>NC_091679.1:2510000-2823750 GCF_030179915.1 Drosophila takahashii | reverse complement strand
CCTCCTCCAGTTGTGTTACCCGACTTGCGAGTTGAACCACTTGGTCGCAAACGTCGCGCAGCTTCCCCTCCAGTGAAGTTAAAATACGATCTTCGCAAGAACGCATTACAGACGTTAGTTGTTCGGTCTGCTGCTCCGCATGGGCCTTCCGATCGAGAAGCTGGACAAGATGTGGTGGCATCCGACCAGATTTCAGATCGGTGGCCGTGGCTTCTCGTGCTCGTTTGGGGGCAGGCATGGCTGAGTGTTTTGTTTATGAGTGACTTGTGTTAATTGAGTGTCTTCTGTTGTTTCGTTATACACTTCTTTAGCTAGTGCAAGACAATTTTAGTTTTCTTTTGGTTTTCGAGTGTTTCGTGCTTGTTTTATTGAGTGATTTTCGGCTTGTGCCTGCGAGTTAAAATGTAGAATTTTTTAATCACAAATGTTCACGGTTTCACAATTTAAAACCACAGTTTTTGATTTTCTCGTTGCTCTATTTGTGTTTACGAATAAAAATTCAATTGTTTTTGGCAGGTTTTATTGGTTTTTTTACGATATTTAAAAGACTTTGCGAGGAGGCCGAAAGAAACACGACTCGAGTATCTACAGTTTACAGTTTCGAAGGTCGTTGTGTAAGGAATACCGAAAGAACTTTGTTAAATTAATATAAGCACTTTATGTTTAAATTTTATCTCAATAAACATTGTATGTGAATATCACAATTCCTACAATAATGGGGGCTCGTCCGGGATTTGACCCAAACATAAGTGCAATACAGTGCAGAAGTACGTTTTTAAAAACAGAGCTAAAGTGATTGCGAAATTTCAAGTCTGGTGAAACTTGAGGCAACTGCGCAGTTAATTTGGCGGTGTGTGTGTGTATGCATTTTGGCATACTGATGTATGCGTGAGAGACACAGTTACGGTGAAGACGCGCAAGGGAAACGCTTGTGGCAAATAGCGACTACAGTCCAGGAGGTAGTGCATCATAGATCCTCAGAGCGTCAGTCTGGGATTCTGGCCGGTCACGGTGAACTGGTAACTTGCAGAGGCTCATCTGTGGAAGGCGCTGGGTGCAGCGATAGACAGAGGCGAGCGGAGCGAGTCAGGAGCGTGAGGACACTGGAGCAGAGGCGGGTTAACGGAATCTGGAGGACAGGACAGGAGTTTGAAGCAGCACGGAGTCTGGAGTAGCAGATCTTGGTGGAAGGCGACGACGTCAGCGGACGAGCAACAACAAGAACTTTTCAAGTGGAAAAGACAGCCGCAAATCTGATTGGCAGGCAAGCAGTAGAAAAGCAGACAATTAAAAGGAGTGCCAATCAGAAGGCTGACCCAATTCGAATTCAAAGTCGCTGACAAGCAGTTCAAGTGGACTGTATGTATAAAACCATTCATTTGTCATAAACTGAATATTATAATCTTTATATAAACATTTAATCTTATTATTACACTTAAATATTGTTACTGTTAAGCTAATTTCGATACATTGTAAGGAAAGTCAATCTCAAAATGGAACTCGAAGAGATAATGTTAATGCGATGTGATGATTTGCGCGCAAAGTAACTAGAGCTAAATTTACCCACAGGCGGTAGAAAGCGCGATTTACAGGATAGGCTCCTTGCTCACTTCGGTATTCAGGACGAAGATGATAACAACGATTCGGATGGAGTCGAATCTGTAGCTACCGCTCTCGATTGTCCCGTGCAGGCAACGCCTATCAGCCGTTCTTTGTTCACACTTAAAGATGTAGAAGGCAGTGTTTCTAATTTTGCACGTACAGGTAGTCCAGATTGGGAGAGACACTTCAGGAATATTTGTATGCTTTGATGGAAATAGCTAAGCCAGTTAACCTAGATGAAGAAAGCTTGATAGAGTATTTTGTGAAGGGAGTTCCAGATGCAAAGGCAAACAAAATAATATTGTACTAGGCAAAAACAATTAAGGATTTAAAGGAGCAGATCGAAGTCTACAAGAAGGTTCGCAGTTCATTTAAGATGCCTTATAAGAATGAAACGCGTGTAGCTGAGGCAGATGGATCCAAAACCTTCGATACGAAACAAGAGTTCGTGCGCAAGTGCTTTAAGTGCGGGGATCCGTCCCATTTGAAGAAAGACTGCAAGAAGAAGGATAATAATAATTGTTATCGGTGCGGTCAGCCAGGACATCGTGCTGCACAGTGCAAAATGGAGGTTGAGGTAAAACAGGAGAGCAACGCTAATGCCGTTCACGTGGAGAACGCAGCTACTAAGCCAAAAAGCGAGTTTACTGATTCAGGCCTTGAATTAAAAGTAATTAAATCTTTAGTCGTTCAATTCAAAGGACTCGTCGACACAGGCGCAGATCTATGCCTGATGCGCAGGAACATTTTTCTAAAACTAGGCAACGAAACTCTTACCGGAAAAGAAAAATGCTTGACGGGAATAGGAGAGAGTCAAGTGTTAACTTTCGGGAGCATTGTCATACCTGTGGAGATAGACAACATGCACATGAAGGTGGAGTTTCACGTGGTTCCGGATGAGGACATGGGCTTCGACGCAATTTTGGGCAGAACCCTTCCTGGACGTTGTGGACATGAAAGTTACCAAGGAAGGCACTGAGTTTATGCGTCGGAACGAATCCAAAAGTAACGAAGATAAACATATCAATTTTGGTTCCGAGTTTCTACAAGATTTTAAGGACATGTGTGCAGAACAGGTAGCAGTTTCCGATCACGTTGATTTATCCCATTTAAATCAATCGCAGCAGTCTGAGGTCGAAAGCTTGATTGAAGAGTATGTACCCGTGCGCAACGCAAATGCTCCGGTACACATGAAAATCATTTTGAAGGATGAAATACCTGTCTATCAGCATCCACGTCGTTTACCTGTCTGCGACCAGAAAACAGTCGATAATGAATTTGAGGATTGACTTGCTGAGAAAATCATCCAACCAAGCACCTCAGAATACGCATCGCCGGTAGTTTTGGTGTCCAAGAAAAACGGGAAGAAGAGACTGTGCTGTGACTACCGAAAACTTAATGAGAAAATTATCAGAGACAATTTTCCGATGGCCCACATGGAGACCGTGCTAGACAAGCTGCAAAGATCCAAGATATTCACTACTTTGGATCTAACAAACGGTTTCTTTCACGTTCCCATTGAACCTGGCTCTCGAAAGTATACATCATTTGTGACCCAATCTGGACAATTCGAATTCCTGGCATATCGAATTCACCTGCGGTTTTCACCAGATTCATCATGGCAGTTCTTAGGGAGCTGATCACCACCAATGTTGTCGTTGTTTACATGGACGATGTAATCATACCCAGTCAGGACTTTGCAGAAGGTCTTTTCAAGTTGAAAGATGTCTTGGAGGTCGCTTCTCGGAACGGTTTACCTATCAACTGGAGTAAGTGCCAAATGTTGCACAGTAAAGTACAGTTTCTAGGATGCATCATTCAAAGTGGAACCATCACCCCTGGTCCGGAAAAGATTCAAGCTGTGAAAGAGTTTCCCGTACCACATGACAAAAAAGCGATTCAGCGATTCCTAGGTCTGACTTCTTATTTCCGCAAGTTTATAAATGGGTACGCATCCATCGCCAGGCCCTTGTCGGATTTACTGAGAGGCGATTCTAAGTATGAATTCGGAGAGAAACAACAATTGGCGTTTGAAAGACTGAAGACTGCTCTTATTAGCGAACCAGTCCTCAAGTTGTACAATCCAAATTTACACACGGAAATCCAGACAGACGTGTCCAAGTACGGTTTTGGCGCCGTCTTACTGCAGAAGGACCCTATAGACAGTGCATTCCATCCAGTCCAATACATGAGCCGAAAGACATCACCATTCGAGGAAAAATACGATTCGTACGAGCTGGAAGTACTGGCTATTATTGGAGCTCTAGCCAAGTGGCGTGTTTATGTGTTAGGCATAAAGTTCACAATCGTAACTGATTGTAACGCGTTCAAGATGACTATGAACAAAAAGGAAGTTCCTCTTCGCGTAGCTCCTTGGGCTTTATATTTGCAGGATTTCAACTACAAGATCGAGCATCGTTCAGGGACTCAAATGAAACATGCTGATGCTCTGAGCCGAATCTCGTGTATCTTTTTGTCGGACTCCATAACTCATCGCTTAAAGGAAGCCCAGATTAATGATGAATGAGAATGATGAAAAAGATGCATACCAGGACTTCTATATCCAGAATGACGTTGTGTACAAAGACCCGATTCGTGAGCTAGTGGTAGTACCTTCTAATATGGAAAATGAAATAATTCAGAGCGCGCATAACCAAGGGCACTTTTCTGCCAGAAAGACACAGGATATCATCGAACGGTCATATTTCATTCTCAAGCTCAAAGATAAAGCAGAGCTAATCGTCGAGAGTTGCATCAGATGCATAATCGTAAATGCGAAAGCGGGCAAGAAAGAGGGGTTTCTAACTTCAATCGACAAAGGTGATTTACCCTTCATCACATACCACATCGATCACGTCGGTCCCATGGAAATGACGGCCAAGCGCTACAATCACATCCTTGTTGTAGTAGACGGATTCTCAAAGTATGTTTGGCTCTACCCATCTCGTAGCACTGGTGTAGACGAAGTTCTAAACTGTCTGGATAAGAAAGCCGTGCATTTTGGAAATCCTTGCCGCATAGTGTCCGATAGAGGCACTGATTTAACATCTCTCGCATTCAAGGAATATTGCGAATCACATAACATACAGCATCAGCTCATAGCGACAGGTGTACCACGCGGAAATGGCCAAGTCGAAAGACTTCACAAGATCGTCGTACCAATGCTAGCAAAGTTAAGCTACGAAAGTCCGGTAGCTTGGTATAAATACGTGTGACGAGTTCAGATTATCAATAGCACTGAGCCAAGAAGCACTAAGATTACGCCATTCAAGCTTTTAACTGGAGTTGACATGCGCTTAGCCGGCTGCAATGAACTTAAGGACTTGATGCAGGAGTTGGCTATAAAGGATCTGGATGAAGAAAGAGACAAGTTTCGACAAGCGGCCAGAGAAAACATCAAAAGGGTCCAAGACGAAAATAAGAAAGCATTTGATTTAAAGCGGAAACAGGAGAGAGTCTATCAACTTAATGATTTGGTAGCAATTAAGAGAACTCAGTATGGCGTCGGATTAAAGCTTAAGGGAAAGTTTTTAGGGCCCTAGAAGGTTGTTGCAGTCAAAGATCATGGGCGGTACGAAGTAAAACGTATAGGCGATTTAGAGGGTCCATTTAAGACATCTACGGTTTCCGTGTACATGAAATCTTAGTCAGGTACATTCGAGGCGAATGAACAGTCAGAAGGGCGGAATGTGGGATTTGAATCTGGCGGGTCTACTGCACGGCACACTCGAAGCGGGTTAAGCTATATGGCAACTCTTAATCAGTTCGCCATTTAAAATACATTTAAGTACTCGATTCTTTTAAGGCCGCCGATACCTGCCGAGTGAGCATGGAGTCGCCGTTTAGCGTTGTTCAAGACAAGAAGGTCGTTGTCGTTTCATATCAAGTTTAAATTTTAATTTAATTTAATTTTGGTTTTATTTCTTCCTAACGCTACAAGTACAAAAAAATACTTATAAATTAAAGCGCTAGTCACAATTTGTCAGATTCATGAACATAAATAAATAAATGATGACATTACAAACATTGATTTCTTAAAGACTAAAGTTTTTTTAAAATTAATTACTAGTTTGAAAAATGTGTGTATAATTTTGCTTTGAATTGCGTGGCAGATTTAATGGTTTTTATTGGATGTGGTAGTTTATTCCAAGAACGTACAGCACAGATAAAAAAGTGTTTCTCGGCAAAGGAGTGTTTTACGACTTGACAAATTAGGTTATTTGTTCTATTGAGAGCGCTGAATTTTAGCTTGCTAAAAAGATATTTTGGCTCGGCAGTTGTTATTATTTTGTGCAGCAGTATTAGTGTTTTGAACTCGATCCAAGCATTGAGCGGCATGTCAAAAATTTTAAAAGTTGCGTCAGAGATTAGATCTCTGCGCCTGCGATAAAATATATATCTCGCTACATTGTTGAAAGCTACAAGGAGTTTATGCTGGCTAGTAGCGTCACAATTTCCGAAGACTTCGACTCCATAAAATAGTAATGGTGTCAGCTTGGTTTTCGCAACGAGCATTTTTAAATTTATTGGTAGAAAGGTTTTCGTGTCGTTTAGTTGTCTAAGTATCCCATACATTTTCCCAACCGTACAATTTACATGATTACTCCAGGAAAGAGTGGAATTTATTGTAAACCCCAAGTTGCTAGCTCGATCTACATAGGTTATTGGTTGACCATTCAAGCAAAGTTTTTCCAGATGATCTGTGTTTAAAAATCGGTTAAATATTACTATGCATTTTGATTTGAGGGGGTTCAAGGATAATCCATTGCGCTCTGCCCATTTACAAACCCTGTCTAATTCAGTGTAACAGACACAAACGCATTCATTAATTTGGCTAACAGGACAGCTTACATATAGTTGGACGTCGTCGGCATACATATGCATGTCACATTTTGATAGAATGTTTGGCAAATTATTAACATTTAGACTGAACAAAAGGGGACCAAGAATGGACCCCTGCGGTACACCACGTTTTACGGACAAAATAGATGATTTAGAGGCTTGTGTAGCTACTAGCTGTGATCTTTCAGATAAGTATGATTTCATAAAACTTGTTGCAGAGGTTGAAAATATATAAAGACGACTTAGTTTAGTTAATAGTATTTCGTGGTTTACCGTGTCAAAAGCCTTACTGAAATCTAAAAGCGTCAATAAAGTAATCTTGCCACTATCCATTTGTAATCTAATATCTTCAGTGATTTTTATAACAGCTGTTGTGCAACTTCTGTTCGTCCGGAAACCGGACTGTTTTTCCGAAAAGACATTGTGTGCATCCATAAAACTCACGATTTGGTTAGCAATTAACCTCTCAAGAACTTTTGACAAAAAAGGCAGGATAGCAATAGGTCGATACTCTGTAGCTGATTTGGGAATTGGTATTATTTTTGCTATTTTCCAGGATGTGGGAAACGTAGAAGTGGTGATGGAGCAGTTTAAAATGTGCGTTATTACTGGAAGAATTTTGGGAAGGATTAATTTTAAAAATTTCGGATTTAAATCATCTAAACCCGTTGCATTAGATTTAATGCTTAGGATTGAGTTAAGGACATCAATTAAAACTTAAAATAATATCACAGCTATTTCTATCACAAGGCTCAGAGGGTGTCAGGTAGGTGTTATAAGTTGTTTCAGGTACGGACAATTGCAAAAACTTATGATTTAGATCATCAAGATCAGTATCACAGCTCAATGTTGGTTTAATATTGCCGATCCCCAATTCCCTTAAAATTTACCATGTCGGAATTTATGTATAAAATGATTTCGTTTCGCCTCAGCAATGGTTTCATTTACCAATTTCCTATTTGTTTTGAATTCGTTATAAAAGGTATTTGTCTTGTAGCGTTTCCATTTCGCATACGATTTGTCGCGCTTTTGTATTAGTTTTTTTATATTAGAACTAAACTACGATTTGGCGCTGTGCTTACACATTTTGCGCTTCAAAGGAACCGTTCTGTCGTACAGGATTTTAACTTTCCGTTGTAAAATTTCTAGCTGAGTGTTAACCTCAGCAGTGCAATATATGGAGGTCCAGTCGCAAGAGTCTAAATCAGCACTAAGTGAAGTGTAGTCTATGTTGATGAAGTCCCTATACTCTATGTAATAGTCATGGTAATCAAGCTTAATGTTGTACGTGAAAAAGATCAGATCATGTTTGGAAAAGGCAGGCAACGATATTTGGTCATAATTCTGGATTTTTGTACGGTCACTAACATAGAATACATCAAGTAGGGTGTTACAGGTAGTGGAAAAATGTGTAGGATATTTAAAGTTAACAGGAAATAAGCCAAGTGATTCCATATCGTGTGACAAATGTTTTTCAATTAAAATGTTACTGTTGAAATCGCCAGCAAGAATTACGTCTGTGTATTTTAATGATAGGGTAGATAACAAGTCAATCAGCTCAGAGTATTCAGTTGTTTTGTGTGGTCTGTACAGCCAATTAAAATTGATGTGTTATCTCTTTTGTTTAAGATATTTAGGAATATATATTCAGTGTTGGGACATACCTAGATACTTTTACCTAGGTACGTACCTAGGTACAATTTAGTGGTACCTTTTACCTTACCTAGGTATAAAAATAATTGAGTACCTTTTACCTTACCTAGCTACATATTTTTATATACCTTTGGAATTATTAAGGTACTTACATAGGTATTAAACATTGCTCTGATTTAAAATAGCCAAATCTGAATGCGACACTGAAATAAGCTAAATCCACCACATCTACACGTCATTGTATCGTTTCGTTTCGAAACTGTAATAGTCGGAGCATATTTGAGAATGAAAACTAATCGCAATTTTATTTTATATAATTTTGTGCACGTATGTATGTTCCCATCACTACATCAATTTATTTATGAAACCAATGTGTATTTGGCGCGCAAAAATGCCGTATGTACGTAAACAAACGGCATATACATATGCACAATATATAGTCAATGTTTGTACATACGCAATTTTTGCGCGCCAAATATGTACATGAGGGTTTCATAAATACATTAATGAAGTGATACGTGCATACTATTATTCATGCCGCGTGTTTTCAAAATATATACACAAAATTATAACATTTAAATTTAAATGAAATGAGAAGATATTGTTTGATTAAGACGACTAAAAACGGAAAACTAGTCTTATTTTAAGTTTAAATGATTACATTGAATAAAACAAAAAAATTATAAAAAATAAAAAAAACAATATATTTACCTTTACCTAGGTACTGGGAAATTGAAGTACCTTTACCTTACCTAGGTATTTATTTTTGCCCAATACCTTTTACCTTACCTAGGTAAAAAAACACAGTACCTTTCCCAACACTGTATATATTAAATCGCACTTGTCTCTGGGTGGACACATACCGTTTTAGCATTTAGTTTCTTGTTTATATAAATTGCAACTCCTCCACCTCGACCACTACGATCGGAGCGAAAAAGATTAAAACTCTCACACATAATTGACATATCACTAACACCTTAGACAAACCACGTTTCGGATACACAGATAACATCAATATTCGAGTTTACAAATAAGAGACGGAATTCCTCAATCTTTTTTGCTAAACTTTGTGCATTAAAGTGTATAACTTTTAAGCCTGGTTTTTGTATGGCTAGAACTCTGATTACTACCTGGCTGCTTGTCCTGGAGATGAGTGGACTATCCATACTTAATACATAAAAATACACGTAATTCAATGTAAACTACACACACAATTAATTTTCTAAAGATAAAATAATAATTACTATGAAAAATAAAAAGACAAAAAAAATGTAAGCACAATTTTAGGCTAATTTTATGTGCGAAACGAACTAGACGAAGACAGCTGTTCTGGAGACAATTCGAACTGCAGACGATAAAGCTTATGCATGGTATCCAGGCACATAACATCTTCTCTCCCATGCACGCTAACGTGAACAAAGCCACGACGAGAGAAAACAGCTGATAGGAGCTTTTGTTTTTTCATTGTCATTGCTTTTTTAAAAATGTTGTAGTTTTCCTTCGTTAATTGTTCGTTTAAATAAATTGCCGCATTTGAATCAAAACCCAACAGCCCCAAAACTAGCGTTTTCTTGTGAGTACGCCTGTATTCGGCGGCATGTCGCAACATCGTTATTTTGTTTCTCAAGTGCTCGAATTTGAGTTTTATTATTGGGTCAACAATAGCGCTCGTCGCGGTGCGGGTTTTGACTCTAAAAATCTCCAAAAGTTTTGGTGCCGGTGTGATTCCAAGTGAAAAGAAGAGTGTGTTAAAAAGAGTTTTTAGTGATTCGCCCTCTTTGTAGGGCACACCGTGCAATCTAACTTCGCACTGGACATCAGCATTTTCCTGAGCAGATATTTTTGCAGACAGCTCACCCACTTGCTTCTCCATACTTCGCATATCTGCAATTTCGAACTTCAGATGTTGTATGTCAACACCTCGCGAGTGCACCTTCTCCACTTTGGCCTCCAACTTGTTCAACTTTAGGGCCTGCAACTCTTTCAGCTCCTCCTCCAGTTGTGTTACCCGACTTGCGAGTTGAACCACTTGGTCGCAAACGTCGCGCAGCTTCCCCTCCAGTGAAGTTAAAATACGATCTTCGCAAGAACGCATTACAGACGTTAGTTGTTCGGTCTGCTGCTCCGCATGGGCCTTCCGATCGAGAAGCTGGACAAGATGTGGTGGCATCCGACCAGATTTCAGATCGGTGGCCGTGGCTTCTCGTGCTCGTTTGGGGGCAGGCATGGCTGAGTGTTTTGTTTATGAGTGACTTGTGTTAATTGAGTGTCTTCTGTTGTTTCGTTATACACTTCTTTAGCTAGTGCAAGACAATTTTAGTTTTCTTTTGGTTTTCGAGTGTTTCGTGCTTGTTTTATTGAGTGATTTTCGGCTTGTGCCTGCGAGTTAAAATGTAGAATTTTTTAATCACAAATGTTCACGGTTTCACAATTTAAAACCACAGTTTTTGATTTTCTCGTTGCTCTATTTGTGTTTACGAATAAAAATTCAATTGTTTTTGGCAGGTTTTATTGGTTTTTTTACGATATTTAAAAGACTTTGCGAGGAGGCCGAAAGAAACACGACTCGAGTATCTACAGTTTACAGTTTCGAAGGTCGTTGTGTAAGGAATACCGAAAGAACTTTGTTAAATTAATATAAGCACTTTATGTTTAAATTTTATCTCAATAAACATTGTATGTGAATATCACAATTCCTACAATAATGGGGGCTCGTCCGGGATTTGACCCAAACATAAGTGCAATACAGTGCAGAAGTACGTTTTTAAAAACAGAGCTAAAGTGATTGCGAAATTTCAAGTCTGGTGAAACTTGAGGCAACTGCGCAGTTAATTTGGCGGTGTGTGTGTGTATGCATTTTGGCATACTGATGTATGCGTGAGAGACACAGTTACGGTGAAGACGCGCAAGGGAAACGCTTGTGGCAAATAGCGACTACAGTCCAGGAGGTAGTGCATCATAGATCCTCAGAGCGTCAGTCTGGGATTCTGGCCGGTCACGGTGAACTGGTAACTTGCAGAGGCTCATCTGTGGAAGGCGCTGGGTGCAGCGATAGACAGAGGCGAGCGGAGCGAGTCAGGAGCGTGAGGACACTGGAGCAGAGGCGGGTTAACGGAATCTGGAGGACAGGACAGGAGTTTGAAGCAGCACGGAGTCTGGAGTAGCAGATCTTGGTGGAAGGCGACGACGTCAGCGGACGAGCAACAACAAGAACTTTTCAAGTGGAAAAGACAGCCGCAAATCTGATTGGCAGGCAAGCAGTAGAAAAGCAGACAATTAAAAGGAGTGCCAATCAGAAGGCTGACCCAATTCGAATTCAAAGTCGCTGACAAGCAGTTCAAGTGGACTGTATGTATAAAACCATTCATTTGTCATAAACTGAATATTATAATCTTTATATAAACATTTAATCTTATTATTACACTTAAATATTGTTACTGTTAAGCTAATTTCGATACATTGTAAGGAAAGTCAATCTCAAAATGGAACTCGAAGAGATAATGTTAATGCGATGTGATGATTTGCGCGCAAAGTAACTAGAGCTAAATTTACCCACAGGCGGTAGAAAGCGCGATTTACAGGATAGGCTCCTTGCTCACTTCGGTATTCAGGACGAAGATGATAACAACGATTCGGATGGAGTCGAATCTGTAGCTACCGCTCTCGATTGTCCCGTGCAGGCAACGCCTATCAGCCGTTCTTTGTTCACACTTAAAGATGTAGAAGGCAGTGTTTCTAATTTTGCACGTACAGGTAGTCCAGATTGGGAGAGACACTTCAGGAATATTTGTATGCTTTGATGGAAATAGCTAAGCCAGTTAACCTAGATGAAGAAAGCTTGATAGAGTATTTTGTGAAGGGAGTTCCAGATGCAAAGGCAAACAAAATAATATTGTACTAGGCAAAAACAATTAAGGATTTAAAGGAGCAGATCGAAGTCTACAAGAAGGTTCGCAGTTCATTTAAGATGCCTTATAAGAATGAAACGCGTGTAGCTGAGGCAGATGGATCCAAAACCTTCGATACGAAACAAGAGTTCGTGCGCAAGTGCTTTAAGTGCGGGGATCCGTCCCATTTGAAGAAAGACTGCAAGAAGAAGGATAATAATAATTGTTATCGGTGCGGTCAGCCAGGACATCGTGCTGCACAGTGCAAAATGGAGGTTGAGGTAAAACAGGAGAGCAACGCTAATGCCGTTCACGTGGAGAACGCAGCTACTAAGCCAAAAAGCGAGTTTACTGATTCAGGCCTTGAATTAAAAGTAATTAAATCTTTAGTCGTTCAATTCAAAGGACTCGTCGACACAGGCGCAGATCTATGCCTGATGCGCAGGAACATTTTTCTAAAACTAGGCAACGAAACTCTTACCGGAAAAGAAAAATGCTTGACGGGAATAGGAGAGAGTCAAGTGTTAACTTTCGGGAGCATTGTCATACCTGTGGAGATAGACAACATGCACATGAAGGTGGAGTTTCACGTGGTTCCGGATGAGGACATGGGCTTCGACGCAATTTTGGGCAGAACCCTTCCTGGACGTTGTGGACATGAAAGTTACCAAGGAAGGCACTGAGTTTATGCGTCGGAACGAATCCAAAAGTAACGAAGATAAACATATCAATTTTGGTTCCGAGTTTCTACAAGATTTTAAGGACATGTGTGCAGAACAGGTAGCAGTTTCCGATCACGTTGATTTATCCCATTTAAATCAATCGCAGCAGTCTGAGGTCGAAAGCTTGATTGAAGAGTATGTACCCGTGCGCAACGCAAATGCTCCGGTACACATGAAAATCATTTTGAAGGATGAAATACCTGTCTATCAGCATCCACGTCGTTTACCTGTCTGCGACCAGAAAACAGTCGATAATGAATTTGAGGATTGACTTGCTGAGAAAATCATCCAACCAAGCACCTCAGAATACGCATCGCCGGTAGTTTTGGTGTCCAAGAAAAACGGGAAGAAGAGACTGTGCTGTGACTACCGAAAACTTAATGAGAAAATTATCAGAGACAATTTTCCGATGGCCCACATGGAGACCGTGCTAGACAAGCTGCAAAGATCCAAGATATTCACTACTTTGGATCTAACAAACGGTTTCTTTCACGTTCCCATTGAACCTGGCTCTCGAAAGTATACATCATTTGTGACCCAATCTGGACAATTCGAATTCCTGGCATATCGAATTCACCTGCGGTTTTCACCAGATTCATCATGGCAGTTCTTAGGGAGCTGATCACCACCAATGTTGTCGTTGTTTACATGGACGATGTAATCATACCCAGTCAGGACTTTGCAGAAGGTCTTTTCAAGTTGAAAGATGTCTTGGAGGTCGCTTCTCGGAACGGTTTACCTATCAACTGGAGTAAGTGCCAAATGTTGCACAGTAAAGTACAGTTTCTAGGATGCATCATTCAAAGTGGAACCATCACCCCTGGTCCGGAAAAGATTCAAGCTGTGAAAGAGTTTCCCGTACCACATGACAAAAAAGCGATTCAGCGATTCCTAGGTCTGACTTCTTATTTCCGCAAGTTTATAAATGGGTACGCATCCATCGCCAGGCCCTTGTCGGATTTACTGAGAGGCGATTCTAAGTATGAATTCGGAGAGAAACAACAATTGGCGTTTGAAAGACTGAAGACTGCTCTTATTAGCGAACCAGTCCTCAAGTTGTACAATCCAAATTTACACACGGAAATCCAGACAGACGTGTCCAAGTACGGTTTTGGCGCCGTCTTACTGCAGAAGGACCCTATAGACAGTGCATTCCATCCAGTCCAATACATGAGCCGAAAGACATCACCATTCGAGGAAAAATACGATTCGTACGAGCTGGAAGTACTGGCTATTATTGGAGCTCTAGCCAAGTGGCGTGTTTATGTGTTAGGCATAAAGTTCACAATCGTAACTGATTGTAACGCGTTCAAGATGACTATGAACAAAAAGGAAGTTCCTCTTCGCGTAGCTCCTTGGGCTTTATATTTGCAGGATTTCAACTACAAGATCGAGCATCGTTCAGGGACTCAAATGAAACATGCTGATGCTCTGAGCCGAATCTCGTGTATCTTTTTGTCGGACTCCATAACTCATCGCTTAAAGGAAGCCCAGATTAATGATGAATGAGAATGATGAAAAAGATGCATACCAGGACTTCTATATCCAGAATGACGTTGTGTACAAAGACCCGATTCGTGAGCTAGTGGTAGTTCCTTCTAATATGGAAAATGAAATAATTCAGAGCGCGCATAACCAAGGGCACTTTTCTGCCAGAAAGACACAGGATATCATCGAACGGTCATATTTCATTCTCAAGCTCAAAGATAAAGCAGAGCTAATCGTCGAGAGTTGCATCAGATGCATAATCGTAAATGCGAAAGCGGGCAAGAAAGAGGGGTTTCTAACTTCAATCGACAAAGGTGATTTACCCTTCATCACATACCACATCGATCACGTCGGTCCCATGGAAATGACGGCCAAGCGCTACAATCACATCCTTGTTGTAGTAGACGGATTCTCAAAGTATGTTTGGCTCTACCCATCTCGTAGCACTGGTGTAGACGAAGTTCTAAACTGTCTGGATAAGAAAGCCGTGCATTTTGGAAATCCTTGCCGCATAGTGTCCGATAGAGGCACTGATTTAACATCTCTCGCATTCAAGGAATATTGCGAATCACATAACATACAGCATCAGCTCATAGCGACAGGTGTACCACGCGGAAATGGCCAAGTCGAAAGACTTCACAAGATCGTCGTACCAATGCTAGCAAAGTTAAGCTACGAAAGTCCGGTAGCTTGGTATAAATACGTGTGACGAGTTCAGATTATCAATAGCACTGAGCCAAGAAGCACTAAGATTACGCCATTCAAGCTTTTAACTGGAGTTGACATGCGCTTAGCCGGCTGCAATGAACTTAAGGACTTGATGCAGGAGTTGGCTATAAAGGATCTGGATGAAGAAAGAGACAAGTTTCGACAAGCGGCCAGAGAAAACATCAAAAGGGTCCAAGACGAAAATAAGAAAGCATTTGATTTAAAGCGGAAACAGGAGAGAGTCTATCAACTTAATGATTTGGTAGCAATTAAGAGAACTCAGTATGGCGTCGGATTAAAGCTTAAGGGAAAGTTTTTAGGGCCCTAGAAGGTTGTTGCAGTCAAAGATCATGGGCGGTACGAAGTAAAACGTATAGGCGATTTAGAGGGTCCATTTAAGACATCTACGGTTTCCGTGTACATGAAATCTTAGTCAGGTACATTCGAGGCGAATGAACAGTCAGAAGGGCGGAATGTGGGATTTGAATCTGGCGGGTCTACTGCACGGCACACTCGAAGCGGGTTAAGCTATATGGCAACTCTTAATCAGTTCGCCATTTAAAATACATTTAAGTACTCGATTCTTTTAAGGCCGCCGATACCTGCCGAGTGAGCATGGAGTCGTCGTTTAGCGTTGTTCAAGACAAGAATGTCGTTGTGTTAAAAATACCGAAAGAACTTTGTTAAATTAATATAAGCACTTTATGTTTAAACTTTATCTCAATAAACATTGTATGTGAATATCACAATTCCTACATGTATGTGTACGACGTTTTATCTGGAGCAAATAGTATTTCCGATGCAAAGGAACTGCAAGCTCAAGTTAGAGGAATGATGAGAAGCGGATCTTTTAAGTTGCGAAAATGGGCCAGCAACTGTCCTCAACTAAAAGAATACCTCTAGAACATCGGGAAACAAAAGAGCCTCTAAACTTTCAAGGTGACGAGACGATTAGAGCTTGGAAACCCAATGAAGATGAGTTTCGATTTCAACTTAATTTTGATCTCCCGGCAGGTACACCAACGAAGAGAAAGATGCTTTCGACGATTGCGAGGTTATTCGACCCAATCACCGTTGTTGGAAAGCGAATGGTGCAAGCCCTGTGGGAGACAAAACTTAGTTGGGTCGACCACGTACCATTGAAACTTCAAAAGGAATGGCAGAAATTCATTCAAGAGCTGCCAAACTTGTCTTAGATTCATATACCGCGCTACATTGCTTGGGGAATGTCAAAGGGAACTTGACAGTTACACATATTCTGCGACGCAGGATACGCGTACGGTGCGGCGGCTTACTTACGAATTCCGATAGGAGAGAACGCCTTTCATGCGGAACTAATTTTAGCGAAATGCAAGGTAGCGCCTATCAAGCCGCAGCTTACGATTCCAAGAGCGGAATTGTGTGCAGCAGTCATTGCTGCGAAAATATTTAAGTATTTAAAGGATCACTTAACTATTCATATTGATTTTGCAGAGACTGTCTTTTGGTCAGATTCGATGATCGTTTTGAACTGGATCCAAGGAGGTGCTGCGAGGTGGAAGGTTTTCGTTGCCAACCGCATAAGCAAAATTTTGGAGCTATGCGATGGGAAACAATGGCGACATATAGCATCTGAGGATATTTCTGCTGATCTTCTAAGTCGGGGGATCAGTGTTACTAAATTAGCATCGTGTTAATTATGGTGGAATGGACCGCAGTGGCTGAGACTTAAAGATTGTGAGTGGCCATCGACAAAACTAGATCCTGGAACCGATATGCGAGTCACCAGCGAACAGAAGCAGATGCACTGCGACGCTATTTCTGTGGAGAAAGAGAACGGATCCGATATATTATGAAGGTTTTCATCGTACTCAGTTCTCATTCGCATCCTGGCATATATTCATCGATTTATAAAGAATTGCAAGATATCGAAATCTGCCCGAATAGTAGATCAAATAAAAACACCTCTTAACGAGGTAAAAAACTAGTGACGACCGCACCTTCAACATACAAAAGTTCTGATATCAACATTTGTGACGAAAAATTATTACACTCGTCATTAAATAGACTTTCTAATATTTTCTCATTCGGCCCGCCCTAGCAAACTATTCCAGCCTTTTTCCCCTTACAGGCATTTTCTATTGCAGCGTGACGAATGAGAAAAGATTAGAAAGTCTATTTAATGACGAGTGTAATAATTTTTCGTCACAAATGTTGATATCAGAACTTTTGTATGTTGAAGGTGCGGTCGTCACTAGTTTTTTACCTCGTTAAGAGGTGTTTTTATTTGATATCAGAAGTTTTTGTTTGTTTACATTTGCTCTCATAGGAGCTAATATATACATTTAAATTTAAATTGGTCAATCATAATTTTTAAACTATTGTATTTTAACAAATTAAGTTAAAAAGGCGTTGAAGTATTTCAAAATACCTTTTAAACGAGGTATAGTACATGTCTGTACCTTTAGTAGTGTAGAACTTACAAACTAACGAAATTTAGCTATTTTTAGCTTTTTCCCGCTAAAGTAGCGGCTTTTTCCAAAAGTCGTAGAACAAAAGATTCCTATATGGAACTCTTAAGTGCAAATTTACTGATTCCATGACCCTAAAGTACAGTTCGGATACCCTCCCACAAAATTCAATACTCAGGGAGCGTTAATTGTTCGAGCTGGCAAAAGTGGCTATTTTCGAATAAAAATAACTTTTAAACGTGACTTTTTACAGTAATGTGTTATATACCAAAATTTAAGGAATCTCAAGGGCTATACAGTTTAAGGTTTTAAAGAAAATCGTTAGAGCCGTTTTTGAAAAAAATAAAAAAAGCTAAAAAAAAGTTTTAAAAAATTGTCTTTTGTTCATATTTTTTTAAGTATTACATTTACACAAATTGCATATAGAAGGCGTTTATAGCATTTAAAAATACCTTTCAAACGAGATGCAGCACAAGCCTGTAGCTTTAGTAGTATAGAAGTTACGGCTTTCCGAATTTTAGCTACTTATAGCTGTTTTCCCGCTAAACTAGCGGGTTTTTCCAAAAGTGGTAGAACAAAAGTTTTTTATATCGATGTGATGAACGTCATATCAAATTTTCAGAACTTAAAAAACATATTTTGGACAAGTGGACAAACAGAATTAAATTTTCATTTTGGGAAGAAGAAGAAAATCTTATTTTGGCTATAACTTTTGAACGGAGAGTCGGATTTTGACAAATGACCCCTCATTCGACGGGTATTTTCAAAAGGAATACAACTAAAACATTGCGAGGGGGCATTTATCCCCACCGGCCCCAACAGCTCCAAATTTCGAAATTTTCACTTTTTCACTTTCACCGCTCTCTCTCCCAAGCCAATTGATTTTCTTAAAGTCTTGGTATGCAATCCTGTTAGTTTTCGCAATACCTTTCGATTGGTGTATTATTCATTATGATCGGACCATCACAGTAGATTTTCATTTCTTCGTGTATATATAGTAGTCGCCTTCGCACACTCTCCTGGTGCGCTTCGTCACTACATGGACTGCCGTCCATAGTGATTCTCTCACGGTAAGCGAACTTTCTGAAGGGTTTTTGTGTGCGGTTCGTATGTGCCAAAAGGAAGGCTTTCCAGGCGATTGGAAACTACTATCGGAAGGGAAAATGTTATGCAAAGTCCGCTATTAGCACTCAATCCGTATTTTGATGAATCGGAAAAAATCATTCGACTTGGAGGACGCTTGAGGGACGCACTGCTGCCGATGGCGGAAAAACACCCATACATTCTACCTTATCAGCATTAATTTTCAAGCTTGGTCATTCGTTACAGCCATGTCAGTACCTTACATGGAGCTGCGGCCCTGCGTTACCTGCATTACCCTTTTAGCGTCTAACCTCCAGCCCACTGAAGACGTTGAAGAATCAGTTAATAATATTCTTATAATATCATTAGGGGGAGAATGTTTGGACTGTATATTGTCAACACGAGAACTTGCAGTGTAACTGACGTCACACTGTAAGCAGACATTCTTCTTTGCCCTTTATTCATAGTCTTGTTCGAAAGATCGAACCATATATTCATATACACATACATAATTTGGAGAGCTGCAGCTTCGGTGAAATGAAATGTAAAACCGACAATTTAGTCTGCGAGCGACAGTCAATATATTCAAAAGCACTCTCTGTGCTCTTCTCTTTTATATTTCCTTACATAACCTAATTAAATCGAACGCACATTGTTGGAACCTTTCGACTTCTTATTTGGGACCCTGGAAAACAGACCGCTACTCCGAGGAACTTCTAAAGCCGCCACAGGTGGATAATCACTCTGTGCGCCGCATCATATTTTTCTGAAGATTGGTGCTCCGTCGGTACGCAGCCACAGCCAACACACCTGGTTTATAGGTTTGTAATGCACCCGTTTTACTGACTGGTTTACCCTATATATAGGGTTGTAATGCAAATGCTTTACGAACTGGTATACCAAGTAATAGAGTTTATTCGTAGCCAAAAAAGATAGAGTTTTCAACTAAAAATTTATATTTTAATTATGAATTAATATTTTTATTATGAATTAAATTAAAATAAAAACCCGACTATTTAATACCCGTCACTCAGCTAAAGGAAGTGCGAACGCTGTACTCAGGTTCGTGTCCCAACTATAATCGTAGCTCAGCTGAAGGGAGTGCGAGGGAGATAGATATATGTAGATATTTTGATTGCGTATAACTTTTTAATGAATGCACTATGGGGAAAAAGTCCGTTTTTTTGGCATAAACGCAAAAAATAAAAGTTACTAATTTAAAAAACAAATATTTTATTTTAATAGTAAAACGGTTAAACTTATTAGAACAATTTAAAAAAAAATTTTACGTGCCACCGATAATTTGTTGTAGCCTATCAAAGTCTATCGATTAACGTGCTCATCTCTAAGAAAAAAGCGCGCTAATTTTACTCCAAAGTTTCCCATCGTCGTGCAAAGTGTTCAGAGGGCGAAAAAATAAACAAAAATATGGAAAATTTACGTCAAGGTATGCTTAAATACTTCTCAAAACAAATTGTGTTGTAACTGTTTGCATTGTCCTGTTGTTTAATGTCTTGTGTATGTCTCTTTTAGCCGAAAACTAACAAAAGTTATTGTGTTCTGTTAAGCTTTAGTTAAGAATCTACGCCGATCGACGCAAGGTTGTAATATAAATGTATTAACAAAATGATAAAGAAACAGGTGTTATCATTGCTTTTTGCCCGTTTTTGCCCCTTTTTCAATAAATCACTGTTTAGCTGCATATGAATTCCGATGTTACAAACGATATTGAAAGTACGGAGGAAGACGAAGATGGTGAAATCAATTTCTTTGATTTGGATAGTGTTTATTTGGAAGCAGAACCTGAAGAAGAATGATTGAAGTTGGTGTCTAGGTATGGCAAACCCAATTTTTTAACTTTCTTGCTTGTTTCAGAGAGTTTCGATGGAGAATAATTAAATTTTATTTTATTAATATTATATCTTACATAAGTTATCTATATAAAAATGTTTTTTATTAATAAAAAAAATATTCTTACAAATTTTTAGGGGGTTGACCATAATGGGGAGGTGGTGGGTGGGTGGCTGTGGGTGGTGTTTTTACAACCGAAATTCTATTTGTGCATAAGAAGTATATATTATAATTTTCAAGGCCCTATCTTTAAAACTAGAGTTTATGCCAAAAATACGGAATTTTTCCCCATAGTGCACTGCTGTGTAAAGCCATAATGTTATGGCTTGTGTATACCCCAATTTTTGCCGAACATTTTTCTGCACGAGTAGAATGCTATGCTGGCCTTTCTTACTCGTTCCGTGATGTTCAGTTTCCACGAGGGCTTCGGGTCTAGTATCACTCCTAGATACTTAGCTTTACCCGATAGCTCGAATCCATATATTTTTGGTTTGCTGCATGTTGGGATCTTTGTTCTTCGCGTGAAGAGCATCAGTTCGGTTTTACTCGGGCTTATACCTAGTCCGCAGGTTTTTGCCCATTCATTGAGTCGGGTAAGAGCCCCTGTCATTATGTTACTAATGACATCTGGGAATGGTCCTGATACTAGCAACACTACGTCGTCTGCGTAGGCTACTACTTTTACTCCTCCGCTATTGAGTTCTCTCAATATGTCGTTCATGTTGATAAGCCAGAGCAGTGGCGATAGAACCCCGCCCTGAGGTGTGCCTCTCTTCACAAAGCGTGTGAGGTAAGTGCCACTCAGTTCGGCTGTTATCGTCCCGCTCGTGAGCATAACTCCGATCCAAGCTCTGATGTCTCCTTTAATGCCGATCGAGCTGAGGGAGCTCAGTATGGATTCGGCGTTTATTTTTATTGAACGCACCTTCTATATCTAAGAAGGTGGCCATCGTATAATGGTTAAAATGTAGCGCTTTTTCTATGTGGCAGACTACTTCGTGTAGTGCCGTTTCTGTCGATCTGCCCTTTCGATACGCATGCTGAGCGTACGATAGATGCTGCTTCTCGGTGTTTTCCCGGATATGAATATCGATCATTCGTTCCAGCGTTTTCATTAGAAAGGAGGTAAGGCTGATCGGCCTGTAATCCTTTGCTAGGATATGTCCTCTTCTTCCTGGTTTTACTATAAATACAACTTTGGCTTCCTTCCATTGTAGCCATTTACATGGCTTGCAGCCATGCCGTCTGGCCCCGGACTCTTGTAGTTATCGAAAGGGTTTATCGCCCATTTGATTCTTTCAATGGTTATGATATCCCTAGTGTGTGTTGGTTGATGAGCCCTCTGACATTCAGTAGGTGCTGGCTTTTCTCGAAGGTTGCCTGGAAAGTGTGTATCCACTAGTGTCTCTAGGGATTCTTCCACTGTTGTAGTCGCTGATTCGTCTTGTTTGTGTAATAGAGTTGGGCCGTTATACCCTTTAGCAAGGACCTAGCTTAGTCAAGCCGAGTCTTTTATACCTTCGAGTGATTCGCAGTAAATCCTCCAAGAGTCTTTCTTGGCTGCGTATATCGCTTTTTTGTATGCTTTTTGTGCTTCATTGTATGGCTCCCATTCCTTGGTAGAATAGAGGGAGTTATAGTTATAATATTATCAAAAAGAGGCTCACCCCTTTCGTTGGTTTTCGAGCTTCCCCATAGTGTGTACCTGGTTGCCACCAATCTGGCAACTGCTAGATCCGGAGTGCTAAGATTGGGGCATAGAAGTGCTTTATACTTTTTATACCCTTGTAGAGGGTATTATAATTTCAGTCAGATGTTTGCAACGCAGTGAAGGAGACGTTTCCGACCACATAAAGTATATATATTCTTGATCAGCACCAATAGCCGAGTCTATCTAGCCATGTCCGTCTGTCCGTTTCTATGCGAACTAATCTCTCAGTTTTAAAGCTATCGCGATGAAACTTTCCCGAAGGTCTTCTTTCTATTACAGGTAGTACATATGTCGGAGCGAGCCGGATCGGACCACTATATCTTAAGGCTCCCATAGGAATATTCAAACAAATATAAGAAAATTCATTGTAACTTTGTAGGAAGTAGGCGTTTTGATTCTTGACTACTTAAAAACAAAATTTAAATAAATAGAAACGCTGAATCTGGAATCCCTGGAACTGCACCGAGTGAGCATTCTTTTATCTACAAGGGTATATAAGCTTCGGCTGGCCGAAGGTAGCTTCCTTTCTTGTTCTTTATAATAATACCTGCTCTCGGCCTACCTGTCGAGCTAGTATAAAAGAGTGTATATCCTTGTTGTGTTAGACCTGAGATTTGTCTGTCTCGAGTCCATGGTTATTGAACGATGCCGATGTCAATGTTCCTATTACTGAGAAGAACTGCAAGATTGGCTGAAGCATGCGTGCTGCGCTTCAGGTTAATCTGCACGACTTTAGGCATCGGTGTTGGGTGTTACGTCTGGGGTCTTGTCGTCGATGACCAGGTCATCCAACAGCTTGTTGGTGTCATCGACCTCCTCGAGAACATCATCCGGCTCTGCCAGGAAGACCTCGATCTTGGCCTTTTGTAGGCCGTACCGGATGGTGTAGTCGGCCTTCTCAAGCTGCGGCAGGCAGCGCTGGTTGTTGAGGAAGAGGAACGGCTGGCTCGTCTTCATCTCCTTCTCTACTTTAAGAATCGCCCAGTCCTCTGTGTGCACTTCTGGGTTCAGAGCCCTCAACAACGTTAGCACCGTTCCTTGGTCAGTCTGCTCCTTTGGCAACCAAATGCGAGCCCGCGGCCTCCTTGGAATCTCCCTGGCGTGGACGAGCCTAATGCTAAGGCCGTCCCATGCATCTCCAGTCTTGGCTATGCATTCCGCCAGGAAGGACCTTGAGAACGAGTCATCGCACTTGATCACCCGGTGCCCCCTGTTCATGTCCGACGAGTCGAAGGAGGGGATCGGACCATCTGGCACGGCTGATAGCCTTTCGGCCACCTTGACCTCGATCTCCTCCTACTTCTCCAACAGCAGGCATCCGTCGTCGTGCACGTCGTCCACTAGTGCCATCGCTAGGCTGATTCTGGCTACGTCGCTGAATTTCTTGGCCTTCTTCAGGTCGGTCTTGGCCTCCCCTGAGCGTCCTTTGCCCGTTTGGGTGCGCACACGCTTGCCTCGTGCGAGCGGTCCCTCTTTGTGTTGGCTTGAGTGGTCTCCGGGCTCGTCAGTCTTGCCCTCTGCCTCATTCTTGGCAATCTTGCCGAGAATAAAACGAGCCCGACTGACCTTGGCCTTGCGCTGCTGATGCGTAACAGTGGCTGCCTTGCTGGTACCCGGCTGGGTTCCGCTGTTGTGTGGGTTGATGTTCTTGGTGTCTAGTGGGGAGCTGGTCTTAGCAGCCCCTTCCGTTCCCATCGTAGCCGGAGCATCCTGGCTGGGTGTTCGTGGTCCTTCCTCGATGGTAGCGGAATCGGTTTGGAGTTTAACCTCCCCCGTGAGGTCCGAAGCTATGGTGTTAGGTTTCATTTTCAATACATAATCGCCCGCGTTGCTCGACCAGGCAAGCGCTGCGGGCCCGAGGGTTGTATTAGGGGGCTCTATTAAAAAGGCACATTCATTCTTATTATTATTTGTAAACATTTTGAGTAAAATAAATTAAAATCATCAATAAATATTATGATTATAGACAATATGATTATAATTATTTAGTTAAATTAAATTGATTAAAATTTAATAATATTTTTTCTACGAATTTTAAAATTACTAAAAATTTAAGATAAATGTGAGAACAAGATTTTTGGTTTTGGTGTAAATCATAGGATTTTTTATTATTATAAGTTGGTGATTTTTTTTTGTTAAAAAAATTATAATCGTAGTGCCATAGAAATCACACAGCGCATATGTGGCCTGATAGTGATGCTACTCAGAAACCCAGCCCCATTTCCCGCTGGGGAGTTGCGATATAATCGATTTTTTAACCACGCATTTTAAATGTGGTATTTTCATGTTGCCCTTGCGCGGTCGCACTTATAGAAAAAATAAAAATTTAATTTTTTTAATTCCTTAAATTGGTAGAATAACTCTCTAAAAATGTGTCATGAAAGTTTAACGAAGAAATTCTACCTATTTTGGAACTTATACCAGGATGACGGCACCCACCTTCCTTGTGCAGTAGAAATATTCCATTACTTTAAATGCCTTTTTTCGAAATCACGTTTTCCTCAGCTGCGGATCGTGTATCTCAGAAAGTAATTCCACGATCATCATTCTGCTTTTACAGAAATGATTGTAATAAAATTGGCCACTGTCTGAACCTACTCAATGTAGAAATTTGTACGTTTAAGTATTTTTTGATAGCCAAAAAACAACAAAAAACTTGTGAAAAAAAAGATTTTTAACTTTGAAAGAGTGCGAAAACCATAGTTTTTGAGATATTCTATGTAAGTTAGGTTCAGACAGTTTCTACATTAATTCTCAACAAAATAAACTTAGTTTCATAAAAATCACAGCGACCTGTGGACGATCCGCAGCTGACCTACTTTTTTTTATTATAGCCTGACAAAAAAATTCCCACGGCAGCCATTTTCAAAGATAAAAGCAAAAAAATATTGGTTAAAATTTATATGAACAAGGTAATCAACATGCCTAGTAACGAAATCCCAGCACAATTCCTAATTGGTTAAAAAAAATCACGAACAACTTGAAAAAATTACAGTTCTATATGTATCTCCCCCCTTAAATTTAAATGTAGGTATTTGCGGGTATGCCATAAGATTATGAGCATCAAATTGTTTATAACAGAGAAATGCCAGAAGACAAATTTAAAAAAAAAAATCAAATTTTTGGGCACTTTGGGGTTGTTTTGTGTTCTAATTTGTACCTCTTACGCGGCTCCTAATTATTTTAGTAATTAATGTGATGTGCAGTAGATATATTCTATTACTTTGAATGCCTTTTTATCGAGACCACGTTTTCCTCAGCTGCGGATCGTGTATCACAAAAAGTAATGCCTCGATCATCATGCTGCTTTTACAGAAATGTTTGTAAAACAAGAAAAAAAGCTAGATTCGGCCATCCGAAGCTTATATACCCTTGCAGATAAAGTAAATACCTATAGTTTAATGCTCACTCGGTGCAGTTCCAGGGATTCCAGATTCAGCGTGCCTATTTTTATACCCGTTACTCGTAGAGTAAAAGGGTATATTAGATTCGTGCAAAAGTATGTAACAGCTAGAAGGAAGCGTTTCCGACCCCATAAAGTATATATATTCTTGATCAGGGGCACTAGCCGAGTCGATCTAGCCATGTCCGTCTGTCTGTCTGTCTGTCTGTCCGTCTGTCCGTCTGTATGAACGCTGAGATCTCGGAAACTACAAAAGCTAGAAAGTTGAGATTTCCCACACATATTCTTTGGCTTCCTACGCAGCGCAAGTTTATTTTAGCCGAGCGCCACGCCCCCTCTAACGCCCACAATCGCCCACTAACGATTTTAAAATGGGTCCTGCGCCCACATCTTTAAAGATTTCTGAGAAGTATAAATGCAATTTTGTTGTGTATATTTATACCTATCGAAATGTAGAAGACATTTTTCAAATCGGACCATTCATTAAAAAGTTATACACATTCAAAATTGTCAATATATATCTATCTCCCTCGCACTCCCTTTAGCTGAGTTACGATTATTAGTCGGGACACCAACCCGAGTACAACGTTCGCACTCCCTTTAGCTGAGTGACGGGTATTAGATAGTCGGGACTCCAACCCGACTATAGCGTTCTCTCTTGTTTAAATTGTCACAGAGTGACTAGTTCGCATAGAAACGTGCCTTCAGGCACGCAAATCTTAGAGGGTTAAGTATTTTTTGATAGCCAAAAACAACAAAAAACTTATAAAAAAAAAATTTTTTAACTTTGAAAGAGTGCGAAAACCATAGTTTTTGAGATATTCTATGTAAGTTAGGTTCAGGGCCGGTTTCTCGAGTCCCTATCAAAGTCCCTGATAGCTATCTGTTCGAAAAACTTAAATACCAGATAAACTGTTCGTAAAAGCAAATTTGCATTCTCGACTGCTTTAATTTATCTGAACGAGAAACAATTACAGAGTGCTGTTAACGCACAGAATATTGTGTTGTGAAGGGTAAAAAATGGCGTGCTTCGATTATTTCATCAGCTGTTTGGGTATAATTTAAAGGAAAAGTCAGCTGTGATTTCGTTTCATCTTCATAGTTGGCATTGGGAAATCAGCTGTCATTCTATCGAGTCGAAAACGCTTAACAGGGACTCCGAGTCCCTGTCAAAGTTAGCTCTCACATTTATGCTCGAGAAAGCCAATATGCCTTAGCAGGGACTTTATCTGTTCGAGAAATGTTAGCCGGCACTCGAGAAACCGGCCCTCAGACAGTTTCTACATTATTTCTTAACAAAATAAACTTAGTTTCATAAAATCGGATATACACAGCGACCTGTGGACGATCCGCAGCTGACCTAATTTTTTTTAAAATAGCCTACAAAAAAATTCCCACGGCCGCCATTTTGAAAAATAAAAGCAAAATAAAATGCATAATTCCTTATTGGTTAAAAAAAATCACGAAAGACTTGAAAAAATTACAGTTTTATATGTATCTCCCAGGATTGACCAGGATTGACCAGTATTGCCACACTGAAGCAAGTAACTGCTACCCGCTCTCGTCCAACCAAAGGTTTGCCAGTACGATGATTTGGTTTTGCGTCTTTAAGTCCTATCTTGCCGCAATAATGACATTTGATTTGCGCCTGCGCCTAGAACTTCTTCCTGTCCGGTCCTTGATCCAATCCAGAGTAGTCGCTCACTTTGTTGAACGCAAACGCCTTTAAGAGTTGCTGTAGTTCATTCCGAGTTTTTTGCAGCCTGTGCTCGATTTGAGACGTGTGGGCCAACACAAAGAAACAGCTATCTCCTCTTGACTCATTCCTTTCCACTTCGTCAGCAGTGACGTCACCAGCCTGCTGCCATATACTGACAAGGACTCGTTTGCACTCGGTAGTCCGTTGAGAATGTTGAGCAATACGGCAGACGGTGGCTCGGTGCCTTCATAGCGGTGTAAAAACAAATCCTTAAATTCCAGCCAAGACATTCCAGCGAAGCAAATTTGCGACAGCCATTGCGAAGAATTTCCAAGCAGCGATTTGCTAAGCGCCATGACTAGTGCTCCGTGTTCCAGTGGACGCTCGGATAAGATCATATCCACGGTTTTACACCACGCTGCGGCATGGGGTCCAGGCGCATCAGGATTAAACATAGGCAATGTCACCGAAATATTTTGCGAGGCTGCAGTCGATGTTGCTTGAACAGTTTTAAGCAACTCTAGGAAGTTTCGGTTTTGTGTCTCAAAAATCGCCTGCAACACACAGTCAAAATGTTCTTGTGGCGATGGGGATCCCACTTCTGATGTCGGTGACAGGGGTCTCTTGGCCGCTTCTCGAGTTGGTTTTTCCGCCATCACTTTATTTTCACTTGGGGGTTTCTAAGATGCGTGAGTGAGTCGCAATTTACACACGTTGCCTGTTCAAAGGTTCTCGAAAGAATGAATCCCTGAACACTCTACTACTCTGCACAACTCTATCTCGCCACAACAATTGCGCCACACTCGGCTAGGGTGGGTTCCCACCTAGCGACGCTCTTAAACCCTTAAACAGTCTTAGAAGGTCGCACTTTTTTCTCACAATTCTTTATTCGAAATGACAAGTTTCTCTCAGTTACATGGGTTATATTTTACATTTATTTCTATTATTATTTATTCTCTCGACATATATATATTCTTGATCAGCACCAATAGCCGAATCCATCTAGACCTGTCCGTCTGTCCGTTTCTATGCGAACTAGTCTCTCAGTTTTAAAGCTATCGCGATGAAACTTTCCCAAAAGTCTTATTTTTACTGCAGGTAGTACATGTGTCGCAACGAGCTGGATCGGACCACATCTTATGGCTCTCATAAAAATAATCGAACATTATACGTTTTTTGTTATGAAGTAGGAATTTTGATTTCTGACATATTAAAAACTAAATGTAAAAGACTTGTTCTCACATTTATTATACCCTTGCAGAGGGTATTATAATTTCAGTCAGATGTTTGCAACGCAGTGAAGGAGACGTTTCCGACCACATAAAGTATATATATTCTTGATCAGCATCAATAGCCGAGTCCATCTAGCCATGTCCGTCTGTCCGTTTCTATGCCAACTAGTCCCTCAGTTTTAAAGCTATCGCGATGAAACTTTCCCAAAAGTCTTCTTTCTATTGCAGGTAGTACATATGTCGGAACGAGCGGGATCGGACCACTATATCTTATGGCTGCCATAGGAATAATTAACAAAATAATAGAAAAAACTTTATAGAAAGTAGGCTTTTTGATTTTTGACAATGTAAAAACAACATTTTAGGTAGGCATACCTGCAAGGGTATATAAACTTCGGCTGGCCGAAGTTTTTTTTAAGATTTTTTAAAGTTTGAAATGTTAAATTTCGGACTTTTTTCGAATTTCTTTTATCTCGGCAGATATCCACTCTAATGGACCAGTTTTAGTTTTATTTTACAGTCAATAGATCAGAGCTTAATTTTGCCATACAGATCAATATGATTGGATAAGTAATGGCAGCGCAAAAGCTTGACAAAAGTGAAAAATGTGTTTTTTGGTCGACTGTAAGACGGCTGTATATATCGTAAAAACTCGAAATAAATCCGTTGAAAAATCATAATTGGTACAAACTTAAAGTTTACATCCTACCGAATAAAATAAGCCGGATATGGCCCAAATCCATGAAAAACTGGATTTATGGTAGATTTTTAAAGTTCGGACTTTTCCACTTTTTTCTGTTGACAGAGTTTAAATTTATGATTTATCATAGGCGGCGACATGTAAACAAAAATGAGTGGCAGCCGTGTCAAAAAATAGCTAAATTGAAAAGCTAGAAAATTAGAAAATAAATTCAATTTCTGAAAATTCCTTTAAAAAGATAAAATTGCTTCCGTTATGACTGTGAGTATTTTTAATTAAGTACTATCCTTTTGGATAGTTTATTCAGTAACCTTAATTTCAAAAATTGAATTCACTTTTATAATTTTCTAGCTTTTAAATATCTGATTTAGCTATTTAGTGACCCGGACAGATAAAGTCCCTGCTAAGGCATTTTGGCTTTCTCGAGCATCAATGTGAGAGCTAACTTTGACAGGGACTCGGAGTCCCTGTTAAGCGTTTTCGACTCGATAAAACGACAGCTGATTTCCCAAAGCCAACTAAGAAGAAGAAACGAAATCACAGCTGACTTTTCCTTTGAATTATACCCAAACAGCTGATGAAATAATCGAAGCACGCCATTTTTTGCGCTTTACAGCACAATTCTGTGCGTTAACAGCACTCTGTAATTGGTTCTCGGTCTGATAAATTAAAGCAGTCGAGAAAGCGGATTTGCTTTTACGAACTGTTTATCTGGTCCTTAAGTTTTTCGAACAGATAGCTTATCAGGGACTTTGACAGGGACTCGAGAAATCGGCCCTTAGTCATCAAATATTCAGATAAGATTTTAATAAACAGTTGATGTCTTCGCTTTGGTTGTTCCAAACGGAATAATTTTTATTGTGGCTTGAGATTCAAATCAAACCTCCGCCAAAGAATTTTATGTGTTTTTACAATTATGTATGTGTGGGTGAGTAATTGCTAACAAAGTGTTTTCTGGAGCTCTGCTGAGTGGGTGTGGTTTAGCAACATCCTGCCTTGTGCTGATGTTGCATTTCTTATGTCAATTCTATGTGGGACAACGAACGGCTAGCTGCCGGTCACTGTCCACTTGGAAGGGGGTAACACGGGGAGGTTTAGGCGGTGGCGTAGTCGATGGTACGGTAACTCACGCTACATTGAAATATACGGATAGGTAGATAACAAATTTACCGTAATTAGCTATCGCATAACTTCTTTCACATTTGTCTTATATTCTTTGAATACGAATCGAGATTTCAAAAAGCTTTTGCTAATGCTTAAAGCCTGACATTAAGAATATTACTCAAAACAAAACTAGCAATGAAAATGTGCAAAACTGAACTTTCGCAATTGTTCGACTTTGCACTTGCATATTTTCAAATGTGTTATTAGTAGGGGAGAGTGGGGGAATTTCGTCACAGGGGCAATTTCGTCACCTGCAATATTTCGGAATCCATAAGTCGTAAAAATATATAATTTTTTTGTTTTAGTCCTTCAAGACGGCCAGACACAACCAATGCATTTGTTTTGCACAGAAGGCCAAGATAATTAAGCTATAATATTAAATGTGTTTTAACAGTTCAAAAGCTACATTTAGTTCTCGACGAAATTTTTTCTGTATGCCACAATTCAAAAGGAATAAGATACTCGATTTTTTATATAATACACAGTGCTATAATGTGCATTTCTGCGTCAGTGATTTTTAACTTCGCGCCTAATTTCGGAAGAAAAATAATTATTTCTAAAAAAGTACTGTCTGGGGAAATTTCGCCACCCTACGCTAAAGGTAAATTCGCACCTATTTTAAATACATATTTTTATATTTGACGAGCTGGCTAACGAACAGACTACCAGCAGCAGCAACAAATATAGGACGTCAACAAAAATGGTACGCTTGATCAGTGTAGCATATTTACAGGCGTTAAACTCCCTACATTTTTCAGGTGACGAAATTGCCCCGGTGGTGTGGTGATTTTACCCCCCTGCGTGGTGAAATTGCCCCAGTATATTGGTTTTACATTTTATTTTTTTATAAATCACCAAGGTAATTAAAAAAATACGGGAATGTCACATTTTAAAGCTTGGTGCTAACCGCATTCAACAATAAAAATAGAATTATGATAACGTGTCTCAAGATGGACAAAAAATAGCTTTGAAAAAATGCTGACGAAATTCCCCCACTCTCCCCTAAATGACAATTTCGCTTTGATTAGTTAAATTCAATCCATTCTCTATAAAAAATGTAAATGCGATATTTTTTTAAGGACTTTTAATTTTTCGGCTGCGGTTGACATACTCAGAGAATTGCCCATATAAAGATGGATAACGCCATACGATTTTTTGCACACGATTTCTTGCCCAAAAGCCAGCGAGAGAGCGCTCTAGAGCCAGCCGCTCTGTTGTACGCATACAGCGACTGCCGACGACTGTATGAGTGCACATGTATTCACAAGCATTTCTTCGCTGCAGCGCGCTGGCTTAATATACACTTTTATTTTAAAATTAATGTAATTTAAATGTAATGCCTTTTATGATAATTATTCGAATTCAGTATATTTTTTAGTAATGGCCAAATATATGTACGTATATAAAGATCCATAATTTATTTCATACATTACTTGAAGTTGGAATAATTGTCATTAGGGTATTCGGCGTGCGACGTGTAAACGATTTTTAGGAGCCTCAGAAATATTGAGATTGAACAGGTTGTGTTGGAACAGTCACGGTCCCAGAGGGTTTCCACTTATTTCGAGCTCTGGTTCACAGCATACAGATAGCTGAAATCTTTATTCAAATTCAAAATGAGTTCACACTCAATCAAATTAAAATATTTTAGCCTACACTTGTTGTTTGCCGCTCTTTCACATCCAATAGCGTCACTTCTTATTCTTACATTCTCAAGTTTTCCAATACTAGAATCTAGATATGACACTGACTAACAGTGTTGAACAACTAAACAATGTTTTCGACCAAGCAGTGTTGAATAACTTTACAGTGAATTTAAATTAACAGATTTTGAAGTCAAATAACTCAACTTTTGAAATTGGACCGTTAGCGCGCGGCTACATTCTTATAAGCCTCGCAACATTTCCCACCTCGTGATTCTTCTGCGTGAACTTGTCCATCCTTCGCCAGATGAACATCCACGACGATTCCTTTAGTCCAGGTGTTTCGCTTGCTTGTTTCACCAACGACAAGAACCACGTCATTCACGGAAATTGGAGCTGGGTCGGCTGAAACCATTTTGTACGTCTCGTCAGGGTGGGTAGATACTCTCGAATCCATCTTTTCCAGAAACAATCTGCCAGTTGACCAGCAATGCGGAAATGCTTGGCTAAGCCTAATCCGTTAGCTTCCATCGAACCGCGTTCCCGTAGACCACTGGAGTTACCAACCATGAAGTGGTTTGGTGTTAGAGCTTCCGAATTCTGCGATTCCAATGGAATATAGATCAACGGCCTTGAGTTTAAGGTGCATTCGACATCGGCCAACGCAGCGCGCAATACTTCCTCGCGCAGTCCGGCGTTCGACAAAATTTCCGTCAGGATCGACTTCGTAGAACGCACCATACGCTCCCAGCAGCCGCCCATATGAGGCGATCCCGGAGGATTAAAACTAAACGACAATTCCGCATACTTCCTTTCCACTGCTGACGTTGATATACGCTATATCTCTTGCGCGAGTACTCTGCTGGCTCCCCGAAAATTCGTTCCATTGTCGGATAGCAACTTAAGGGGCACACCTCTGCGAGCAGTAAATAGTTTTAGAGCCAACAAAAATGAGTCCGTAGATAGAGAGGGTACCAGTTCTAAATGAACAGCGCGAACTGTTAGACAGGTAAATAAAACTCCCCATCTCTTCTCGCGACGCCTTCCTACAGCAACTTCAATCGGTCCAAAGTAGTCAACTCCAGTAAACGTAAATGGCACTGTATTCGGCGATAGACGTTCCTTTGGCAAAATTCCCATCATCGGTGGACTGGGTTGTGCTCGCCTGATGCAGCAAACGGGGCAGTTTTTGATGATTTCCTTCGCAAGGGCTCTCAGGCCTGGTATCCAATAGTTTTGACGTATTTCGTTGACAACTATTTCCGCATGCAGATGATGGTACTTCCGGTGGTGATACTCTACTATAAGGTATGCAATCCTGTGGTGATGCGAAAGTATAACAGGACGCTTAACACAACTTCTACATTTTCGATAGCATCAATTCGACCCTGCATGCGAAGCACTCCGTTTGGGTCCAGGTACGGTGAGCATTCATAATGCTTATCCAGTTTGTCAGGCATCGATTTTCCTTAAGGCATCGAATTTCGTCAAAAAATTCTTCCTCTTGACATGTCCTTATAAAAATTGTGTCCATTTCCACATCACGCTTAAGCAACAGCAATCTCTCCAGCTCAGGTCCATGCGGTTTCACAGGAAGAAGGCGTAGAAAGTCTAACACACTTTTTAGAACACGGGCAGACGCTCCAGTTTGCTGAAACGTAATGGATCCGGCATAACAGATGCCAGCGGCGAGACCTGTTTCTTACTTTCCTCCTTGTGGTACAACACTTGAGTCTCTCTGGCTTTAGATATTTCTTTTCCGAGTGGCCACTCCGACTCATCCTGCAACAGATAATTCGGTCCGGAAAACCATCGTATTGAACTATTTACCTCAACACCTTTTGACCATTTTGTACCATCATCCGCTACATTTAGTTCCGAGGGTACCCAGCGCCATTCACCAACTTCGGAACCTTCAAGAATTTCTCCGACCCGCAAAGCTACGAATCGCGGGTACTTGCGAGCGTCGGATTTTATCCAGAACAGAACATCTGAGCATCAGTCCAAAACACGCGTTTCTCAATTTTGGTTGATAGCTCAGACTCCAAACACTTGGCCAAGCGCAATCCCAAAACCGCTGCCATTAATTCCATTCGTGGTACTGATATGGGTTTCAAAGGCGCTACTCTGGTTTTCGATGCTAGTAGGGAACATCTGATTTCGTCTCCAAGATCAACTCGCAAATGACTACTGCAGCAACTCAGGCCTAATGACAAACGTTAACATGTCAGACTCAGGCAGCCACCACATTCCCAACACTTTCTCCTGCAGTTCGTTCTGTGTGCCAAGGTACTTAGGCGGTGCTTCAAAAATGTCATTCAGAGAGCGTACGACGCGCTTGGAGTTTGATAGCCAATTTCTCATTTCGAATCCACCCGTCGCGTGAATATCCTTAATACTGCTCGCTAATCGAACCATTTGTTCCTCGGTATCAACTGACTCCAACCAATCGTCAACGAACGTGTTTCGGCAAATAGCTTTGACGGCTTCTGGATGACTTTCACCAAATCTCTCTGCATTACGCCTCAATATAAAGTTGGCAAGTGACGGCGAGCATGCAGCGCCGAACGTCATCACCTGCATTACGAATGTATCCGGTGGGCGATTAGTTTCTCCATTACGCCATAAGAACTTCTGAGAAAATTGGTCTATATCACCAACTTTAATTTGGTGAAACATCTCCCGTATATCGCCTGATACCGCTATAGGGCGTTCTCTGAAGCGCAACAGCACTCCCATCAAGGACACCAACATATCTGGTCCTTTTAAAAGCGTGTCGTTTAGTGATATGCCGTCAACTTGCACTGCCGCGTCCCAGACCAGACGCGTCTTCTTCTTGTTGGGGTTTGTTACCGTGAATATAGGAAGATACCAAGAACGTGGATTGTTAGACAACTCCCATTTTTCAAGTTTGCGAATGTATCTCTTCTCCTCGTAGTGCTGCATGGTATTGTTCAAGAACGTTTTCAGCTTCGGATCTTTTAACATTTTTGCTTCAAGGCACTTGAGCTTTTTGAGAGCCATGGGGTACGAATTGGGCATATTGACTTTGTCGTATTTCCACTACTTTGTAGTTGCCTCCATTATCTTTAGCGCGTGTTCGTCTTCCTTAGATCGCAACGATTTTTTTTAGGAATGTTCACGCCGAATGATTCCAACGAGAAAAACGCCTTCATAGCTTCGTCAAGTTTGCGCATACCGCAAACTGTAGTGCAGTGGCAGATATGCAATACACGAGGCGGCGTGTCATTTTCCGGTCCTTGGCGGCCATACACAGCCCATCCTAATTTACATCGAACAGCAATAAGATCATCATCTTCAGCTTGACGTAACTCCAGCGGCACACTGATCTTAATGTTGTCCAGGCCGATGATAATTTGCGCTTTGGCATCTTTGTATGTTGAGATCGGAACCGTACTCAAATGCCGACGTTCCTTGCGTGTCTGATCATCGTGGAAGATCCAAGTTGCTTACAGTGCGCACTCCCTTAAGTACATGTCTTACTTCCGGTCGACCCTCAGCAGAAACACAGGCGCTGACGATCTTTGATTTTGACTCGCTTTGGGTCACGTCGCTAGTCCACTTTAGGCAAAGCTGCTCCTCTGGCCCGTCAAGCCCCAGTTCATCGGCTAACGATCGTTCTATTAGAGTGCATGATGCTCCTTCGTCGATTAGAGCATAAACGTCTATGCTACGGGAATTATTGTATAATGTCACTGGTATATAACGGAACAGAGCCTTCGTTGTTGATCTCTCATGGAAGAAAACCGTAAACTCGCTGGTCTCTGATCCGCCGGTTTTTGCAGGCCTCTCCTCCTTGTCATTGCGATTCTCGCTCTTAATTTCAGTATTCGGGTAGTGCAGCAGCACGTTGTGCGGTAACTTACATCCATCGATATTGCAAAGTTTCTTTACTCTGCAGTTACGGACAATATGCTTTCCAAAACAACAAAAACAAAGTCGCTTGGATTTAATGAATTCCACTCTCGACTTGGTGGACATGGATAAGAATCCTTTGCAATTTGCCAGATTCGCAGCCACATTCTGGACAAGGATTTTCTTCTGTGACGTGTGCCTTCGACTCGCCGACGTCATTGTTTTCCAGCATGTCGTGCACTAGCAGGCGCTCCTTTGAATACCTTCCACTCTTATCCCTATCTGTTGAGTGACATTCATAGGGTGCAACCATCGTTGCGCTCAACGCTATACCAAAAAGCCACTTGTCGAACGTGGTCAAATTGGCGGCACCAGATGCTAAGCGATGTCTGCCCCAATCCAGCTTAAGATCACTCGGCAGCTTAGCAACAAAATCATTCAGCAGAGAAGAATCATTAAGGTATATCTGTAGTCCAACTGACATCATTGGGGCGCAATAATTCTGGACTGCCAGTGCCAGACGAATCACGGATTCCCAGTTGTTGGGTTTAATGGGCGGCTCTTCTTTTAGCTTCCGTTGCAAGCTAGCATGCACTATCTCTGAACGCCCATACAACATCCTTAGCGTTCCAATAGCATAAGGTACCATAGCTGGGATCATGAGCTTTCCCCGGACGGCTTCCAGCGCAGATCCTTTCAGACACTTCTGAAGCCTGATCAGATTCTCTTCGTTGGTAAATCCACATCTCTCGGTTGATTGTTTATAATTGCTTATAAATAAAAGCCACTCTTCGGGTTTTCCGGTGAAAACTGGCAGGTGTCGTGATATGACCTGACGCGCTGCAACTTGAGATGGTGTTAATGTAAATCCCGATGATCCTACGTGTGAGAGCTGTATGCCGGCAAACTGTGGCATATGTCTTCCTGCTCCAACGTTACCAGCATTGAGTCCAGCATTATAAGTGGCATTTGGCTGTGGTACAAAACCAAGTCCACTAGCTGGCGGAACGAACCCTGCGGCACCATTTTGATGTACAAACATTGGTACATTGTTTGGTGGCATGAATCCGACAGTATTACATGGCGGCCCGCATTGCGCTGCGGTATTTGTTGGTGTGAACTGCCCTGCGTTGTTTCCCTGAAGATTAGCATAAGAAAATGCGTTCGGTATAAATTCTGGCGCCGCCCTCCTATCAGCATAAGGAGGCGTGGCCCTTTGCGCATTGATGTTGCACGTGTTCACTTGCTGTATGAACTGCTGCCCTGCCCAATTCTGCGAAGCGTCGTAACCGGCATGATTAAACGTGACCGGTGTTCTCGCATTCGCAAGCGACACAAACTGATTCGAGTGAATCACAGTTTGTCTGGATACATTCTCGTCCTCAAAACCTCTGAATGGCCCAGTAAAACTGCATCCTGCGTTTCCAACTGAACCTGCTCCATATCCCGCGGCATGTGAATACTGTTCACCAGATCTGCGTCCAATTGCATCATCCATTTCGCACTTGTGACGTCACTCTCTGCACAAGTACTACTGCGCAACTCAACCAAAGTCGTCGAAACTTACGAATTTGGCTCTCTATGATCACTATCGTGAATACTCTGACCTCACTCTCTTACACCCTTGGTAAAAGAATGCTTTCTCAAAAGCACGTACTTGGCAAAGTATTTCAGAATGTTGGGACACTCACGGTCCCAGAGGGTTTCCACTTATTTCGAGCTCTGGTTCACAGCATACAGATAGCACAATCAAATTAAAATATTTTAGCTTACACTTGTGGTTTGCCGCTCTTTCACTTCCAATAGCGTCACTTCTTATTCTTACATTCTCAAGTTTTCCAATACTTGAATCTAGATATGACACTGACTAACAGTGTTGAACAACTAAACAATGTTATCGACCTAGCAGTGTTGAATAAGTTTACAGTGAATTTAAATTAACAGATTTTGAATTCATCAAATAACTCAACTTTTAAAATTTGACCGTTAGCGCGCGCCTACATTCTTATTAGCCTCGCAACAGGTTGAATATTGGTATATTTATTGTGTTTTAAATATATGGATTTAAAAATATGTATTTTTATATTATACGTATTATAATAACATTATATAAAATTATATTATTATAAACTATTTTAATTATTAAGCAAACCAAAAAACACAAAGGGGAAACAAAAAGGTTTGCGCGCTTTTCTTTCCAAACAGAAGCGCGCGCTGATCAAATCAAATTTAAATCGTTAAACCAAATTTTATTTTCATACATAAAATGTTCTTGTATAAAATATAAATATACTCCTAAGGTAGCTGAAGTTTGAAAATTAAACCTACCCTGTAAAAATTAATAATATGTATTTATACATGTATATGTATATTAACTACAGTGCACAAAAAAACCCGTTTTTGGTGCAAAAACTCAAGTTTAAAAGATATTATATTGACATTTTTTTTGGGCATTATTTGAAATTAAACAAAATTTTGTTTTTTTTTGTAAATTTGTACCCGTAGAAGTAGTTAACATTTTTTTTTTATTAAGTAATTGTTAAAAATTACACATGCCAACAGGCTTTTCACTATTTTATTTCGATAAATACGGCTTTTCTAAGCATAATTTGCCACTATGCCTATACTCCATCAGCTCTGGTGTTTCCGGTATCTTTAATTAAAGAAAATCTTCATTTTTTTACGTCCTTTGGGATATATCTTCAAGAGTGGTCAACCAATTTTGTTACTCTTTTCGGAATTAAATAGTTACACGTCTCTTCTGTATGATTCTTTTTGAAAATGTAATCTAACGTAACCACAAGAGAAGGTGGGAGCATTCAAAGTTTGAAATAATTGATAATAATTAAATAGTTACACGTCTCTTCTGTATGATTCTTTTTGAAAATGTAATCTAACGTAACCACAAGAGAAGGTGGGAGCATTCAAAGTTTGAAAGTCACAGCAAAATTTAAAAATCTTAATTTGTGAACAGCGTTTATAAATTAAATAAAAATATTTTCTTCTACAATGCTTTTTTGACCCAAAGATACCTTATGTCCTTAATTTATAAGCCACTCACCAAGTTCTTGTGAATTGTTTTGGATTTTTTAAAATTAATTTTCTTATTTCCTTATTAGTGACGATTCAGAAAACTGCGCCTGGCTACAAACAAAGTTTGTGTCTATGTTCTGATGCACTTTCTGCTAAGGAGTCAACAGGAACAATGTATTTTTCATAGGGAACCAAAAGTAATTAGTCCTATACATGGTGAACGCATATGTGGCTAGATAAACTCAAGTTTACCAAAAAGGAGCAAAAATTAGCAAAAATGGTTATATGTATGGCAACAAGGACACTTTTGTGGTTAATTTCTCGTTTTTACTTCTTTGCAACTCTGTGCCATTAAGAAGTTATACTTATATAAAGATACACATATAAGACAGTTCACAGTTCGACAACAAGACACGTAAAAGCAAACATTTAAGCTAATTTATATGAACAAATACCTTTGCAAGGAATTTCCATTTTCAGATTTATGAAAGTCTTCTTTCACACCACACAATTAACAAGCAAACACACCACACAATTAACAAGCAAAGTAAGCTAATTTTTTTCGACGCTGCTAGGTCTCTCTATCAGGCAACTTTGTTGCAGTGGTCTAGAATCGATTAGTATGTTTCATTCATAAAAATAAATTATGAAAATAAATAGGTTTATGGACCAAAATTGTGATTTTTACCCATAGTGCATGGTAGTAACAGAGTATTTTCGGAAACCGAATTGTGCATTGGGATTTGAATTGAAAAAGTTAAGTTATTAGGTCTTAGTACTACTTAGTACTTGTGAATCTTGAAAGTCTAAGATACAATTGAATTCTTTAATGAAATCTATTGCTAGAATGCCATCGCATGGAATCGGAAAATCAGGTGGAAAATTTGAAAGTCATGTGGTATAATGACATTTTTTGTTTTAAGTTCCACAAGCGCTAAGCCCACGGATTTTATAGAACCTTGTCCTATTCCTGTTATATTTGAAATTTTAGATCTGTCTAATTCGGGGTACTCTAGATTACATTGTTTAAGTAATGAAATTTCTGCTCCCGTATCCACTAACAATGTTAAATTTTTGTATGTTTTTTCATTTTTAACTTTTATAAAAAAAACGGAGGCTAATATTGATTTTATATATTCTTATAAGATAACAGTATACTGTTCTTCCTCCTCTTCTACCGTCAAGGGGTCCTCCTCGTTTTCCTGAGTGACCCTAACACTTCTGTTGGAATTATTTCTTCCAGTAGAAGTACTCTGTGTATTAGAGTTTGTATTGTTACGGTCATTGTTATTATTGCGGTTATTATTATTACCATAATTCCCGCGGCCCCCTCTATTTCCCCTACCTCTGTAGGTGGTATTGCCTCGGTAGTTATTATTGTTTTACCTGTTGTTGCAGTACAAAACAGCGTTTGACTGCCCTGTAGCTTCAGTACAGCTGTTGACGAACTTCGTTACGGCTTCATTCATATCCGCAAACTTTCCTGCTTCCATTATAAGTTTCACCTTATCTAAGGAGTAGTTAGTTGTCATTGCTTTGAAAGCGCTTCGGGTGCTGTATTTTGATGCTAGTGCCCTGCGTGAATCATTCAATTTTTGTTTTATCATAGTATGCCATGAAATTTCTGATTTGTTTAATTCAATTCTATGTAAAATAAATATAATGTTTTTCTAATTCATTTCGAATTGAATGAATCGAATGAATTATTTTTATGATTTTTTTGAATTTGCCAGATTTTTTTGTGCCTTTCCTTGAGAACAAAAAGTTTAAAATTTTTAACAAAGCAATGTTAACTGCATAGTAAATAAAATGTAGGCAGATTTAATCACAAAATTATAGCCATTTCTTCTTCAAAAGAAATTGTCGTTTGAATTATTTCGGAATTCATGCCATTCATTCATTCAATTCTATTAAACTCAAAATTTAAATTCATTTAATTCTATTAAACTCAAAATTCGAATTAATTCATTCATATAAAACAAAGAATTCAAAATAGTTCAATGAATCCATTCATGCAGGGCTCTAAGTTCCAGTGGTAAGCCATTATTGACATAAGCTCATTGGAGGGCTTTTGTTAAATCTTCGACTTCCTTAGCATACACTGTAGCTGGTTTATTTTTTTTGCTGTAAATTCATCAGTTTGGCAGATAAAACTTCTACTGATTCTCCTTTGACCGTTTTTGTCAATTTAGATATTATGTCAGCCATGTTGCTTTCATCTCCTATTAAATTGCGAGCGTGTCCTTTTAGTTTTGTTTTTATTAGTTTGACGGCGATAGGTTCATAGGTTTCTTTGATACTTAGTATCTACCAATCTTAGGCAGTCTACGAAACTTCGCAAGTTTTCTGCTTTGCCGTCGAACTCAGGTATGAGTGACGATGCAGTTTTTAAGAATTGGACGTTGGTTTGAGTCATTGTTATGTCCTCTTCATAAATTGTCGGGCTCCACCTTTATGGTGTTGTCTTCGATTTCTAAGGCAGAAATACTAAATCAATTTTAGCTTGGGTTCTTGACATCCGTGCACTATTAAAACTAAATTTTATTATTTATTTATTTATTATTAATAACTAAAAAAAGAAACTATGGCAGAAAGTTTAAATGATGAACTATTTTTATATGTATTTATATTTGTAGATTTATTTATTTATTTTTTTTTTGTTTGGTTTAAATAACGTTTGGACCCTGTGCTCGGCTCATGTAATCACGGTAGAGGCTATCTCCTTTAAGGCATGTTCTGTAAGTGCTGTGCAGTTTAAAAATTACGTGAATTATGGTGCAAACGGTAAGGACAATCAGAAGTATAAACATTGAGTTCAAAAGGAGTGTGTCGTCCTACTATAAAGTCGTAAAAAGTGCCTAAAAATCGAAAATTTGGAACTTTGACCACGGATTTCTCAAAACTTCGGAAAGTTTTAAAGTATGAGGTAGTAATCTACAGCTAAAATCCTTTCAGGTTTGGTAGCTTTTATTCTTGGGTTTTTTTTTGTCGACCAGTGTAATTATCGAAAAAGGGATTATCGTTACCGCTCGCTCTGGGCACTCTAAACAGCGGCTATATAATCAGAGGCAAGGCCTCACATCAGGGACTTGCGTTCCGACGATTATCGAAGAAACATCTACAAGGAGGAAGATCCAGGTAAGTGGTGGGGGATCCGTAGGAGTTCGGTTTTAAATCGGCTCTGCGACCTGGTTAGGATCACTGGCCTCCCTGTGTGGTTTCCTAGAAATCAGTCCAGACCCAGTCGTGATCACTGAGGCGGCCCGGTTTACGTAATTCAGGCCCACCTCAGTGAGTTCCCCCAGACGTCACGTTTCCGGCTCCCGACCCGGACACGAAACGGATGTAGAAACGGCAGGTCGAAACTAACGATGCCCGGCAGACCGAAACTAACGATGCCCTACATTCCCGAAACCCACTAGAAAATCAAGTAGATCGTTCCCAACGACCCGACGTACGCACGACGAAGCAGTTCACGTACCGGCCCATCCGCAGCGCCAACGCGATCACTCGGCCCATCCGCAGCGCCAACGCGATACCTCGGCCCATTCCGCAGCGCCAACGCGATCACTCGGTCCATCCCGCAGCGCCAACGCGATCATCACTTACACTTCCGTAGCGTCACACTTACAATACACACCACGAAGCAGTTCACTCTTCGGCCCTTCCGCAGCGCCGACGCGACTTTACGGCCCATCCGCAGCCAAGTCACTGACAAGCAGTCAACGACAGCAAGCAGTTCATTACTCACACTCACACTTCCGTAGCATTGGATCCACGACGGCAAGCAGTTCATCACTGACTCTTCCGTAGCACCGGACTCACGACGGCAAGCAGTTCATCACTCACACTTCCGTAGCACCGGACCCACGACGGCAAGCCGTTCATCACTGACACTTCCGTAGCATCGGATCCACGACGGCAAGCAGTTCATCACTGACACTTCCGTAGCATCGGATCCACGACGGCAAGCAGTTCATCACTCACACTTCCGTAGCACCGGACCCACTACGGCAAGCAGTTCATCACTCCCACTTCCGTAGCATCGGATCCACGACGGCAAGCAGTTCATCACTCACACCTCTGTAGCATCGGATCCTCGACGGCAAGCAGTTCATCACTCGGCCCTCCCGTAACGCCGAACCGACAGCAAGCAGTTCATCCTTCGGCCCTTTCGTAGCGCCGAACCAACGAAGCAAGCAGTCTCGACTCACGCATACGTCATCACCCGACAAAACCCTATTTTGTCAATTACTACGAAATACACGCCTACTTTATAGTTCCATCCCTCTGTGTCATTATTGGGGAAAGGGAGGTAAATCGATCTATAGAGGAAATATAAAATATCTGTCGCGAACCCTGACCACGGCGAGCTATACCGCCTCCCAAAACAGGGTCGTTACAATAACTAATCTGCTATGACTCGCTATACAAAAGTATGTCTGCAACAGTATTTGCATATATATATATTATACGAATTCATTAATTGTATTTGCCCGTTCCTGCTCGTTCTATCTTTCCCCTCCAGCCAAAGACAAGGGTAAGTTCAGTCCTAGCACACTGCTCGACATTTGGTATCGGAATAACCTGAGTAAAGAAGCTATATTTAAGCAGTGGAAAATTAAAAATGTAAATATTGTTGTTTAATTTACTAAAATATTATATTTATTACAAATATATTTATTATTATATATTTATTACAAAAAACAAAAAGAAAAAAAATTCCCTTTTTTTACTCATTTAGTTAGGCGTGGCCAGTTCAAACTGAAAGTTTGTATATATCTTTATAATGATCTTATTATCAAATATGCCAAGTTACAGCGCTCTATGAACATTTTTGGAATTTATGGAAAAAAATTGGTCATTCCGACCAGTGTGCAAGGGGTGAAAGTATGTTCGTTTTTATGTTTATCCCATATAGGGAATAAGCTTTTTTTTTTTAAATTCGTATGCAGCACTTATCACCGTTAACATTTATGGGATTAAACTCAATTTTTTTTATTAGTTAATCTTCTTTTTCTTTTTTGTTTATTTAACTTCACGGGTAATGCACGTAACCACTGCAGTGGTGCACTGTAACGATTATAAGTTTTTATTGTATACAGGATTGTGACGTCCCACAGTGGGGCGAAAAAGCCAAAAGTCTGCCTTAAATCAGCGGAGCCTTATAGCGATTATCTTTTGATGAGGTGTTGTTAAAGGCAATTAAATATGTAAAAAAAACCTGATAAGGTGAATTTTTTTAGTAAAAACTTTTTGTTGTAGGAAATTTTTAAGAAAAAAAATGATTTTTTTCAAGAAAACAAATACAACAAAATTATTTATAGGGTTCTAAGTTTCCCAATATTTTTTGTTTAATTGACTTGATTTTTGAAAAAAAAATTATCCAAATCGGTCAACTATATCTTATAGCCATGTAAACGCTTATTACAAAGGGAAATATCTCGGTTCTATTTCAATATTGGGTCATATAAATTGGGATAAAGTCATTATTTATCATTTTAACTCTATGCTTACCTTTTTTTTTAATTGGTCAATGATATCTTATAGGTGTCATAGAATCATTCAAGGAAATATAGCATATTTTTAAAAAAATCTGGTAGCAATCGGTATTTATTTCATATCTATATTTTTAGTAAAATAACATAATTTTAAATTTAAAACCCAATCTTAAAAATTTTTTAAGTATGGGGTTTAAAAGATAAAGGGTGTATCTTTTAAAAAACTTTAACATCGAATCAAACCATGCATCCATTTGCCTCTGAGAGCTCCGCAAAGTTGGCCAATTTCAGCATTTTTCGAACTTTGAGGTCCTTTTGCTAAGAATCCTTGCGTCGGGGAACTTTTTGGAAAACGCAGTTTAACTTAAATGCTGCACAGTGTAATTGTTGAAGAGGAGAACATTTTAAATCGAGTTGATCTTAAGATATTGCGGTTGCAAAAAAGGCCCAGAAATCCGTCATCCAAATTAAAGCAAAATTAAAAAAAAGGCTATTCGATTTGAAAATTTTTGTGAGCTGATTTACTTGAGCTGTTTTTTGGAATGGGAGAAAAGGCATCGTAGAATCGTACGAGTAGCATCGTAGCATCGCCAACAAATTTCAAATCTGACATTAAAAAAATAAATTTCAAAAAAATTTCCTCTTCTAAAGAATTTGCGGGTACATTTTTTTTTAGAATTCGTGAATAGAAAAACCTAGTTAAAGACAACAAATCCATACGTGTTTTGGACATGGTCCTTTATTGGTTCTTCTTCTTCCAAAGAATTCGCGGTCTCATTTTGGTTAAGATTTCGTGTATGTCGGGTTCAAAGACGGTAAAACATAAAAAAAAATTCTCTTGTTCCAAAGAATTCGCGGTCTCATATTGTCAAAGAGTTAATCTATGGTCTTAAGCAGATTGGACTAACAATTGTGAAATCTTGGGTATATTGGTTTCTCTTGTTCTGACAAGAATTTTGGTTGATTTTGTTTAATAAAAAAAACACGAGTAAGATATGAGTAAAACGATGCCGATGCCTACGATTCTACGATGCCACGATTCCAGATTTGACAGTGGGAATCGGCATCGCCGAAGTAGTAATCGAGTATATTTTTACTTACTCGTGCAGGTCTCTAGAGTATACTCGTGCAGGGCACCATATTTGGGCAGTTCTTTTCCAAACCGAACAGATTTGGCCAAGAAAAAAAATTTTCATTTTTGATTGTCTGAAACTTTTTTTACACATACTATTCGGAAAATAAGTAAACACGTGTATCAGGATTTGACCAAAAAAAATTATTTTTTTAGTTAGAATTTTTTTAAGAGTGCCAAAAATTGTCAAATCTGAAAAAAGACCCTCTCATTGAAAATCTGTATCTCCGGTTATATGAATCCGATTGACTTCATGTCTTTTGCCTTAATTCCTCTAAAACATCTTCTTTCAAATTAAAATTTCTAAAACAAAAAAAGTTTTTAATTTCTTAAAATAAAAACAAATTAAGATTTAAAAAATTTTTTAACCATTGGCCCGACAAAAAAAAACATTTTTTTTTATTTTAATACTTGCGCGAAATTGTTAGTTACAATCGGTTTTTGTAAAAAGTTGGAGCAGCTTTTAGTTTTTCAAATATCGAATTTGTTTTAGCAAGTCCTCGGCTTTTTTCTATGGAAAAACGTCGCAGAATGTAGATCTACTCTCTCACTCTTATCGGATCCTTGTGGAATTCATGTTTTCTAATCGTTTACTAGTCCTTTAACAATTGTTAATGATTAAAAGTTAACTTTTAAGTGTTTTGACAATTTCTGAAAAAAAGTCATTTTGAAATCAAAATATTCAATGGTAACAAAAATTATCTTCTTTTTGTCATGTGTTTTCTGCTGAAAATTCAAAAACAGCTAGAGATACAGCACAGGCACGAAAACACAAATGAAAGCGTTGAAAGCTTTTCATGAGGAAGACATTTTTTAAAACCTGTAATATGGACATAATTTCTCAAATACTACTATCCGCAAGCAGGAGACTTGAACAATCAAATGTATTGACCACCCAGCGGGAACATTCCTCTGGAAAATATGATATTTTCATGAGGTTTGTCCATACAAGCGGAAGGGACAAAACCTCATTTACCCCTTACTTTTCTTCCGTCTCTGGTTTCAAAATACACGGGGGTGACACAAGAAGAGGTTTCTATGTGGTTTTCCAAAGGAATTTACATTTTCCCTACACCGTCGCCTGCTGAAAGATACAGGATTTCCAACACTTTCTGCTAAAAGGAACAGGATTTTCAACACACAAATAACCACCTTCTCACTTTCCCGGTGGGCATGGCCAATAATGGAGAGGTGTGTGTGAGAGAGGTGTGTGTGAAGTCGCCGGGCACGGATGCGTCACGGTGGCGCTCCTCCGATGAACGCGCGGTGTGGGGGCTGTGGCAGGGCCCCCTGAAAAATCGGATGCTGACCGGCCGCGTGAAACGCCCGAGATCGCTCACCTGCAGTGTCATAACCGTGGGGTCCACGGAGGATCCAGGGAGTCCGATCTTCTAATCCTTAGATCTGGGCCAGCGGAGGGTGTGCACTATGGGGCATTTGACCACTTTTCTTGGCCGAAATTAATAACTCGGTCAATTCAAAAGATATTGACTTGAAAGTTTACCAGTCGCCATTTTTTATCCATACGCATATTATATATGAGAATCATTCGGATCGGAAAACTATATCATATAGCTGCCATAGAAACGACCAAATTATCGTTGCTGTTTTTGGAGATAAATGCACATAACTTTAGAAATAGCAATTATGTCAGTTCTTAAAACAATATTAAAAGTTTCGTACAAATAGGATGACTATATCCTAAAGTTCTCAAAAAGAACTTTCTAATGATCATTAGCTTGTTTTTTTTGTCAAAGTACCATCTACCAGAATAAGTTATAAAACTAATTTCGGTTTTTTTGCGTGTATTTTTAACGAAGCCATTTATGCCAAAACTTTTGCATTTTTTTCAAATTTTTTAACTTTGACGAGGTGTGGCTTCTAAACTAATGACTGAAACTCAATGCTGTGTATAAGAAAGTTAAAGAGCAGTATATTACCTGTAAAATGAGTCATCGATGACCTCAGTCGGTTTACCAGAACTCGAAATAAAAAATAAAAAAGGGCCAAAAACGTTTTTTACACTTAAAAAAAAATTGACACCATACAAAAAATTATAAGTGCCCATTTCTTAATCAGGGAGATGTACTTTACCGGAAAATTAAGGTTGCCTTCGATTGAGGTGAGGTCGATTTTATTTTGTAAACTAGTGTAATTGAATTTCGAACAGCTGATTTAACAGCTTCTAACTTAACAGAGGCGACCTCTATCGGATTTCTGTATACGTAACATTGTTAAATGGTCTTCTGTTAACACATCCTCAATCAACATTTTTTGTTTTAACGACTTTTAAAAAATGGGTTTTGGCCAACCAAGGTGGCCAAATGCCCCATAGTGGTGTGGTGAGAATGTTCCCAATAGAAAACCTCCATGGTTGTTGTTGCCTCCGTTCGCAAACTTCTCTCTCGCGGTAAATGTTGCTGCCCCCGCAGCATACACCAGTCAGGTCAGCTTTTGGCAAACTAAGCTGTGTCCGAGTGTTGAGAAGCACCAAGAAAACCGCACAGGTCTGGCAACACTCCGCCGCCACCATGGGGCGCTGTGTCAATCGACCGACAGGAGGCGCTGTCGCGCCAGTTTTAGTGCCCTGACGAAAGCTACCTGCTATGACGTGCGTATGCGATCTGCATAGCATAGTTTCCAGGGCTGCTGCTCTTGGCAGGAGGTATTGGTAAAACCCAAACCAAAGGCTCGCACAGAGGAACATTAAGGTGGTAAAGGTCATGGAGCCGACCAATTGTCAACCCCACCATAGTGGTCGGTAGAAGATCAAGCTTGGCAGCAGGCCTAAACCCAGATAGCGTCTGACCCAAAGTGGGCGGCTACCTTGTCTGCGTCTGAGCCATAGTGGCCGGCAGCCAGGTCACCTGGCAGAAGGTATAAAGTGCAACCTAGCATTGGGCGACAATGCAACTAAACTGGAATGTCTGATAAAAACATTATTACTCCAGGTGGCAGCCACAAGAGCGGAAATCCACCCGTGGGAACCCCCACGGTTAGGGCAAGGATTCTGGAGGCCCTACCAAACACTCCAACACACCCTGTCGTGGCGGTGGCTGACTTGGCCGCCACGCTAGGTAATGCACCAAGCCAGAAGGAGGAGACGAGTAAGGGAGACGCAGCGGCTTTCAGGAAGATCAGTCTTCTGGCCCGATCCCCACCCCTCGCGCCATCCCCCGGCGCCGGAGGGGAGTGCGGTCGGCGAACCTCTAGACTCGGCCAAGAGGGGCAGAGACCCGGCCAGTCCGAAGAGCGGCCCGACGGGTACACCTCCAAAAAGGAGCAAAGCCGCCCAGGAGGAGCCCACCTCCGACGCTGAAGAGGAGCAGGAGCAGACGCTCACTCGTACCGAGTGCGTCACCAAGCTCGGAAAGCTGCTGGACGAACTCCACAGCCTGATGCACGAGAAGCAGGTGCGCCATATTAATATCGCTATGAAAGCGATGATAGCGGAAATGCGGAAGCTCAAATCCGGCATCGAGCAGTCGGCAGTGGAGCCCGAGAAAACGAGCGCGTTGGAGAGCGTATGCTGCAAATGCTCCCAGACCCCACCAGCTGGGAAGCCGGTCGAAAGCAGGGCACAGCAGATGGCGGTAGTGCCGAGGAAAGACCGGGCAGTTCAGACTGACCCGTTGAGAAGGGTCAGCCAGCAAGACGGCATAACCGGGGCTAGTGTCGTCCCCGTCACCACAGCCCCCGCAGCTCCAAGGAACCGTGCCAAAAAGGCTCGACCAGATGCCCCAGCGATGCCTCGGGTATCGGAGCGTCGGCATGGGCCACCCGAACCCGAGCCCATGACTGCCGGGAATTTGTGGAGCACAGTGGCTAGAAAGAGGAAGCAAACACGGTGGTAGTGGAAGCTCCAGGGAAGAGCTACAGCGATATCCTGGCCCTGGTCACAAGAAGGGAGGACAGCCAGCTGACCGATCTCGGAGCGGCTGTAACCAAGGTGCTTCGGACGGCTAGGGGAAATATACTTCTTGAGGTAGCCAGAGGGAGCTCAAAAAGCGCCGAGTCCATGAGGGACAGCATCTCCAGGGTCCTGGGCGACGCTGCGGAAGTGCGAGCCTTAACGGAGGAGTCGAAGGTCTGCGTCTTTGATATACGTAACCTCGACGCGATCACGACGGAAATCGAGATACGTTCCGCCCTCGCCGAGCAATACCAGCTAAGCGAAGGAGCAGTGAGTATACGAAGCCTCCGCCCCGGGTACGAGGAATCAAAGACGGCGGTCTTTAGCCTGCCATGCTCGATGGCGAAGGAAGTCAGGCAGCGCGGGGAGGTCCGTATAGCATGGACCAGGTGCAGAGTGCGCGAGCGCGAGGGCCTTCCTCGCTGCTTCAGATGCCTGGAGCTTGGACACATCGCCATTAGGTGTAAGAGTCTGGTGGACAAAAGCGGCTGCTGTATCAAGTGCGGCGAACCAGGCCACAAGGCAGTTGCCTGCAAAAAGGAGTCAGCGAACCCTCCGTCGAGTTCCGGAGAGGCCAACGTTCGACCCGGCAGGAGAAGCAATCAGGCTGGAAACGGCGGTACCGGTATCCCGAGGACCGTATGCAAATGATTCAGCTCAACCTGAATCACTGCAGAGCGGCGCAGGACCTGCTGATGCAGACGGTGCGCGAGGTAGCGGCATATGTGGCCATACTTAGCGAGCCATACAGGGTGAGCGTGGGAGGAAAGTGGGCCAAGGACCAACCAACGTTATAGTCGGAGGAGACTTCAACGCCTGGGTCCAGGAGTGGGGATCCGTCTCGACCAACGCCAGAGGACGCGCGGTTCTTGAGGCGTTTGCATCGACAGACGTCGTCCTCCTCAACGACGGTGAGCGGCATACGTTTGTTAGAGCAGGAGCCGCCTTCATCATCGACCTAACGTACGTGAGTGGAGCAATTATCCAAACCGCTCGGTGGGAAATCTGCGACGCATATACCGGAAGCGATCACGGGGCAATCCTATGCTCAGTGGGAATATCCGCAAAAGTTACCCGCTCAGTACCGCGGCCCAGAAAAGCCTACCGGCCAGACACGCTGCGCACGCAGGTTTTCGCAAACGCGTTGGATGGCATGGCGGCCGAAGAGGCGGGTGGATCCAACGAGATGGCGAACCGCATCGCAACAACCCTGGAGCTTGCCTGCGACCAGAGTATGTGACTGAGAGGCTCGTTCCGTAGGAACCATAAGCCAGTGTTCTGGTGGAGCGATGTCATTGCCGACCTCAGGACCACCTGCCTTCGAGCCCGTAGGCAGCTGACCCGTGCGCGAGTTACCGTACCGGCACCATCGACTACGCCACCGCCTAAACCTCCCCGTGTTACCCTCTTCCAAGTGGACAGTGACCGGCAGCTAGCCGTTCGTTGTCCCACATAGAATTGACATAAGAAATGCAACATCAGCACAAGGCAGGATGTTGCTAAACGACACCCACTCAGCAGAGCTCCAGAAAACACTTTGTTAGCAATTACTCACCCACACATACATAATTGTAAAACACATAAAATTCTTTGGCGGAGGTTTGATTTGAATCTCAAGCCACAATAAAAATTATTCCGTTTGGAACAACCAAAGCAAACACATCAACTGTTTATTAAAATATTGTACGACTAAGAGGATCACTAACTATTACATACTATAACTGGCGCAGCCGGACCTATCAGCCGGAAGGAGAAAAAGGACACACCATACCCGGAGAACTGAGAAGGACCGAAATGATGAAAACAATTTTTTTTATAATTTATATACAACAGTAAGTTAAAATAGTGATGTGATGGAAGTGAGGTGTGTGGTGTAAATAGAAAAAGAAAGGGTGCACATATAAAATAACGATAAAATTGAAAGGCATAAAATGAAACAACAACAAAGAACATTGGCAAGAATAAATTAAACTAAATAATGTGTTGACTGTGGATCTCGTGCAACGCAACCTGGCGACCTGCAACGTCATCGAACCATATAGTTCGATGGATTGAGTTGCAAGTCGAAGGTTCAATGTTGGACGCGAACATCAAACATCAAATATAGGAAGGAATAAATTATAACACATACAAGAAGAAATTTTGCTATATCGGAAACTACTGCATCGCGCAAGGGTGACGGTTATGCAATAATAATAGAATATGTATGTTACAAAAATTCAAGGGAACCCGATACCACTGCATCGCGCAAGAAGGGGGAAAAGAAAATTAAGAAAGAAAAAAAAAGAATACACATACACAACACTTCCAACACAGTACAAAAAAAAAAATTAATTAATAAAACAAATTGAGCAAATGATAATAACAAAATTTTACAGATAAAAGACACCGACACACACCTCACTTCTAAGGAAAAGGAACTATTAAAGACACATCAGGAAAAAAGCTAAGAAAATACATAATACAATATATACATACGCATTAGACTGGGTCGATTTGTATGGGCAAAATCGTAAATCGTAGGGGGGGAACGCAATCTAGGAAGAATTCTAAGCAATATTGCAAAAGAAACTATATATTGAAAACCACGTTTGACCCTCCGCGTTTGCAAAAGAAAAAAATCCAGTATTTGATGAAAAATATCACAGTAGCCCTAAAATTTCTACACTAGAATGGACCTGAAAAACGTAAAAAATCGTTTGGGCGGAAAACAATCTCTGGGCATTTCTAAGCCATATTGCCCAAGAAACTATATGCCATAAACCACGTTTGGCCCTCCGCATTTGCAAGAGAAATATACTGGTATTTCGGTTTACTTTTGAGTAAAATATCATAGTAGCCGTGAAATATTTGTCAATTTTAAATTCTCCCCTTTGTTAAAAATGTTTTGTTTTCTTTAAAGCATTTTTTTAATACTGTTATTTTGTATATTAGTAACGGCTACTATGATATTTTTCTCAAAAATAAAGTGAAATACCAGTACTTTTCTTTTGCAAATGCGGAGGGTCAAACGTGGTTTCAGGCATATAGTTTCTTGGCCAATATGTCTTAGAATGGTCCATTGATTATGTTCCGCCCAAACGATTTATATCTTTTTTCGCGTCCATACAAATGTTCCAAAGTCAAGGCTACTGAGATATTTTTCATCAAAAAACCAGTATTGTGTTCTTGCAAATGCGGAGGGTTAAACGTGGTTTCCAAGGCATAGTTTCTTTGGCAATGTTGCTTAGAAAAGTCTATAGAATACGTTCCCCCCCTACGATTTGTTGACCTCCAAATCGACCCACCCTAACACGCATACATATCAATATACACATATACTATATAATAAGCATAAACAGAAAAAAAAATATTTAAAAGGGTAAACAAAAGAGAATTGTAAATGTCAAAAATTAGCAAAGTCAAAGACTCACTTAGGCCTCTGACTAGAAGTAAAATTATAAAAAAGGCTACCAGTTTGTCAACGATAGTTGAACAGTTAAATTTTGAGCCCGCAACTTCTAGAGCAGTGCAGAACAGGGAAGCTGATACAATGACGCATCAGGACAATTTAGGAGTGCAACAGGCAACAATTGAGATGTTAGGCACTGTGAGAATTTCCGACGTGATCCGGTCGATGCTTGTTTTTATGGGGGAAAAATAAAGGATAAACGAGTTCATCTTAAACGCGGAAGAGATCCTTTTAATGATTAGAGGAATGGATCAAACACCTATGCGACTCATGATCCTTAGGCAAATAAGGAATAAAATCCAAGGAAAAGCCGATGACATTTTGGTAAAATCAAATTCTGGATTTAATTGGGATGAAATTAAAAGAATTTTGATAGCCCATTTTGCAGACAAGCGGTCAGAACCTGATTTACTGAGGGAATTAAACCAGTTGGAAAATAAAAAACTAACAGTAGAATTATTTTACTCAGAAGTATCTGATGTACATAAGGCATTGTGTAATGTTACAGACAGGACAGATATGCACCCCATCGCAATTCAGGCGAAGAAGAAGTTATATGAGGAAACGTGTCTGGAGGCGTTCGAAACAGGTCTTAAAGGCAATTTAGGTAGTGCCGTTAGGGGAAGAGTTCCGAAGACGCTCTTGGAAAAATACGAGATAGCGATTAAAGATAGAGACATTTATTACCGGACTAAAGACGTACCCAGGAGAAATAATTTTAGTATGGCAGGGGGATATAACAGGCAGAACTTTGGGTATAATAGAAACAAAGGATACAATAACAACTTTAACAGAGATAATGAAGGATATAGGCAACAAGGAGGATATAATAGGAACACCAGGTGAAATAGGGAAGGAAATAGGAATAGAGGATTTGACAATCAGACGACCTCTAATTCTTCAAGCTATAATAAAAAGGCAATAATGCCAAAACAGGAAATTGCAGAATGCTCATCAACTGGGCCTGGAAGTGCCAAACGATTGCAGTCAGGGCAATTAAATACAGTAGAAAGAGAAGAGGAGCAGGAGTTGAATAACATTGAGGACGAAGGAAATTTTCGCCAAAATGCCTCAAAAAACAGACAGGGTATATAAGGAAGGATACCCATCAGGCGACATTACCATACGTAGTAGTAAAAGTAAATAACGAAAAAGAACTAAAATTGTTAATAGATTCGGGAGCTACAAAGTTGTATTTAAATCCCGCAATAGTTAGTAAAGATCAACAGCAAAAATTGAAAGAAAACTTTGTAGTTAAAACACCAATAGGGAGTCATAAAATAAACAGTTATATAAAAGATGTTGAGCTGCAGGAAATTGCAAAAGGGGAATAGTTTGATTTCTTTTTATTTCATTTTCATTCCTGGTTTGATGGATTATTGGGAATGGACATATTAATTAAGTTAGGTGCAAGTTTAGATTTAGAAAATCTCGTATTAAGAACTAAGACAGAGACAGTTTAAGTCCATTTGAAGCCCAATAGGACCACTGACAAACATACCCTGGAGGAGGCGACTGAAACAATTGTCACCTTACCAGTTTCAGTAAACAATAGTTCATTTTTGATACAAACAACACTAATGGAAGAAGGGTTAGAAATAACTGGCGGAATTTATTATGCAAAGAAGGGACAGGCCGACCTAGAAGTTGTTAATTTCACAGGAAAAGAAGAGAAATTATACCTAGAAAAGCCGTTGGCTGTCACTGCATATGATTCCAAAGACTATGTAGAAATCGAGATGCTCAGACCATTTAAATAGGAGTATGTATGCAGGGAAATGAACTCAATGGAATTAGCCGGGGGTGATGCAAGCCATGCAGAATTGGATATGTCCCATCTAAATACAGAAGAGGCGGCAAGCCTTAAAAAAAACTGTATTCGGAATTTCCAAATATTTTTCACACAAAGGGAAATCAACTGACATTTACCAATGCGGTAACTCACTCAATTCCAACAAAGGACGATATTCCTTACTATAAAAATCCATATAGATATGGATTTAAACAAAGAGATGAAATGAAAAATCAGATACAGTCACTCACCTTGGAGTGCACCAGTGTGGCTAGTACCAAAGAAGATGAACCTGTCAGGAAAACAAAAGTGGAGATTGGTGGTCGATTTTAGGAAGTTGAATGAGAAGACAGTGAAGGATAGGTATCCGATGCCAGTAATTGGCGAAGTACTTGATAAACTGGGGAAGGCCATGTATTTCTCGGTATTGGATTTGGCTAGCGGATACCATCAGATTGAGATGGAAAAACAGGACATTCCAAAAACAGCATTTACAACGGATGATGGGCACTTTGAATATGTAAGGATGCCATTTGGACTAACAAATGCTTTAGCGACGTTTCAAAGAGTGACAAAGTCACATGCAAGACTTGAGGACAGTTTTTAAAAGGATAAGTGGTGCAAATTTTAAGCTTCAAACAGACAAATCAGAATTTTTAAAGAAGGAAATAGAGTATTTAGGGCATGTAGTGACACAAGAAGGAGTCAGACCAAACCCAAAGAAGATTGAGGCCATAAAGCTTTTTCCTTTGCCCAAAACACCAAAGGAAATAAAGTCATTTCTTGGACTTATTGGGTATTACAGGAAATTCATAAAAGATTTTGCAAAAATAACGAAACCATTAACTAAGAGACTAAAAGGAAAACAACAAATAATTATAGATGAGGAGTATACAAAAACTTTTGAATATTGCAAGACGTTGTTATGCAACGATCCATTGTTGAGATATCCAGATTTTACAAAACCCTTTATTTTGACCACAGATGCTAGCAATTTTGCTATTGGTGCTGTGTTATTACAAGGAGCAATGGGAACGATCGCCCAATCGCATTCGCAAGCAGAACGTTAAATGAGGCTGAAGTAAATTATTCCACAGTAGGGAAAGAAATGCTTGCCATAGTTTGGGGCATAAAGCACTTCAGACCGTACTTGTTCGGTCACAAATTCACAATAGTCACAGATCATCGCCCACTAACTTGGCTCATGGGATTTAAAGAACCAAAATCCAAGTTGGTGAGGTGGAAGCTGCAACTATTGGAATATGACTACGAGGTGACCTACAAAAAGGGGTCACAAAACGTCGTGGCCGACGCCTTGAGCAGAATTGAACTACAAGTTCACAACAGTGAAATGGAGTCAACTGAGGCCACTTGTGCGGCCCATACAAGTGAACTGGAAATAAGTTGCATTCATGTGGCAGAAAAGCCACTGAATGACTTTAATATCCAGTTAATATTTGAGGTTCGGTCGACACCAAGCAGAACAGTGGTGACACCTTTTAAGAACAATGTAAGAAGGACGATAACAGAAAAAGAGTTCCCAAAAGAGGAAATTGCAAAAATTCTTAGGGAAGTGCTTAAACCGTACAGGTTATGTGCGATGTACACGTCAGATGAAGTCTTTAAAAAGGTAGAAGAAGCGTTTCAGAGTTATTTTTGCAAGAGCTAACTGTATAAAGCAGTACGCTGTCTTACCTTCATGCGGGAAATAACAGATATTAGTATACAAAGAGAAGAAATAGAAAGGTATCACACCTCAGGGAATCATAGGGGAATAGATGAAACGTTTTGGGTGATGAGACGTGACATTTATTTTCCATATATGAAAAACTGAGTAACACAGGTCATTAATGCGTGTGAAACTTTCCAGACATTTAAATATGATCGGCAACCGCAAAAGGTGGTATTTCAAAATACGGAAACCCCGTGCAAGCCACTTGATATCGTTCATACACAGAAAAAAAAAATGATATGAAATTGCACTCAAGTTAACAATATTTCATATCAAATTTGGGCCGATATTAATTAATGCAACATTGATATTTCGAACATATCAAGTTGATATTTTCAAATATCAATTCAATCTTAAGAAAGATTAATTTTTAAAATAACATTAGAAGTTTTTGGTCATCAAAATGATATTTTTCATATACATTTTTGTCATCAAAATTAATTTTGTGCTCTCGATATCAGACAAAAATTGAATAAGAAAAAGAAAATAAAAATTGGCGAATCGGGAATTTACCCTAGTTGCACGCTCTCTTGTCAGTCGGTGTTGTTGTTGGTTCCTGTTTCTCAACTTATTTTTATGTTCGTACATAAACAACTTTAAGTTACAGATTTTATCTGAAATAATAACTGAATTCATTGTATAATTAACAAATTATGAATATAATAATCAAATACCTTACTAACTTGAGAAAAACATCTTGGTCGCTCGTGGGAATCGAACCCCTTGCATCACAGTTTGCAGTCAAACACTCTACTAGCTGCGCCAGGGGAGCATCACATAAGGCGCTGTACAAATTACTTTCATATTTTGTTCTCTTGGGTTCGAGATTTTTACTCTTACTTAGGCATTTATGTGTGTGTTACATAAACTTAATCTCAATTTGTATTATATATGAATATTATTGAGTAAAAAAAAAATAAAAAGACGCAAAGAACTTCCGCCTCGACGTGGGACTGTACACACACTTCCGACTATACGCTTACATAACATATAATCCGCACGCTTTAGTCCCCTAGGCTACCAATTAGGGGAATTCCTAAAAATTTTTGATATTTTATTATATCAGTCAGTATTTTTTCGAACAAATAATATGAAATAAGATGAAAATAATATTTATTCATGCTAGAATGATATGACAAAACTTGATCTTAAAAAAGATCAAAATAACCAACACTTATCAATTTGATATTTTGTCATATTTTTTTCTGTGTACGGATTTATACACAATCAACAAAAACTACGTAATAGAGCCCTGCATGAATGGTTTCAATGAATTATTTAGAATTTTTTTTTTATAGGAATGTGTAACGGACACGTTCAGTAGCGAACACGGAACCTACTCTGTCTTGGGTTGTCGGCTGAGCTCAGGGCTGGGGTGGGGTTTTCGTTCCTTATCGCGTACGCGTCACATAATACGAATCGACAGAGTAAAGAAACCGGGGGAAGGATAAGTCAAATGTACGATCGAATAGTGGGTATATCTAGCTCTCAGCCAAGAGGAAATTGGATGGTAGGTTCCTCTGCTTCGCCCGCCCTGCCTATGTAAGCCAAATGCTGTTTCGGCTTATCCCTTTCTGCTTGATAAAATATGCCTTAGGTGCCCATTAGAGGTTGAAGTTTAATTCATGTTACATATTCCTGGATTTCAAATTAACATAAGTCATGATTGACAATATAGTTCTTAAACCTAACAAAATAAAGCATTCAAGAATCAGTGTCGTTTTACTCTACTTTAGACGGATGCTAATTCTCCGTGCATTTGGGGTCGTGGGGCAAAAGCGTAATTACTCAATATATGGCTTTATTCACGTAAGCTTTTGCGGTGGGTTTCATATGTGGGCGTGTACAAAAAAGGTATCTATACCCATTCGGCTATGCCGTACTCACTGCTTCAATTGTGTCCAACGGTGTCAGCAGGCCTGTTGACGCTGGAGTAAGCTATTGGAAGGAAATTAAGACCAAATATGAAGATGCCCACGCAAGCTAACTGATCAAGCAGTTTGGCCCCACGGAACCAACTTAGGCTAGGAATTCTATCAAATAATTATAGTAGAATGGCTTGCGGCAATACGGATCCTGTTGTTTGGGCTTGAACGGTCTCGGTCTTGGTTGGCGCTCGTCTAAGAATCTCACAGGCGGTGGTGATATCTGGCCACCCTAGTATCGCTCAAGTAGAGGATAATCAGGGAAGGTAGCTGGTACCGCTGTCTGGGCGACGAGTGTTGCGGTGTAAATGGTCCACGTAGCGGAGAGGTCGCCGCTAGGCTACACTGTTGATAGTGGCGAACGCTGTTGGTCGCCTCCGACAGTACTGAGTGAGATGAGGGAACCGTGCTTAGTGTTGCCGTACGCTGCCACCAATGGCCGATGGTCGGCTATGTCTCCGTGGCTGCCAGAATCCAGTTTTATAATTTGCGTTGGGAATTTTGATCTGAACGCCTTATTGTCCGTGTTGATCGTACAGCTACTGCGGTCAAAGCAAATTTTCCGGATACCTCGAGCCACTGCAAACGAGTATAGATCCGAAATTTCACGTGCATGCGGTCACACGGCTGCGGGGGGGGAAGGGGGGGGGGGGTGTGTAGCGTAAGTCAGAGTAACCTCAAACAACGTTTTCTTACCTCAGGTGGAGATTTGTTCAAGAATTGTCTATCAAATATGGCTTTCGTCTGTTGACGGTGCTGTTTGCACACTCAGAACTGGTCGCCGCGATGGGTAAGCGCTTTAGTAAAGTGTTTCAAGAGTGTTTTATTGAAGATCAATCTAGGTTAGCCTTAGCTCTTTTCTCAGCAGATTTCACGTCCTACGTTGTCGAATTTTCTTTGAGAACGAACGAGAAAGATCAGCCATGTGGCGCAATTTGACAACTGGAAAACGAGGGTTGGAAGAGCAATGGAAACTTTCTAGTGCACTGTCACTTTGACAGACAGCGGTACTGCCAACTCGTGGCAAAAGTTGATGAATTTGTTCCAGGAGAATTAGCTGGGACACCCAACCATAATTGAGCCCTCACAAACCGCAGATTGAAACGACTACTATCCTAGAAGTTGATTCGAACTGAAAAAGAGGGTTTATGGGGAAATTCACCACAGGTCCTTCGCGTGGAATGTACCGAGTTCCTTTCCCATGAGGTCCTCAAGTACATACAACGAATATCCCACCTTACGTTTAATGCGTGCCTTTACTCCAACTGGGGCTAGTTTGGCGTTAAACCCCGTGGCTAGGTTGCTTAGAGCAAAGTTCCTTTTAATGACTTCGTCTCCTACTTCAAAGGATCTGGGTCTAACGCGCATATTGTACGATTTCTGGTTGTTGGCGTATGCCTTGGTCAAATTCTTGTGGATATCGGCCCGAATTCGAGAAAATTCGTCAGCTCGGTCCACTTTAACTTCGCCTTCGGTTAGTAAGTCGAGTTTTCGTAGCAGCTTGTAGTCATCCCCATGCGTCAGTAAATGTTGCCCAAATACGGCATAGTATGGCGACAGCTTCGTAGGTTGGTGGATGTGGTTTCGTAAAGCACAGTTGATGCTACTCAAATAATGATCCCACTCGCGTTGATTGGACCGGACATACGCCCTCAGAGCCGCGTTGATAGAACGATTAACTCGTTCCGCCGCATTGGCCTGTGGTGAGTAGCAACCTGTGAATATGTGCTTCACGCCGTGGCGAGACAAAAACTGTGTTAGTTCACGACTTTTAAATTGTGAACCGTTGTCGCTAACTATGATCTCCGGAACGCCATAACAATCGAAAATATCCTGCTTAAGGATACTAACAGTGACTTCTGCAGTGAATTTCTTAACTGGTCGTAGCCAAGTGAATTTCGTGAAGTGATCGAGAATGATAAGTATTCCTATGTGTCCCTTTTTTGTCCGAGGAAATGGGCCTATAAAGTCGATGTATAAGCCCTGAAAGGCACGCTCACTAACCACTTGTCGACCCATGGGTGGCCGAAGGGTTTTGGTTGGCACTTTTGATGTTTGGCATACCTCGCAGTTACGTATATAATTTCGAGTCTGTACGACCATGTTTGGCCAGAACAAAATCCTACGAATGCGATCTAAGCACTTCGCCATTCCGCAGTGGGCTGCAGTGGGTGGTTCGTGCGCGGCCCTTATGACCCCTTCGCGTAGCTGGGTTGGTACGAATAACTTCCAACCTCCGCTATCTGGTTCAGGATCCTCTCTTTGGAATTGAGCGCGATAATAAAGATAACCGTCCGCTACTCTAAAATCCGGCAAGTTTGATTTCAGAAATCTATCCTTGAGATCTTCATATTCCTGCGAGCGAAAGGATTCAGATGACAAGTCAATTTCTGGCAGTATATCCAAGTCTACGACCGCGATTTCGTTTTCAAAGGATCTTGATAGCGCATCTGCCACTATGTTTTCACTGCCTTTGCGGTGTTCTATTGAAAAGCGGAACCCTTGCAGCTTAATTGACCATCTAGCTAAACGTCCGCTCAAGTCGTTCTGATTCATCAGCCAACGTAAGCTGGCATGATCAGTTACTACCTTAGATTCTTGCCCCTCAATGTACATTCGAAATCGTTTTATGGCTAGGACTACAGAAAGACATTCTAACTCCGTTACGGAGTAGTTACTTTGGGCACGGTTAAGTTTCTTAGACATATAAGCTATCGGCCGTTCTTCTCCCGATGCGTCAAGTTGTGCAAGCACTGCCCCTACTCCTACCGTAGAGGCATCGCATTGGACTATAAAGGGTTTTGTATAGTCAGGGTTTATAAGGAACGGAGCTGACGATAGCCTATGCTTGATGTTATCAAACGCAGCTTGGGCCGCTTCGTCCCACTCAAATGTTTTCCCTCGTAGCTTTTCTGTTAAGGGGAAGGTTAAAGTAGAATATTGACCGATAAACCGTTGGTACCAGCCAATGATACCGAGGAATCGTTTCAGCTGCTTCTTTGTTTTCGGTACCGGGAACTCTGAGACAGCTTCTACTTTGGCGGGATTGATTTGAAGAGTGCCTTCTCCAACTAAGTATCCCAAATAATCCACGCTTTTTAAACAAAAGTGGCTTTTGCGGATGTTGATGGTTAGGCCTGCCGCACGTAATCGTTTTGCCAATTCGGTGAGGTGTTCTATGTGCTCTTCAAAATTCGAGGATAGTATTAACAGATCATCTAGATATACTAGGACGTGTCCCTTCAGTTGATATGGTACCACTATATCCATCAGGCGACACATGGTCTGGGGTGCATTACATAACCCAAAGGGCATACGAACGAATTGGTAAAGAGGTCTGTTAGGTATCGTAAAGGCCGTTTTTTCTCGAGATTTTTGGTCGAGGCAAATTTGCCAGAAGGCGTCTTTTAGGTCTATTTTGGAGATACAGTGAACTGGGGGTAATTTGCTAAGTAGACCTTCCAGATTTGGAATTGGATAGGCGTCCTTCAGAGTCACGGAGTTAACTTTTCGTGAGTCTAAACAAAATCTGACCTTACCAGGTTTCACGATTAAGACTGCCGGGGATGTCCATGCGGTTGAGGGGGCTTCTTCAATTACACCGAGCTCGATCATCCGATCGATCTCGCTGCAGAGAAGTTTTTCTCTGGCTGGTGAAATAGGGTAAAATTTTTGCTTTATTGGCTTTGCTGAGCCCGTATCAATGCTATGTTCGATCAGCGCGGTTTTCCCTAATCCCTCTTTCTCAAAGGAGGGGAAAAGTTCTATTGTTTTTTGTAACTGCCACCTCTCTGATTTGCTCAATGTCAACATGTCGGGATTTTGAAAGTCTAGTTCTTCTATGGTGCCAGGAAAAGCTACTTTAATCCCGAACTCATTCCAGAAGTCCATGCCGTAAATAATGTCTTGTCTAATGGAGGAAACTATCAGAAATTCAAAGTTGGAATGGATATCATTGTAAGAGATTGGGACGTCTACGGTTCCTATTATGGGTTGGCTCTGTCCATCTGCTGTTCGAACGATTCCACTAATTTTCTGAAATTTCTGATCAGCCTCTAACCTTTTGGCTAGGGTTCCCCCTAACACGCTTTTATTTGTTCCACTATCCAGCAGGGCCAGATACTCATGATCAAATATTGTAAGACTGATGAACGGACGGATATCATTAAACTTATGGGCCACAGCTGATATTTGGAATTTCTTTAAACGCCGCCTGTCCCTCCAATACTCTTGTATTCGTCTTGAAGATCTGGACTTCGAAAACTTTAGTGAAGACGTGGAAAAAATGGCTGCTCGTCGCAAATTATACTCGTGCAAGCGTACGTGAAATGTCTGCATGCAGAAAAGTTCCACGTGGCCGTCGGCACGCGCCGGATGCAGAAACAAGAAGATGACACCTATGGTGAACAGGTGGATGCACTTGCGTGGCCTGATTTAAATACCGCTAACACACGGAAATTGGACACTTTGCAGGTGGATGCACCGGCGTTGCACTCTAACTTCACCATGTGGGAGTTCAAGCTGGGTGCATTGATGAGAAGGGATTCTGGATGGAACGGGAATTTTAATAGGAACGATGGAATTCAACTCTTTCCGATCTTAGTCCCGGCAAACCTTTATACAGAGCCGCATCTGAAAAGGGAGGATCAGAAAAAAGAATCGGGCAAAAAGTGAACAGGGAACCTAAAAGGCTAAGTTAACAGGATAGAAAAGGACTAAAGGATCCAAGGAAAGGCATAAGAACATAGTCCTTAACACTAAGGACATTCTTAGTCTTCCTGAGAAAAAAAAAAGAGAGGACGAAGCCAATCCTGACAATAGTCCTGCCAAAAAGGACTAAAGGATCCAGGAACAAGGAACAACAATATATAGTTGGTCCTGTCTAAACATATGCAATATGGGAGGAAAGTCCTCCAAGGCCGACAACGACTCAGCTAACGTTGTCAACAATGTTCAAGTAGTTGATCACTCAGAACAGATTGATGATTGGCTATGAATGCATATGTAATGCACAAGCGCAATTTGAGGAAGACTTACACAGTGAAAAATAGTGATATCGAACGCGCTCTGGGCTTAAATACCATTTCGCAGCAATAAGGCGAAATCAAAAAGAAAAAAAAAAAACAATTATACCATAACATCAACAAAACCATGGGAGGAACGAACTCCAAGGACATAGATCCTAATTGCCAAATACAAATAATAGACCACAATCAACAAATCGCGGAAGTGATCTATATTCTCGTTTTTATTGCCGTGCTCCATTTAATCCGAATCGCGATGAACATCCAAGCATTGGGAAAAGTACAACACAATTATCCGTTTGCAGTATAAGTGTGCCGAGAAGATAAGTGCATGAAACAGTAAACCGCCGACGGCGCCAAAGTATACACAACGGAATCGGAGTGGAGTGAAGACCCGTCTACCCGCGACAGTCGTGTGCCACGAAAAACGCTTGATCGGCGAAATTATATATTATTATTGTTGTGCGAACTTAATCTATGTATAACTTAGTGTAATAAGTGAAGTATAACCACATATTAATACCCCATAAGAGTGTAGACGTGCACAAATATATGTTTAACAGTTCTTCAAGGTTACAGCCTATACAACAGTAAGGAGAGCTCTCTTCGCTGGAGATATTAGAGGGTGAGTTTTACGGTACCCAAGTTCCACTCTCTATATATTATTTCTTATTTATATATATATTTATGCATATAAAGAATACATAATGTTAACTACGAAAGTTATTGCTAAAACTTATGAGAAGGATTCAGATTTCAATAGTCGATCCGAATATGTGTTAATGAAATGTTCACTTCCAATATCTGTTAGTGAATTCGAACAAAAATATATGGATTTATACAATCTACATTTTTCTCCGATTCACCATTGTACTAACACTCAGAAAGCCATTGTTATATCTAACCATCATTCTAAACCATCAAATGAGTTTAGCAATAAAATTTTAATAGTGGTTGCTCCTTTATTTTTCGTTGTCAAAATGGCGCGCTCAGATAGCCAATCTAAGCTTTTACTTGATATGTTAGAAATGTCAGGAAATATTTTGGATGTAAGATCTTGAACGTTTTTGACTACATTTCCTAAGCGTGATGTTATAACTATTTTTCCATCAACTGTTGGATGGACGCCATTCCCAATTTTTAATAGAGTTTCGGCAAAAATTTCTGCAGAACTGTCTCCTTTTAAGTGCACTCGCATATTTTTCGTGAGCGCTAGTTTTTTTATCTGTGGCCATAAAAATTAAGATTTTAAACAGGCCTTTATTTCGTCAGCTCTTGCACCTCGTGGCACAACAGGAAGGGTTTGGCGAAAGTCTCCAGCTAGCAGGACTGTAATACCACCCATCAACATAGTATTCTCATTAATATCTTGCAGGATTCTATTTATGGCTTCAAGCCCACCTTTATGTGACATGGTGCACTCATCCCAAACAATAAACTTACAATCTTTAAACACCGCAGTCATATTACATTGCTTTGAAATAGAGCAATGAGGTGTTTCTAAATTAACTAAATCCAAAGGAAGTTTAATATGTATAATAATAAAATAGCCCTCTTCTAATTGCCTGCTTCTCACTCCCAAAAATCGAATTGTGGCAAAGGAGAGCAAGTGTATTTTTGGCATACGCCTCTTCTAATACTTGCGATATTAATTTGTTAAATCGTCGATGAAAATATATATCATCTTTTTAGATTCCTTAAAAACATATATTAAATTCAGATTGTTTAAACAAATATAATAAATGAATGTGATCCAAGTAAAAGTGGTGAACTTGTATATTTTTTTTATCAGTTACAATGTTATCAATGCAATTTTAATTTGCGCACAAATATGTATACGAACTACCTTATTATTTTCCGATTCCACATTTGATTGATAACACTATGCAGCATCAAAAATTAACCTCGATGAATGCTATATTTTTGGATTCGTTACGAATTCCCAAGTTAAACTGCGTTTTCCAAAGAGTTCCCCGACGCAAGGATTCTTAGCAAAAGGACCTCAAAGTTCGAAAAATGCAGAAATTGACCAACTTTGCGGAGCTCTCAGAGGCAAATGGATGCATGGCTTGGTTCGAAGTTAAAGTTTTTTAAAAGATACACCCTTTATCTTTCAAACCCCATACATAAAATAATTTTAGGATTTCTTTGAAAGCAGAAATAAATTCCAAAAAACATAGTCAAAGAACTGAAAAACATACAGCTGCGGTCAAAATAGTAGCAGTGTTGCCGCCTTGTGTTTTTAAAAGTTTGATGTTGTAATTTTTTCTTATCCAATTAGTCTAATAGTAAAATTATAATCAATACAATATTACCAGGAAAAGATCAATTACAACAACAAACTTTGAAATACACAGGGCGGCAACACTACTACCATTTTGACCGCAGCTGTATACTTTTATGTTTTTTGACTATGTTTTCTAGAATTTGTTTCTGCCTTAAAAAAAATTTTAAAAATTTTTTAAGTATGGGGTTTAAAAGATTTTGTATTTGAGCACATTATCGACTTTCAAGTAGAAACATAAACGCACATTGTGTGTATGTATTGTATTGTAGATGTATTGTACAAATCAAAACATATCCAAATATACATACGTATTTGGGCTAAAGTTCGAGTCCTAAGATATTTAACTTGGAAACATTTTGGCTTTGTTTACAGAATTTGTAGTAATTTTTTATCTTCTTCCATGGTGGAAATTAAATAAGGCTCTTACTTCTGCTACAAAATGAAAAATATTTTTTTTTAAATAAAACCTAAGCATTTGATCCACAGGACTGACTATTGATCGAAAATCATATTGATCGGAACAGCAGTTAAAGTTTTTAAAATTCAAAACAAATTTTAACTAAAATTGCCCTTTTCCCCTTCCTCAAGCATTACCCCTCCCCGACGACAGTTTTCTTTGCTGCTGCTCTCTCGGCCGTCGCTCTCTCGGCGGGCTCCCACGAAATGCAACGCAATAACTTAGGAAATCTAAATAAATTCGGGAAAAATACTTTAAAAAAGAATGTTAAAAATTTGAAAAATTAAACTTAAGCATTTGGGCCATAGAATAACCATTTACCAAAAAATCATCTCGATCGGAGCAGCTGTTGAGATTATTTAAAAAGTTAATTTTAAATGTAGCCCCCAAATTATGGGGGATATCGAAATTTCTTTTAGATTTCTAATTAGGACCTTTCAATACCTAAAATTCTGCAAAATCAAAATTTCGAAATTCCAACCACTTTAGAAGCTAAGCTTAAGTAAATCTAATGATTTTTTGCTCTAAATATGGATATTGGAGCTGTTTGGGGCCACTGGGGGGACCTTAGTGGGCGCCAACGCCCCCAATGGAATACTGTGAAAAAATTTGGCTGCTCTAGCTCTTATGGTTTAGGCTGTGGTCGTATCCCCCTAAAAATCGGTCTTTCATTTTATAATCTTTAGAGATTAAGCATTTATATAATAAGTGCATGTTAATAAAATTAAGTTCAAACTGAGTAAGCTAACCACATTTAATGAGTTCTAATTATTAGCATACATTTTTATTATTGAGCACTATTTTGTTAATTTACTTTATTACCTCTTAATTTATTTTAATTACTTTTAATATCCATGTTAATCATATGTATAGGTAATATTTCGATAATAGTGTAAACTCTGTATTCCGTTTTCTTTTTATCCGCTCTTATATTTGCATGTTCAAATATAAGCAGGCCACAGAGCGACCTTTTTGTCGTGAATAGTCTGCAAATCTTTTTGCTGACGTGCGCGCTTTTACAAGCGATCAATTCGATACCTTCCGAAAAAAAATGCATTGTCATTAATTGGTAATGCCAGTGTCATAAACAAAGATTCTTAGCCTATACTTTATGATTTATTTCAATATATATTTATTAAAATTTATCGTGTGAGGAAAGTCTCAACATGAGTTGCTAGGTTCACGTTTAAAAGGGGGTGCTGATTCCACAAGTGAAGTAGGTCTAGAATAATGACGACGACTTCTTGATGCGGTTATTCCACTACATTGTTTGGCTCATTCATTAGAGCATTCATTGGAGGCTTAGAAAGGGACAAATATATATGCTATTTTTGGGATTTGTTTGGATAAGATGGCATGGTCACTTAAAATTTAGACGTTAAATTTAAACTTTATAATTCAAATAACTTTGACTGGTTAAATCATTAAGGTTGAAGGCTGTAAAATTAATAGTGTGTGTTGCCAAAAAATCAGACACTTTTACCAAGTTTTTAAATTGTTTTGGGCTGTTTAAAGTACATCTGTAACTGTTTTTAATTTTATCATACCCGGCATTAATTTTTAGGAAGGCAATTTTATATAAATTTATAGACGCAGTTATGTCTTTATATAGAAATATGCGAGTTATTTTTAGTTGGCAACGGAGTAATTAGGCCACTAAAATAATTTTTGTATTGTTCATATTTGTTTATAGCACCTTATTAGACGCAAAAGGTTTGGCAATTCAACCAAAAAAAATCAAATCAATTTTTATTATTGATCCCATTTCACAGTAGCCCTAATAAATGAGCAAAATTGTACTTTTTAGATTCAATTTTGCTCATTGCTCATCGGTTCAGGTAGTACCGTATTGAGGCATTTTACAATACTAAAAAAAAATACCAAAAGTGCCCATCGGTTTTTACAATTTGCTCATTGATTGCTTATTGCAGCCGACATATATCTGTCTTGCTCGCACCTACGTAAAATTGTATATGCTGAGAAAAAATTGCACTAATGAATGACCCGAACAATGTAGTGGAATAACCGCATTACAGACGACATTAACATTAGGGGATCAGATTGCAAGGCTAGCACTGATCCAACGGCACACGATTTGTGAAAGGGGAGGGTAACAGCCACAAGCTGCCGATCGTATTTCGATTAAGTGCTCGAGTTAGCTATTCGGGAAACTTACGGGCAGCTAAGACAGATGACAGACGAAACAGACGATCTATATTATTTTTCCCAGGCACTTTTAATAATTCTTTCTGGTTATGCGGGAGAGGTGAGATGCTTACCAAGAACCCACCCCATCCGTCGAGATCAGCCGGCAAAATGGTGCCTGAACATCGGACTCATCTCCCTCGGCCCATGTCCTCAGGACAGGGCCCTAATACGCCTACGTTACAAGTTATAACTTTTTGTAATGCAGATGTGTGAAACTAATGCCGAAAAAAACAAAGACAGCTACAAACGATAGAGCGAAAAGTTGAAAAATAATGAGACGAAACTACATAACCATAAATTAACAAGAAAGGAAGCTAGCTTCGGCCAGCCGAATGTTATATACCCTTGCAGATCTTTCCTATTAACTTACAAATCGCAAAATTTTTAAATTTCGTATTATTTTGACATATTTTTTTATTCTTCCCTATGGCAGCTATATAATATAGTTGTCCGATTTTTGTTAAATTTAATTCCGAATTCGGAAATATAAAAAGAAATCAGAATACAATAAAAACCAAACAAGCTAGAATTTATTTCCTATTACTTTCCCATTCATTATACCCTTGTAGAGGGTATTATAATTTCAGTCAGATGTTTGCAACGCAGTGAAGGAGACGTTTCCGACCACATAAAGTATATATATTCTTGATCAGCACCAATAGCCGAGTCTATCTAGCCATGTCCGTCTGTCTGTCTGTCCGTTTCTATGCGAACTAGTCTCAAAGTTTTAAAGCTATCGCGATGAAACTTTCCCGAAGGTCTTATTTCTATTGCAGGTAGTACATATGTCGGAGCGAGCCGGATCGGACCACTATATCTTAAGGCTCCCATAGGAATATTCAAACAAATATAAGAAAATTCATTGAAACTTTGTAGGAATTAGGCGTTTTGATTCTTGACTACTTAAAAACAAAATTTAAATAAAGAGAAACGCTGAATCTGGAATCCCTGGACTTGCACCGAGTGAGCATTCTTTTATCTGCAAGGGTATATAAGCTTCGGCTGGCCAAAGGTAGCTTCCTTTCTTGTTTGTTTTAATCTCTACGTCACAATCTGGGCTTAATTATTTCCGAATTTATTTGATTTTTCTAGATTTTTAGGTCAATCCGTTCTGGGTGGAATTTGCTACTGACCAAATTTTATCCCTTGAATTCAATTGGATTAGAGATACAATTAAATTTCACGATGAATTATAACTGTCAGGTGGAATTTATTAAGCAGAGGATTTTAAAGCAAAGATGGAATTGATTAATGAAGGAGAGGAGGACGCAATATTTTATTTCGAAAAAGCATTAGAAGTATCGGGCAGAGACAAACTGGAACAATTTGCGCAACCAAAAGAGAAGGAGAAAATAAGAAAGTTAAAGATAAGGATCGATCATCTTAATAGGGAGGAAAAGGAACACATACAGAAGTTGTGTTCGCAGTACCTGGACATATTTTACGTCGAGGGGGAGAAGCTGTCATTTACGAACGAAATCAAGCATGTTATTAAGTTGACGGATCAGGAGCCAGTGTATGTATTATTCAGAATAGTTTTTCCCCGTGGAGGGCACCGGTATGGTTGGTGCCAAAGACACTAGACGCGTCGGGGGAGAAAAAATGGAGAATGGTAGTGGATTTTCGAAAGTTAAATGACAAAACAATCAAATTTAAACACCCCTTGCCGTTGATTAACGAGGTGTTGGATTCGATAGGCAGAGCCAGATATTTTTCGAGCTTAGATTATCCAAGAGATAACGCTATAGTCGGGTTGGTGTCCCGACTATCTAATACCCGTCACTCAGCTAAAGGGAATGCGAACGCTGTACTCGGGTTGGTGTCCCGACTATCTAACAATCGTAACTCGGCTAAGGGGGGTGCGAGGGAGATAGATATATAAGCCAGGGACCGTAAATAATCAATATTTGAGATTTTTATTTTAAACTTTTAAACTTTTACTGTGATATTTGGTTTTAAACGTCAAAAATAACGTTCTTTTTACTCTTGTCCACAAAGTATATGCATTTCAACAAATCTGGAAAGCAAATTAACTGTTATTTGTTCATGTCTATAAAGTGCATAAAAACCAGTTAAATTGTTGATTAAAACTTGTAAAAACGTCAGTAGGCCTTTTAAAATAATAATCTCAGATAATGATTATTTACGATCCCTGCTATAAACAATTTTGATTGCGTATAACTTTTTAATGAATGGTCCTTTTTGAAAAATGTCTTTAAAGATGTGGGCGCAGGACACATTTTAAAATCGTTAGTGGGCGATTGTGGGCGTTATAGGGGGCGTGGCGCTCGTCTGAAATAAACTTGCGCTGCGTAGGAAGCCAAGTCTCAACCTTCTAGGTTTTGTAGTTTCCGAGATCTCAGCGTTCATACAGACGGGCAGACAGACAGACAGACAGACAGACAGACAGACAGACAGACAGACAGACGGAAAGACGGACAGACGGACATGGCTAGATCGACTCGGCTAGTGACCCTGATCAAGAATATATAAACTTTATGGGGTCGGAAACGCTTCCTTCTAGCTGTTAAATACTTTTGCACGAATACAATATACCCTTTTACTCAACGAGTAACGGGTATAAAAAGCGGTTATCATCAGATAGAGATGACACCGGAGGATGTACAGAAGACAGCCTTTACGGCAGTAGGAGGGCATTATGAGTTTTTGAGAATGCCTTTCGGATTAACTAATGCCCCATCGACATTCCAGAGGGTAGTTAACAAAGTATTGGGGGAGACAGTGGGAAGAAACTGTTTAGTCTATATGGATGATATCATTATATATTCAACACATTAACGATTTGAAAATAGTATTCGAGAAATTAAGGGGAGCGAATTTTAAGGTTCAGCAAGACAAATCAGAGTTTCTGAAGAAGGAGATAGAATTCTTGAGACATATAGTGACTTCGGACGGAATTAAACCAAACCAGAAGAAAATCGAGGTGATCAAAAAGTATCAAATGCCAACGACCCGGAAACAAATTAAATCTTTTTTAGGGCTATTGGGCTATTACAGTAAATTCATTAAGGACTTGGCGAGAATAACAAAGCCATTGACTAACCAACTGAAGGGAAAGAAAAATGTAGAGATTAGCCAAGAATATAGGGACAGCTTTGAACATTGTAAATCATTATTATGTAACGACCCTATCCTGCAATATCCGAACATGCAGTAAACGTTCATTTTGACAACAGACGCAAGTAATTTTACATTGAGGCGATTTTGTTTCAAGGACCTATATGTAGCGATAAACCCATTTCTTATGCGAATCGTACTTTGAATACTTCGGAAATCAATTAATCAGCAACAGAGAAGGAAATTTTAGCAATAATATGGGCAGTGAAGTATTTTAGGCCATATTTGTTTGGAAAGAAATTCAGTATAGTAACAGATCATAGGCCGCTAGTCTGGTTGAATAGCGTAAAGAGCCATTGTCGAAATTAGTGAGATGGAGATTGCAATTAGCAAAATATGAGTATGAAATTATATACAAACAAGAAAGGAAGCTAGCTTCGGCAAGCCGAAGCTTATATACCCTTGCAGATCATTCTATTAATTTACAAATCGCAAAAATGTTAAATTTCTTATTATTTCACATTAATTTTTCGATCGTTTCTATCACAACTATATGATATAGTAGTTCGGTCTTTTAAAAATTAAAATCGAAATTCGGAAATATTTCAAAATAGTCATATCCCAGAGTAGAAGGAAATGTAATAAAAACCAACAAAGATATAATTTTTTCCCCATTAATTTCCATTTAATTTTTCGACCGTTCCTATGGCAGCTATATGATATAGTGATCCGATTTAAAAAACAAAAAACCCGAAATTCAGAGACATATAAAAAAAAATATTCCCAAGAGTAGAAGGTAAAATTTCAAAAAACACCGGAGCTAGAATTTTTTTACGTTTTTTTTTTTGATCCTTCCTATGGGAGCTATAAGATATAGTTGTCCGATCCGGTTGGTTCTGACATATATACTACCTGCAATAAAAATACTACTTTTACGAAAGTTTCATCCCGATAGCTTTAAAACTGAGAGACTAGTTTGCGTAGAAACGGACGGACAGACGGACGGACATGGCTAGATCGACTCGTCTTGTGATGCTGATCAAGAATATATATACTTTATGGGGTCGGAAATGTCTCCTTCACTGCGTTGCAAACTTCTGACTGAAACCATAATACCCTCTGCAAGGGTATAAAAAGGCAAATTAAATACTAATGCAGACGCATAGAGTAGAATACCCGTAGAGGTATTTGCGACAGATATTGGCTCTCCTGTGAAGCAGGAAACAAAGAAGAGGAGAAAGAAACGAAGAATACCATTGAGGTTACGGGAAAACCACTAAACGATTTTAATACACAGCTGATATTGAAGATAGGTGGGGAGGAAGGAAATGACAAGGAAACTCCTTTAAAAGGGAAAAGCAGAAGAGTAATAATTGAAGCAAGTTTTAATGAAGAAGTGACTGTAATGATACTGAGGGAATATTTAAAGTCTGGAAAAACATGCGCGATTTTAGCAGAAGACGAGGTTTATAATGTAGTATGGGATTGTTTTAAAAAATGTTATGGAGAGAAGAATAATTATAAAATGGTGAGAGCATTAGAGGTGTTACCAGAGATTAAGAGCCTGGTAGAACAAAGGGAGGCAATACAACAGGATCATGTGGACGGGAACAATAGGGGAGTTGATGAAACAATATTACACCGAAAAAGAAAAGTCTATTTCCCTAGGGTAAGATAAATAGTGACGGAAGTGGTTAAAGCTTGTGACATTTGCCAAATGTTCAAATACGATAGGAACCCTCAAAAGATCAAATATCAAACACCGGACATTCCGAAATTCCCATTGGATGTTGTCCATATCGATTTGTCCTTCATAAATAACAAAACTATGTTAACGTTTATAGACAAACTGACGAAATTTGCGTCGGTGTTTACGATTGTAGCTAGAGATGCTATAAGTACAACGAGGACGTTGAAGACATATTTATCCTTGTACGGTATACCGAAAAAGATTGTATGTGACCAGGGGGCAGAATTTGCTAATTAGTGAAGGAATTTTTTAAACAATACGGCATAGAACTAAAACACGTCGTTTCAGCCGTCGTCGAGTAATTCCACAGTGGAACGATTACATTCGACTCTGACCGAAACATATAGGATAATATTTAATGTTCGTAAAAGAATAAATTAACCTATGAACACGAGGAGGTATTGGCTGAAACCCTGCTCACATATAATAATGCCATTCATTCAGCAACCAAATTGACACCATTTGAACTGTTCACGGAAAGGACTCATTACACGTCGTTTCAGCCGTCGTCGAGTAATTCCACAGTGGAACGATTACATTCGACTCTGACCGAAACATATAGGATAATATTTAATGTTCGTAAAAGAATAAATTAACCTATGAACACGAGGAGGTATTGGCTGAAACCCTGCTCACATATAATAATGCCATTCATTCAGCAACCAAATTGACACCATTTGAACTGTTCACGGAAAGGACTCATTTATTTAATAAAACAGTGAAATTTAGGGACGAACATGACTACATTAAGAAATTAAACGAATTTCAAGTAACATTGTACGATCAAGTAAAGGAAAAGCTAGAAGAGGAAAAGAGGAAACGGACGGAAAGACTGAATAAAGAAAGGAGCGACCCAATTCAACTAAGAAGTGGGGATACAATACTTAGGAAAGAGAACAGAAGAGACAAGACCATACCAAGGTTTACGAAGCATAAGGTACAGGAAGATAAGGGGGTAACATTAATCACTAAAAGACAACAAAAAATACACTAATCTAAAATTAGGAAAGTAACAAATACTAAGGATTAACTTGTTGTGAACTAATATTTACAGGACGCTGAGGGCAATAACTCAGTCAATTATGACCCAAACCTTTAAAAATGGACGACTCGTCACCAAAATAGACTTGGATGAAGCGAGAGTAATTAACTCATATCACCAAGTAACCCAGACCATCAATCGGGGGTGTCACAGAAATCCATTCCAACTGAATTTCCCCCGAATAGCAAATCTCAGTGTCACAGACGTCATTTTTGACGGTTTCTAAATCCACCATATTTTGCCGGACGTTTTGATAAAATTACCCAACTTACAAATGTTTCCCAAAAATATAACTTTATTTAAGACAACTCTAATGCATTTTATGAACTACCTGCATACTATGATTTTTATATCTATTTCGGGTTATATTTAAAAATATGCATTTTATAAAACCTCTCGAAAAAATTAGCTAAAAAAAATCGTCGGCAAACCGTCTACGTGGCAGTGTTACCAATTAGCTAGAACTTTAAAATACCAAATTTGTCCATATTTCTGAGTTAGTTATCGAAATGTTTTGTTAACGAATTATTTATTCAAAAGGTACTTAGTATTGTAGTTAAAAATGAAAAGTACATTTTTGTTTATTATTAATTTAAACTAATAAGCTTTGGTAAATTTCAGGGGTAAACATAGGTTCCCAGCGCAAGACACCATATTCTTCCGATTCATTCGCGATAATGTCAACATTGCCAATGGATTTACTCAGGGCGGCCGCATTCTTGTGATAGGACCTGGCCAATGAGTTAAATCTCATGGTGGTCCATGTAAAACCGTTTGTAAGGATCTCTTCTGCGTCCTAGCCTTTCGCAGTTTATGCCTTCGCAAGTACTCTAGAGCACACGGCATTTTGGTTCGCTTTTAAAATTCTTGCCAACTTAGAAATGAAAATAAACCAACGCAGCCGCGGCAAACCGCTGTTCAGGGCTGCAATATGTAGCCTGGCGGGTAATTCAAATTTTTAATTTTTTTCCTTTATTATGTACAACATGCGCTTTAAACATATATTCTTTTTGTAATTTTGTCAGAAAAACATAAATTAAGTTTAAAACTTATTGGAAAATGGTCCAAATAAGTCAAATAAAATTCGATAATTATTGAATATTCGATATTTAGTGTATGCATCCAGCCCTGGTCGTTTTTCGGTAAATTTTCCGAAAAAAGGAAATCTCTCGAATTTCTGCGACACCAACGGTTTTGGTCGGTTGGTTTCTAAACCAACCGTCCCCAAATCCGTCGACGGTTTCTGTGACACCCCTGAATATGACGTAAATCTCAGCGACAATTTAACAATTCAACGATACAGTAGCGTTATTAAAACGGGAAGCGAATATTGAAACCGAACAAACTCTGAGGATGTTAGATAATAAAATAGGAAATGTTGTAGATAGGATAAGAATAGTGATGCCCATGGAAAGAAGCAGGAGAGGATTAATTAATTGATTAGGTAGTATGGTAAAAACGGTGACAGGTAATATGGATGCGGATGATCAAACGAACATAGAATGAGAGCTACAGGCTATTGGGGTTAAGGAAGAGGCATTTTTTAGGATGTCTAATGATCAAGTAATGGTTATCAACAATTTAATAGATAGGTTTAATAACATAACTAAATTTATTAATACGGAACAGCAGGAAAGAAATGATTACATAAAGTATGCTCCAAATACAGTTTATAGGGAATTGAAGGAGGAAAATGTGGAAATAAAAATTAGTAAAAAAATTATGAGGATTAGTTATAGTTTAGACATTGTGTTAGGATACATTAATAACATAGCGGAGAGTATTTTGCTATCAAAGTGGCATATCCTTCCGAAATTTATTTAAGGACAACAGGGTTTATTGACGCTCATAGTTTTATAGCATTTAGAAAATATAAGGTGTACCAATTAAAGGATAAGTGTATAAGAATAGGATTAATTTTTTATTGCGACCAGCCTAATCAGTTTAATAGCTTATGTATCAACAATATATTAAAAGAAATGAAACCCACTTGTAATGTGGAATTAACGGAGGTAGAAACAAGAATTTTTGAACCGGAGAGGGGATATATATTTATATTTAATGATAATGTGATGGTGACATCACATCCTATGGACATCAGTTCGAACTGTTGCCATTTGTCGATGAATCCTGCTGCGCAAATCCTGGTCCCGTTTTCTGCTTTGTTTGAGTTCTTTTAACTCGTGGTGCAGAGGTGCGTTCCTCTCCCATTCCTCGGGCTCTCGGAGTATTTGTATCTCGAGCTGCTGCACCCGATCCTCTGTCAACTCTAGGCTCCTCTCGAGCCCAAAGAGACACTCCATGGTAGAACATAGTTCCGCTAGCTCCCGTTGGATCGTACGTCTGAGTGTGGATACACAGCGAGCTGTGTTCACAATTTGGCGGTACCATCCATTAGCCTGCATGGTTGTTTCTGGTAAGGTGTCATTGCCTTGTCGCGGTTTATATAGCGGACCCGCTCTCCCGGATTCCATGTTCCCTAGTCCAATTCCGACGTTCTGAGCTTTTCACTCTCTTGCACTTTGGACGATCCTCGGATGGTGATGGTTAATCATCCTGAAAGTGGTCAAGATGTACAAGCGAACCGTGCAAGGACTCCGGGACCAAAAGCACGCCCTGGAACAGGCGATATGCCGCCAGGTCTAAAAAGACAATAAAATGCAAGAAACATACCCAAAAATCATAACCAAAGTGACAGAAATAAAGGCAATTAAATGCCTTAATTACACACAAACGTGAAGCAAAACAAAAAGAAAAACAAATTGTGAGCTCAGGCATTTATGAATGCAAGTGCAACAACAACGATACAAAGTGAAGTGAGCAAGATATCGGAGACGCCGCTGCCCGCAACCCACCTCAGCAGAGAAGACGTGTGCTGTCGTGGGATACACCGACATACATGCATAAAACATACATACCTACATAAATATATATATATATACAATAAGTGATCGTGTTTAAGAACGAGATTTTTTTTATGTGTGTTCTAACGATAGTGTTTTGCACGTATATATATATGTTTTTTAATTTTTTCAAAAAGCCCAGGATCCAGCGCGTCGAGATCTCATCGCCCAGGACCAGTAAAGGGGTCGGAACACGGTTCCTTTATCAACCATATATATTTATATATATATATTCGTGCCTTTGTTTGACTATCTGAAGTAAAAATTCCACTTTAGGCCTCCTCAAGGCATTACAATAGTTTACATCAATCAGTATACCCTTTTGGTTGTACTTTATATAATATAATAAAGTATCAGCCTTGTGTTTGTATGAACAATCACAAGAGCCTCAGAGCGACGTTTGTAGTGTTGAATAGTCAGCAATTTGCTGACGTGTGCAACCTGTACGGGTGGTAAATTCGATACTCTCCGCTAACAAACTTTGTTGGTCAATTAGAATTAAATTCATATGTATTCTCCATAATAATATTACTCATAAATAGCACTAGCCAATATTTGATTCAATAAATTTGTAATGTGAAAACAAACTTAGAAACATGAAGTGCTAAGTTTTCAAAAAGGGGGTGCTGACGCGATAAGTGGAGTAGGTAAAGAATAATGACATAACTTTTGACGGACAACCTTGACAATAGGGGATCGTATTGCGCGGTCCGCGACGATCCATTTGGTACACGAACGTGTGAAGGGGAGGGAATGTGGCCGAAACATTGCCCGATCGTGTTACGATCAAGCGAAAGCTACGCTTGTGGGGCAATGTAGACTGATGACCGACGGATTTTACAGCTTTTACTAGTTTTCAGGCATCTTAATATTTATTCTCGTTATGTGGGAGAGGAGAAAGTCTTACAAAGAACCCACCCCATCCGGCGAGCTTATGCCGGCAAAAATTGGTGCCTGAACATCGGATGACTTTTCCTCGGCCCAAGTCCTTTTCAGGACTAGGGCACTAATATGCCTACGTAACAGAATTGGCGCCCAACGAAAGGAATAAGGAGAATATGAAAACTTCTTTAAGGAATTAGGGTCAACCACCTAGATACATCTAGTATTTGGATTGGCGAACCTAGGTATGGCCTAGCTTCCATTTTTAAGAGCCAGAAGTAATTGGACTACTATTAGAACAAGGGATTTAAGTAGAGGGGATTTGTTTTTGTTTGGGTTAAAATTTTTCGTAATCATAAAATGGTAAAGTCCCCAACTTCTGCGACAGTCAGAATTGAGAGGCCACTCAATCAGAACTTTGTCTCAGAATAGAGGTATGATTTTAGGACCTTTCATTATATTTTTAAAATCATAGATAGCCTTTGTTTCTTTCATGGGAAAATTACTGAAAATTTCCAGCAGGGACTATGAGGTGTCCTTTTATAATACTATATGACTATGTGCCGACTGACACTTTTTGAAATTAACGTAAATACAATTTAGATGTGCTTTCTGGCCGACGCTACACGACGTACTAAGCGAAGCCCGGTCGTTTGATAGGCTCGAGTCCAGAAAGAGCAGGAGCGCAGACGTTATGGTCCAGAAGTAATTGGACTACTATTAGAACAAGGGATTTAAGTAGAGGGGATTTGTTTTTGTTTGGGTTAAAATTTTTCGTAATCATAAAATGGTAAAGTCCCCAACTTCTGCGACAGTCAGAATTGAGAGGCCACTCAATCAGAACTTTGTCTCAGAATAGAGGTATGATTTTAGGACCTTTCATTATATTTTTAAAATCATAGATAGCCTTTGTTTCTTTCATGGGAAAATTACTGAAAATTTCCAGCAGGGACTATGAGGTGTCCTTTTATAATACTATATGACTATGTGCCGACTGACACTTTTTGAAATTAACGTAAATACAATTTAGATGTGCTTTCTGGCCGACGCTACACGACGTACTAAGCGAAGCCCGGTCGTTTGATAGGCTCGAGTCCAGAAAGAGCAGGAGCGCAGACGTTATGGTAAAGCATTTAGCCATTACGGTGCGGATCTATTGTGCGATTGTCGATCCAGGACAGAATAGGTGGGTGGGGGAACTGACAGGAACCGTAAAGCCGACGCTACACGACGTACTAGACCAAGAGTTTGGTCGTTTGATAGGCTCGAGTCTTTACGGCATCGTTTGACATATTTGGGCGGGGGACGGATTTTAGTTTCTCTGGCCGACGCTACACGACGTACTGGGCTCGATGGTCCGGTCTTTTGATAGGCTCGAGTCCAGAGAAATAGGAAAACTGCTGTGGATCCCGAGAATCATCGGTCAGATAGCAGCAGGTTGTGGAGCCCGAGAATGATCGGTCAAATAACCTGATTTCCGACGACTGGCGGGAGGGGGATTTCGGACAGACTTTTCTTCTAGGTGCAGCTAGTTCCCATTGTGAACGTTAAAGCTGACTAGAAGGGGAGAAGAGCTGTTAGTTCAGTGGAACCCAGTTGTGTAGAAGCTGCTAATACATCTAGTTAGGGATATTTGTTTTTTTGTTTGTGGGGCTTAAATATCGGACGGATTCTTCACCAAAGAGATACTTAGTAATCGCAAAACAGCACCCCTCATTATCTTTGATTTTTATTCGCAACCCTTAGTCAGCCGTACTAGGCTGATAGCGCGTGTGAACGGTTAGTTAAACATAGACAACTGTAAAGTGTGAAAGACGCAAGTGAACTCACAAGTGAAAATATATTTTTGAGACAAGATAAACGAATCTTTGGCCCAAATGAAAGGGGCAAAGAAGAAAGTGCTTTTCCAATCGGCAACGGGAAGAATTACCCGTTCAACAACAAGGGGAGCAAATCTAGCACCCAGGAGTGCAAGTGCCGACGCCACGCCGCGAAGAAACAGTTCTCTCGACAGAGACAACCTAAGTATGTCCCGCGAGCGGGAAGAGCAAGAAGAAAGTAGATCCATTGAAGACAACATGGATCAATTAAACGATACCGAAGGAGCTGTAGGGGGAGAAAATTTGCCCCTGGGTCAGCCAAAGGGACGCTCAAGTATGCTCCTGCAATATGAGCTCAACCCGACAAGCAGTTTAGAAGCTGCCGAGAGAAGAGAGCAGATAATGCGATCCGTGATTAAACAGAACAATGAAACACAGGCCGCCATGCAAGCGCAGATAGAAGCATTAAAGGCGCAAGTAGTGGAACTGCGTTCCTCACAATCCATGAGGGTGGAGCAGCCAGTATTACCACCACCTAATCGGTTTCCGGCACACCCATCTGACAGCTTTTTGTGTTTTCAAGAGACGCCGCCTCTCGAACCGATATCGCAGGACACTCTCAACAGCCAGAGGCATCGGCTTCGAGATCACCGGCGCCCCGATAACTCCCAACACCACCAATTCCGAAATAACGGCCCGGACACGAGTTACCCACGACACCCCGAATACGACCAGAGCCCCGGATTCCCGGCACCAAAAGGAGTTCGGCTGGACAAATGGAATTCGAAGTTTGACGGAAACAGCCGCGGTATGACCGTTGAAAGTTTCTTGTTCCGCGTTGAACGGCTACAAGTGCTTTATCGGATAGAGCCGAGCCAAGTTTTCCGCGAATTCCAAAGCCTACTGGTAGGAGCCGCCAGCAAATGGTATTGGCAATTGATGGAGGATCGAGCGGACGATTTAGACTTTGACTACTACTCGCTAACAACGGAAATGAAACGCGCTTTTTCTTCATCCGGGAGTGACCACATGAAGATCAAGGAGTTGATGGAACGGCGACAAGGACAATACGAATCTTTTAGCGATTACGTATCCGATATGCATAATTTGCATTTCCGATTGCAGAACAAGCTAGAAGAAGACAAGTTCGTTGAGCTCATCAAGGATAATCTAAATGCCCAGATGGGAAGCTTGTTGGTGACATCCCCAATTAGGTCTCTAGCAGATCTGAAGAAGGAAGGACTTAGAGTGGACCGCTGGTTACGGAGTAACGGCAGGGCCGCGCGAAGCAGGCCGGTTAGTGAGCTCGAGGATTCCCAAACGCCGCACGTGACTGTGGAACGCGACGCGGTGACTGTAGAAGAATTTAACCGGAAGCGAAGAGACACCCGATCGGGACTAGGAAACGGACAGGGATGCCAAGAACCACTCCACGAATTGTTCTGCTATAAATGCGTCAGATCTGCGGATTTTTATAGAACGCATCCAAAAGGAGATCCCTGCCTTACCAGATTCCATGACGCCACTTGTAGAGTGTGTGAGAAGGTATGAGACGCCAGCCCCGCGGCTTTTCCGCGGAGTCCGTCAGGCCAGACCGGGGCAGCCGGGCGGACCAAGGCAGTCACATTCCCGTAGAGACAACCACGCCCAGACAAATCTCTCCCCATAAGAGCCTAGAACAACGAGAGAGGGAGTATGATCTGGCAAGACAGCGCATCTTCCACGGCTCAGAAGATACTAACAACACCACACGGGACACACGAAAAATGCAAAAATGCAAGCAATATGACACCCGAGCAGAGTATCGCAGGCTTAAGCAGAAAGTAGTAGACACGGTAGTAAGCATACAAAACGATAACCGTTTCTTTGCCAAAACTAAAGTCGACGGAGAAGAAATACTAGCGTTACTAGATACAGGCGCTAGTGCGAATTGCATTGGCAGAGGAACGAAAGCCTTCTTAAGGAACCGCACGCGGCCCATAAGGAAGCTTAGCGAAGAATGTGTGCGCACAGCTAGTGGCACAATAACCCTACCCGTGGAATGGGAAGGAGAGGCCAAGGATCTGGAATTTCTGATAGTACCAGGTCTGACACAACGTTTTTATTTTGGAATTAACTTCTGGGAGACGTTTGGCCTAACATTCCTTGGTAAGGGCGGAACCGAGTTTGCAGCCATCGAAGCACCACCGGAGTACGACTTAATGACTGGAGACTTGGATATGAACGACCCTCCTAAGCCCGAAACCGCTTACATGCCTCATCAGCTATCTCCAGAACAACACAGTAAGCTGAGGCGAGTAATTGAGACATACCCATCATGTCTAGATAAAGGTTTAGGATAGACCAGCTTGGAGCAGCATGTAATAGAAGTAACCGACGAGGACCTGCCGATCAAGCAGCGGCATTATCCGATCTCCCCAGCTAAGCAAAAGCTGGTGTATGCCGAGCTAGATCGCATGCTTGGTCTTGGTGTGATCGAAGAGAGCAACAGCAGCTGGAGTTCACCAGTGACTCTAGTCCAGAAAGGCCAGAAAAATCGCCTTTGCCTCGACGCTCGCAAAGTCAATTCCCGGACTATCAAAGATGCATACCCTTTGCCACTCATCGAGGGTCTGTTAAGTCGTTTACAGGAAACATACTATATTTCCGCAATCAATTTAAAAGACGCTTTTTGGCGAATACCCCTGGAAGCAAAAAGTAGAGAGAAGACCGCGTTTACAGTACCCGGCAGACCACTATATCAATTTACAGTCATGCCTTTCGGCCTGTGCAATGCAGCGCAAGGAATGTGCCGACTAATGGATAAAGTAATACCGGCGTCGCTTCGCGAGAATGTATTCGTGTACCTCGATGACCTACTGGTTTGTTCACCTACTTTTGAAAAACACCTGCATATGTTGAGCCAGGTCAGTGACTGCTTGCAGCGTGCAAAACTGACAATAAATGTCAACAAAAGTAAGTTTTGCTATAGCCAAGCTAGATATCTAGGCTATGTAGTAGGAGGGGGATGCATACGAACGGACGATTCGAAAATCCAGTCGATCCAAGAATTTCCTCAACCAAGCTCCCCCAAAAAGATGCGGAGGTTTTTGGGGATGACTGGCTGGTACAGGAGGTTTATTCAAAACTATGCCCAAACAGCGGCACCTCTTTATGATTGTTTGAAGAAAGACCGCGTTAAGAAATTTGAATTGTCCGAAGAGGCAATTAAGGCATTTGAAGAACTAAAAGCGAACATGGCTATGCCGCCCTTCTTAGCATCACCAAATTCCGCGCTTACGTAGAAGGCATGCCGTTCAAAGTGATCACCGATCATGCTAGTCTAAAATGGCTGATAAGTCAAAAAGATTTATCCGGCAGATTAGCAAGATGGAGTCTGAAGCTGCAAGCGTTCGACTTCACCATCGAGCATCGTAAAGGAGCACTTAACGTAGTACCAGATGCTCTCTCACGAGTGCATATGGACGAGCTACAGAAAGCAAAAGCGAAAGAACAAGACATACAGATTAACCTGGACTCGACGGCTTTCCAATCCCCGGAAACGTGAAATTAGTGCAGGCAGTGGACCAAAGGGTGTTAAAAGGCCCAGACGTACAAACAACGGACGGCTTTGTATACAAGCGGATAGGGTTCAGCTCGGGCGATGCCGTCGATGAAACTCGAGCATGGAAGCTTTGGGTTCCCGCCGAGCTGCGATCTGATTTAGTCTGGAGAGCACATCATGCCATGACCGCAGGGCATGGGGGTTTGCACAAATCCCTAGCCAAACTGAGACAGTTTTACTACCGGCCAGGGATGGCAGTAGATGTGCAAAAGGTAGTGAAAGAGTGCGAGGTCTGTAGGATCAGCAAGACCACCAACAAAAATACCCGACCACCCATGGGAGAACAAAGGGTCACGGAACGAGCCGGTCAAAGGTTGTTTATCGCCTTTATGGGGCCGTATCCAAGAACCAAAACTGGGAACTCAGTGATTTTTGTATGCCTCGACCATTTCTCCAAATTTGTCTGGCTACAGCCTATGAGACATGCAGTGGCGTCAGAGGTAGTAAAATTCCTCGAAACCCGAATTTTCCATCAGTACGGAGTACCCGAATACATACACTCTGACAATGGAAAACAATTTTTTTTCTCAAATGTTTGCCGAGCTAATGAACCGCTACGGTATTCGACGAGTGAGAACAGGGCTCTACTCCCCGCAAGGAAATGCGGCGGAGAGGGTAAACCGATCGGTGCTCCAAATTTTGCGGGCAACGATTGCGTCGGATCAGCGAAATTGGGATACCAAGTTAAGCCGAATAGAATGTACCCTTAGGAGTGGGCGACACGAGTCAATAGGCATGGAAACCTACTATGCCATGTTTGGTACACAAATGGTGACACACGGCACTGCATACCCAATCTTAAGGAAGCTGGCTGGAATCCAGATTGGAGACCCACAGATAAGCCTACCGGATAAAATGGATCTTATCCGACAAAAAGTGAGCCAGGGGCTAAACAGGACCCATGAACGGGCTGAAAAGGCCTATAACACCCGCAGCAAACCGGTGGAATTTTCCGTTGGACAAGTTGTCTATCGAAAAAACTACCGGCAGAGTAACAAAGCTGAGGGATACAATGCCAAGCTTGGCCCGAATCGGGTTCGCTGTGTTGTACTTCAGCGCAAGGGCAAGGCGTTATACGAGCTGGGAAATGTCGGTGGAAAGAGTGTTGACATATTCCATGCCAAAGACCTCTATAGCGCTTGACCCTCCGGGAGAGCGGGTCCGCTATATAAACCCCGACAAGGCAATGACACCTTACCAGAAACAACCATGCAGGCTAATGGATGGTATCGCCAAATTGTGAACACAGCTGGCTATATATCCACACTCAGGCGTACGATCCAACGGGAGCTAACGGAGCTATGTTCCACCATGGAGTGTCTCTTTGGGCTCGAGAGGAGCCTAGAGTTGACAGAGGATCGGGTGCAGCAACTCGAGATACAAATACTCCGAGAGCCCGAGGAATGGGAGAGGAACGCACCTCTGCACCACGAGTTAAAAGAACTCAAACAAAGCAGGATTTGCGCAGCAGGATTCATCGACAAATGGCAACAATTCGAACTGATGTCCATAGGCGGGAGGAGCAGCGGCTCCTCCGACATATGAACCGCGCAGCAGACAAGATTTCAGTCAGATGTTTGCAACGCAGTGAAGGAGACGTTTCCGACCACATAAAGTATATATATTTTTGATCAGCACCAATAGCCGAGTCTATCTAGCCATGTCCGTCTGTCCATCTGTCCGTCTGTCCGTTTCTATGCGAACTAGTCTCTCAGTTTTAAACCTATCGCGATGAAACTTTCCCAAAAATCTTCTTTTTATTGCAGGTAGTACATATGTCGGAGCGAGCCGGATCGGACCACTATATCTTAAGGCTCCCATAGGAATATTCAAACAAATATAAGAAAATTCATTGTAACTTTGTAGGAAGTAGGCGTTTTGATTCTTGACTACTTAAAAACAAAATTTAAATAAATAGAAACGCTGAATCTGGAATCCCTGGAACTGCACCGAGTAAGCATTCTTTTATCTGCAAGGGTATATAAGCTTCGGCTGGCCGAAGGTAGCTTCCTTTCTTGTTTTTTTGTTTTTTTTTGTTGCAGGTATTCCACTTTGTTTTTGCTACTTTTCCCCCGTTACTTTTATTCTTTTTTCAGGTATGTGTAATGTATGTATGTTTCCGTCCAGCGACGGAAAGTTTTCTTTTTCAGATTAATCAAGGCAAAGTAGAACACATTGGCTACGATATTCCTCCTAATAAAATTAAATTCCACAAAGAACTAAGAACTATATAACCACATATTAAATTCACGCGAAAGTAAAGTACTTAGCACTATGGTAAAAGCAAACGCAACCCCCCACAAAATTAACACCAATGAAGGTTACAGCCGGCTAGTTTAGTCAAATAAACATGAGACTCCTTGTTAACAGGCGTGGGTCTAAGCCACACGGTTAAGGGCGCCTAAATAATAGAAAAAAAAAGGAGATGGTCTTACGAAGTTTCCTTTTTGCGAAGTCATTCCATGCGTTTCCGCATCGATATCTTCGAGCCTGTTACGTACACCCTCTTCTTCATTTTGTTTGATGGAGAAAGATGCACGTAGAAAACAACAGCGAATTAAAAGGCAAAGGGAGAGGGGCAATCGACCCATTGACTCACCGAAAACAAGCAAAGGAATGTGCAATTTGACGATCTTTTCGGTCAGAACAACGACCGCGATCGACCTACTGGTAACCATACACCGGCAGCTGGCAAAGTGCATCGGTCGGGCGTTGACACTACAGATAGGGAAAATCATAGGTGGGAACACCTAAATAACTCAAATATCACGGGAGGCTAGAAAAAGCTCTACATTGGTATAAAACACCGTAGCTAGGTAGAAAAGACAGCCAGAGTTCACTCTGATCTCACGGCACTATAGTGTGAGCACTATATTCCCGAAGCCGCCAATGACTACAGCCAAGACCAGAAATCCTGAGGATAATGCCGTCGATGAACAGCAAACATATCCTTGAAGGAAGTCCATTGAAGCCAGCAAACATATCCTGGGAAGAAGTCATACTACACCCTCGTCCTAAAGAAGAATTATTTTTATTATCAAGGACTTCATCATGGGAAGAACTAATTCCAAAGTGGACCATAGCACGCCAATGTGATCAACACCGTCAAAATAATTGATCACAAGGACGACATTCAGGACGTAAACCATAATCTGAAGATCGTCATCGATATGTTTGTTTTCTTAATCATCCTGAAAGTGGTCAAGATGTACAAGCGATCCGTGCAAGGATTCCGGGACCAAAAGCACGCCCTGGAACAGGCGATATGCCGCCAGGTCTAAAAAGACAATAAAGTGCAAGAAACATACCCAAAAATCATAACCAAAGTGACAGAAATAAAGGCAATTAAATGCCTTAATTACAGACAAACGTGAAGCAAAACAAAAAGAAAAACAAATTGTGAGCTCAGGCATTTATGAATGCAAGTGCAACAACAACGATACAAAGTGAAGTAAGCAAGATATCGGAGACGCCGCTGCCCGCAACCCACCTCAGCAGAGAAGACGTGTGCCGCCGTGGGATACACCGACATACATGCATAAAACATACATACCTACATAAATATATATATATAGTTCCACATAACTTTATGCACATGTCCATACGCCCACACACTTACACACACATACACCATCCCAGAATTCACCCTTCAGATAACCTTAGTTCGCCACCAGCTAATATCTAATTGCAAATGCACCCAGGCTTTAGACTAAACATCCAGAACGAATCAAATTACGTTATCAGTTCGTTCCCACACTTTCGGACCCTCAATGGAAAATTACAATGAGAAAGAATCCCCAAAAGATTTAGACTAAACAATCGGATTGAATCGCCGGTGCATTATCAATCAACAATCCAAAGGGCAATTTTAAAACTCACTCAATTAAAGCTAACTCCACTCATAGAAAGCTCTAAAGCTCAGAACCGAGGTATGATCATCAAAGAAGTTTAAGTTAAGAAGGGAGTTCAGTTTGAGACTTGTCTAAAGACAGTCGGTGTTCTTCCAAATAAAAAAATATTGTAACCAGATTAAAATTAAATTAAATAAAGTTTATTTTTTTATATTAAACTTATGGTGCAAACATTTTATTGGCGCAGTCGGTAGGATCTTGAAGTCATTTTAAAAGTCATCGGTACTGATCAACTAAAGGATATTACTATACGACTAGTTGGTCCTGATCAGCGAAAAATCCGTGAATATACAAAACGACAAATATCGAGATCCGCTAAAGAATCTATGTGTAATTTTCGCACGCAGAAACTAAAATAAAAATCCAATTCGGTCAATACACGCTTGAAATCTAAAAAGTGTCAATATTGAAAACAAAATATAAAACATTAAACATGGCAAACCCACCAGTGCTACCGCAGTTGTCTGAGCTGCATCTGAATCAGCTTATCGGACAAATCAAAGAGCTACCTTATTTCGACGGCAACCCATCGGAATTAAGTCGCTATATTGCCAGAGTAGAGTACTTACTGCAACTTTACCCTACTCAAGATGTTCGCCAAACCCACATCATCTATGGAGCCATTGAGAGGACCATCGTCGATTCCGCGCAAGCAGTGATCGAGGAGGAAAAGTCGAACACATGGGGAACAGCAAAAGTGGCCCTAATTAAAGCTTTCAAGGATCACAGGCCATACGAGGACATCATACAGCACGTTCGTGACACCCCATACCAAGGAAGCATCAGTAAGTTCGTAAACGAACTAAAATCCAGATCATCAAACGTACACAATAAGTTAGAATTAGAATCAGATCCAACAGACAAGCTAATTTACACAAGTTCCTTGAAGAAAACAATTAGGGATTGTATCGAAAGAAAACTTCCTGATAGATTGTATACTTCCTTGTCCAAAAAAGATATAACAACAGTTGCCAATCTAAAAGAAGCAGCAATGATTCTAGGTCACTGGGACGCAGACCCTTTTGATAATTATAAACCCAGGCGCAACGATAGTCGAAGGAATTCGGGAAATACACATCAAAATTATTATCAAAGGAACAATTCCCACTCCTATAGTTATCCAAGAAATAATAATAATACCTCAAATTCATCAACTTCTCAAAGTTCAACAAATAGAAATCAAATTCCCCCCCAAAATCAGGGAAATTATCAAGAGTGTAGGAGGAACTTAGATCAAGGTAGGGCCCAAAACCCCTTAAATTTCCAAGCATCAACTTCCAATAATTCTCCGAATACACCTGTTAAAAGACAAAGAGAGAGTGACAGTGCACAGAATACAATGGACGTAAATTTTCAGCAAACTGCCTCGGGTACAGAAAGTGTTGCCCATATGTCAGAGTAATGATTAAAGGAAAACTTCTTAGAGCTATGATAGATACAGGGTCTTCTATCAATATAATGACGCAGAATTTTGGAAATAATGAGGAACAAGATGAAAAATTAAAAGTATTCACAATAAATGGGTCAATGGAACTAAATAAAAGTATTACATTGGATCCATGTAAAATCTGCCCAGTTAAACAAAAATTTTATTTACATAAATTTTCTGAAAATTATGACATTTTAATAGGTAGAGATTATTTGAAAGAAAGTAAATCAAAAATAAATTACGAAGAAGAAACAGTGAAGTTAGGAGATACATTACTTTATATAAAATATGGTGAGAACGATGTAGGAAAGGACAAGACCGCAGTAAAATGCCTTAGTCCACCATCGGTTAAAAAGGAGATTGAAGAGGATAAGACCGCATTAGAATGCCTTAATCCGCCCTTATCAAAGGACCAATCATTTAATTTTGTCATTAATAATGAATTAAAAGAATGCAATGAATACAGATTAGAACATTTGAATGAGGAAGAAAAAGAAAATTTAAAGAAGGTTTTATTTGAATACAATGACATACAGTACAAGGAAGGTGAGAATTTGACTTTTACAAGTACTATTAAACATTCAATACAAACAAAACATGAAGACCCAGTATATAGGAAGCCATATAAATACCCTCAAACCTTTGATGAAGAAGTTAACAACAAATAAATGAAATGATTGAACAGGGAATAATTCGTAAATCAAAATCTCCCTATTGTTCACCCATTTGGATAGTTCCAAAAAAGAGCGATGCATCAGGCAAAATGAAGTTTAGATTAGTAGTGGATTACAGAAATTTAAATGAGATCACTATCAATGATAAATTTCCGATACCCAGAATGGATGAAATATTTGACAAATTGGGAAGATGTCAATATTTCACTACCATTGATTTAGCTAAAGGATTCCATCAAATTCAAATGGAACCAGAATCAATAGCTAAAACAGCATTCTCAACAAAACACGGTCATTACGAATACACACGAATGCCATTTGGTCTTAAAAACGCCCCCGCCACTTTCCAAAGATATATGAACAATTTATTAGAAGATTTAATCTATACAGATTGTTTGGTATATCTAGATGATATTATAATTTTTTCCACTTCATTGGAAGAACACATTTTATCATTGAAAAAGGTATTTCAAAAATTACGTGATGCAAATTTAAAATTACAACTAGACAAATGTGAATTCATGAAAAAGGAAACAGAATTTTTAGGTCACGTAGTAACTACTACAGGTATTAAACCAAGTCCACAAAAGATAAGTGCCATTATAAATTTTCCAATACCAAAATCTCCAAAAGAAATTAAATCATTTCTAGGATTGTGTGGATTTTATCGAAAATTCATACCAGACTTTGCACATATCGTAAAGCCAATGACAGTGAAATTAAAGAAAGGCGCCACAATCAATACTAAAGACAAACCTTACATAGAAGCATTTGAAAAAATGAAAGTTTTAATTACTTCAGACCCAATTTTAATTTATCCTGACTTTAATAAACCATTTTCTCTAACAACGGACGCAAGTAATATAGCTATAGGAGCAGTACTGTCACAAAATCATAAACCAATCTGTTATGCTAGCAGAACTCTTAACGAGCACGAAATAAATTACGCGACTATTGAAAAGGAACTTTTAGCAATCGTATGGGCTACCAAATATTTTAGATCATATTTATTCGGTAGGTCATTTAAAATATTAAGCGACCATAAACCCTTAGTTTGGCTAAATAATATAAAAGAACCAAATATGAAACTACAACGGTGGAAAATAAAATTAAACGAATTTGATTATCAGATTAAATATTTGCCAGGTAAAGAAAATTATGTTGCCGACGCTTTATCCAGGACCAAAATAGAAGAAAATATGTTTACAGATGATATTGAGGAAAATGTATTAGAAGAGACAGCCAGTAGTGTAAACGCAACAGTACACAGTGCGCAAGAAGATAACCAGAATTATATTTCTATAACCGAGAGACCATTTAATTATTTTTCCCGACAAATTGAAGTAATTAAAGGAGATGAAGACATAACAGAAGTAACGCATTATTTCCACAAATTAAAAATTCAAATTATTTATAAAGAAATGACGGAAACTTTAGCAAAAGAGATAATTAAAGAATACCTATGTACCAAGAAGAGCGCAATATATTTCCATAACGATTCAGATTTTCTTATATTCCAAAAAGCTTATGTGGAAATTATAAATGCAAGTCATTTGACGAAATTAGTAAGATGTACGGCAAGACTCGAAGACATACTGACATACGCAGACTTTAAAGAAAAAATATTGAAACGACACAAAGACCTCTTACATCCAGGAATCGAAAAAACTACTAAATGGTTTAGAGAAAAATATTACTTCCCTGATTATCAAAAATTAATTCAGAATATAATAAATGAATGTGAAACTTGCAACATTGCTAATACGGAACATAGAAATACCAAATTGATATTCGAACTTACACCAGAAATTCAAAATATAAGAGAGAAATTTGTCATGGACTTTTATATGGTGGATAACCAACAATTTTTATCATGTATCGACGTTTACTCAAAATTTGCTACTTTAGTAGAAGTCACAAGTAGGGATTGGTTAGAAGCTAAAAGAGCTATCATGAAAGTATTTAACGAAATGGGAAAACCACAAGAAATCAAAGCAGATAAGGATTCAGCATTTATGTGTGTAGCTTTACACAATTGGTTAAACTCAGAAGGAGTACAAATTCAAGTAACAACAAGTAAAAACGGTATATCGGACGTAGAAAGATTTCATAAAATGGTAAATGAGAAGCTGAGAATCATAGGAAGTGAACCGGATATTGAAAACAGGTATATCAAATTTGAATTAATTCTGTATATTTATAATCATAAAACAAAACATACTGCTACAAATCGAATACCAGCCAAAATATTTATGTATGCAGGAACCCCTGATTACGATACACAAGAAAATAAAATAAATAGAATTGAAAAGCTTAATGAAAAACGTCATGATTACGAAATAGACACAAAATATAGACAAGCACCTTTAGTAAAGTCCAAAACTACAAATCCATTTAAGAAGACAGAAACCTTGAGAAAAATTGACGAAAAACACTTTGAGGAAACAAATAGGGGAAGAAAGATTATTCATTATAAATCGAAATTTAAAAAGAAAAAGAAAATTAATAAAAGTAAATACGATGATAATTCCAGGCAAGCAGAAGAAAATGAACGGACCCAACAACAACGACCTAATGAAAACAATGAACTTCTCCATAATACTAACAACTTTCATTCAACTAACAATCGGGCAGAGCATTGAAATAAATCCCATTAAAGCTCAAAATGGATATCTTGTATTTAAAACAGGATCAATAGATATCCCGATTAATTATGAATATCATTATCTAAGTGTAAACATAACAAAAACTGAACAAACTTTTGAAAGTCTTTTGAAAGAAGCTGATGAATTTAATGACGTAATACAAATCCGATATCTAGTAGAAAAACTTAAAAGAGAAATCAACGGAATTACATTAGCAAAACTCAGTAAGAGAGGTTTATTCAATATTATAGGATCAGTATATAAATACCTATTCGGAACATTAGACCAAGATGATAAAGATGAGATGGAAGAAAAAATTAATAATTTAGTAGATACTAGTGTTCAGAACACAGATTTAAATATGATTATCGATGTCATAAATAATGGAATTGAAGTAATTAATAAATTAAAGGCAGACGGAGAAAGGGAACAACAAGCCAGCGTTTTAATATTCAATTTACAACACTTTACAGAATACGTAGAAGATATCGAATTAGGGATTATTAAAACATGATTATTTAAAAAACGTGAACCCTGAGAAATTGTTGAAAATCAAAACTTCCACTTGGCTTAAAACAGACACAAATGAAATTTTGATCATTTCCCATATTCCTTCAGAGGTAGTTAAATCGCCCGTTTTTGAAATTATTCCTTATCCCGATGAAAACAATAATATTTTAACAGAAAATATATTCGACAAATATTTCTTATACGAAGATAAAGTATTTAACAAAGAAACAGGAAAAATTGTATTTGACGAATGTATAAATGGAATAATTAAACAAGAAAATACTGAATGCAAGTATACCAAAACATATAAAAATTTCCAAATTAATTATGTTGAACCAAATATTTTACTGACATGGAATATCCCTAAAACATTATTAAATCAAAATTGCATTAATAAAAAAATTTCTATAGTTGGAAGTAACCTCGTTAAAATCCTTAATTGTTCAGTACAATTAGATGAATCCACTCTTTCAAATACAATGTTAGATTATACACAGAGCGTTTACGTAAATAACAATGTGACAAAATTAGAACCATTATCTTATATTCAAACGAAAGAAATAATAGAATCACACACAAAATATTATAATGTATTCCAAATAATCACTTTAACAACCTTTGTAATCATTATTATAAGCATTTTATTGTACTTATTGTATAAATTTAAGAGCATACCAAGAAAACTTATTGTAAAATATGTAAAACCAAAGGAAGATACACAAAAGAGTACAGAAATTGTAAATGATCTACCAAGGCAAATTAACATAGAAGAAAATGTAATGTTATACCCAACACTATCCACCTGAGGACAGGCCAAATTCAAAGAATGGGGGAGTGACATATCCATAGTTCCACATAACTTTATGCACATGTCCATACGCCCACACACTTACACACACATACACCATCCCAGAATTCACCCTTCAGATAACCTTAGTTCGCCACCAGCTAATATCTAATTGCAAATGCACCCAGGCTTTAGACTAAACATCCAGAACGAATCAAATTACGTTATCAGTTCGTTCCCACACTTTCGGACCCTCAATGGAAAATTACCATGAGAAAGAATCCCCAAAAGATTTAGACTAAACAATCGGATTGAGTCGCCGGTGCATTATCAATCAACAATCCAAAGGGCAATTTTAAAACTCACTCAATTAAAGCTAACTCCACTCATAGAAAGCTCTAAAGCTCAGAACCGAGGTATGATCATCAAAGAAGTTTAAGTTAAGAAGCGAGTTCAGTTTGAGACTTGTCTAAAGACAGTCGGTGTTCTTCCAAATAAAAAATTATTGTAACCAGTTTAAAATTAAATTAAATAAAGTTTTTTTTTTTATATTAAACTTATGGTGCAAACATTTTATTATGTATACAATAAGTGATCGTGTTTAGGAACGAGATTTTTTTATGTGTGTTCTAACGATAGTGTTTTGCACGTATATATATATGTTTCTAATTTTTTCAAAAAGCCCAGGATCCAGCGCGTCGAGATCTCATCGCCCAGGACCAGTAAAGGGGTAAGTTTGTCGGAACACGGTTCCTTTATCAACCATATATATATATATATTCGTGCCTTTGTTTGACCATCTGAAATAAAAATTCCACTTTAGGCCTCCTCAAGGCATTACAATAGTTTACATCAATCTGTATACCCTTTTGGTTGTACTTTATATAATATAATAAAACATTGACTTTTCAGCGGCGAGTATCAGCCTTGTGTTTGTATGAACAATCACAAGAGCCTCAGAGCGACGTTTGTAGTCGTGAATAGTCAGCAATTTGCTGACGTGTGCAACCTGTACGGGTGGTAAATTCGATACTCTCCGCTAACAAACTTTGTTGGTCAATTAGAATTAAATTCATATGTATTCTCCATAATAATATTACTCATAAATGGCACTAGCCAATATTTGATTCAATAAATTTGTAATGTGAAAACCAACTTAGAAACATGAAGTGCTATGTTTTCAAAAAGGGGGTGCTGACGCGATAAGTGGAGTAGGTGAAGAATAATGACATAACTTTTGACGGACAACCTTGACAATAGGGGATCGTATTGCGCGGCCCGCGACGATCCATTTGGTACACGAACGTGTGAAGGGGAGGGAATGTGGCCGAAACATTGCCCGATCGTGTTACGATCAAGCGAAAGCTACGCTTGTGGGGCAATGTAGACTGATGACCGATGGACTTTACAACTCTTACTAGTTTTCAGGTATCTTAATATTTATTCTCGTTATGTGGGAGAGGAGAAAGTCTTACCAAGAACCCACCCCATCCGGCGAGCTTATGCCGGCAAAAATTTTTTAACTGCCCAATAAACCCATCTGAAGGAGGAGTCTGGGTGCGAATGATGCAGTGCGTCAAGAGGGCCCTGCACCACACAATGATGAAGGTGGCGCCGCGAGTGGTGCTGGAGGACGGAGCCGATTCGCCAGGGTGACATGGTCTTCGTTTGCGATCCAGGCTTGCCCCGAAGAGAGTGGCGCAAGGGAATCATCGAGGTGGTCTATCATGGAGTGGATGGAGTCATCAGACGTGCTAGAGTACGCGTGAGCGACAATGGCCTATCTAGGATTATGATGCGTCCCGTCTCCAAACTTGAAGTTTTGGATTTGAGCGAAGCGGTTTTTCACGGGGTCGGAGATTCGACGGACGATAGGTCATCCGATAGGTCTTAAGATTAATTTTAGCATATATGGGTAATTCCACTTGAAACGTTACAGGAGCATTTGGGTCAAATCACAGGATCAATCGAAGCTTTTTTTCGATAGAGGATTAACATATAAGGATCGGCCTTTTTTTTTTGTAACTCTTACCGTTTATTTTTAAAAAATATTTCTCTAATTAAGCTCAGATTTCTAAGTTATGCAGCACACGAGAAATTGTATGGATTTGATCTCGAGCGCTTAACGGTCATATTGGGCGGCCTTGATTTGCCGCAATGATTTAAGCTTCCGCATTGATTGTCGCGTGTTGAATTAAGGAGGACATACTGCGGTAAGATTAGTAGTAGTATGAAAATGGGGATTCTGAATCGTATTTAATGCGGGTTCTGGATCTAAAGTGGAGGGTAATTAGGGTAATAAATCAGGACAATGTGACAGGTGTGGGGGTAATTAAAGTTAATGGGTGCGTGACGAGTGATCGTTAATTAGGGTCCACAATAGTTATATCCAGCTTTTGTATGTAGGGTTTGTATTCAGGAATCAGGAATCCCGAAATTCGGTCCAGAAATCGGGGGAGATATTACTGGGGTGTGACGGGTGATCGTAAATTAGGGTGATAAGTTGCTTATATCTAGGAATTGTATTCAGGAATTCGCTTCCCCGAATTTCGTTTAAGAAATCGGGACTCTTATTAAGCGGGAAGAAGTTACTGGGGTGTGACGGGTGATCGTAAATTAGGGTCCACAATAGTTATATCCAGCTTTTGTATCTAGGAAATGGGGTGAAAAGAGGGGAGGCATTCTGCTTAAGTGGTTGACGAGTAGGTTGACGGGATCGAACGTGGGAGAAGTTAGAAAAATAGGGTGAAACGAGGGGAGGGAATCTAGTTAAGCGGGTGAGAAGTTACTGGGGTGTGTCAGGTGATCATAGCGATATATTTGGGTTATCCTAGTTAATGGGGGAGAAATTACTGGGGTGTGCCGGGTGTCCTTTGCTTAGATTAAGAAAGTGTGGTGCTCACACGGGTACGTGTTAGAATGTCACGGGCTGTTGTCACGTCCAAAAGAAACAGCTGAAAGAAACCACCCTTGAAAAGGGATCCCTTTGCTTGCCACTGAGAAACAAACTCCCAAAGAAACAGCTGAAAGCAAGCACCCTTGAAAAGGGATCCCTTTGCTTGCCACTGAGAAACAAACTCCCACCCCAATAACAAAAAGAAGATGTTAATTTGAATTCAAGTATATTTTTATTTTTTAACTTTTTGAGCTGAAAGAAATAGCTGAAAAAAAATCACCCATCCCCCAAACAAAAGAAGATGTTAATTTGAATTTAGGTCATGAATTTAGCTCATGTTTATTTGGAAATTTGTAACAGACTTTTCTTATACACTAAATATGATGACATTAGTTTTAAGGCTCCGTCTCGATGATTTTTATAGAAAAAGCAGGCACACTCGTCTTCGCCGAATCCATTATTACAAAACGTAAAATGATTACCATATACCGTTTTGTTAAGATCGTCTTCTCCTTTATCCATGAACATATTCCTCGTATCAATGAGATATTTTAAATCTTCTTTAAAAATTTCCTCACCAAATTGGGATGTGAAATTATTAATTCGGTTTATTAATCCACTTTGTCTGTTATCCATTGTATATGTATAAGTGTTAGACCATAGTTCCATTGCAAAAATTTAAAATATTGTGCGCATTATTCAGAGCACAAATACCGCTTTTAATATGTATTGAGCAAAATGGGAATTGGTTTATGTTTACGGTGTTTAATGGTGGGCAACCCAATTCCTCAACATCTCTTATGTGCGGTGATCTGAGAAAGATTTCTAGAAAACGTTTCTTTTCAATTTCCTTGCATAAAACCACCTTTCCCGAAGTGATTTGTTTAATATATTTTCTTGTTTGTTTAAAGTTGTTTATTCCATCGTTCCAAAAAATTTTATGATGGTTTTTGGTAAGCCAGAGAGCAGTTTTTCGGGACTTGTTATTAAGACGAGTGAAATCAAATGGAGGTTGTATAACGAAATTATTGTTAAACTTATTTTCTTTGCTAAATACAACTCCAATTTCCTTTAGAATAAACTTGTCGTTGTTATCAAAAAATCCTTGTACATCAATTGCAACTAGTTCTTTCTCCATTTTATGTGATTGATATATTGTTAGACAATTCTTTGAACTAACCCACTTAAAGGACTATACTCAACTAAACGATCGTGAATAAGGAGACAATATGCTTGAGTGTTTTCATTGTTTGCTTTTTTCAAATCGATTGAAATTCTCACGTCGATAGGTCCCGATTTAACTGTTTCATTTTGATATGAAAGGTCAACTACAATAATAGGTTTACTTTTAAATTCTGTCGGTGATAAAAATGGTTCTGCTGGGCGGTTGTAATAACTCTTTTGAAACATTGCATACATATCATAAAGGTGGGCATATTTATCATTTTCAAAGTTTACATTTAAGTCATCATATGGATACGTTTCTGAATTCAAGTGGACTTTCAGGTTGGATAAATTATTTGTAACTAGTTCTCCATTCAACATGAAGGCTATAATAGCAAATCTCGGTTTTTCTCTATTACTTCCTATCTTTAGACTCCAGACGTGTTGATTTCCCTGTATCAGTTTTGGGTTAATGTATGTATCCCAACTACGGAAAGCTATCGGTAAATTTACGCCACTCTTTATTATATCGTACATTTTAATTTTTGCAGCATCACTGGGTGTTACATGAGGGATTTTCCAGCTAATATTAGTCTTTTCCAAAACATATGTATGGTTTGATTTGTTTTTAACATATACATCATCCAGATTTTTTGTGAGCAAAAGTATAAGTTCATGCTTACAATTCAGTAAAACTTTTCTATAATCCTCAGCAAACCCCATTACATTTTTTAAGGGTAGCGAGAAATTAAAATTACCTTTTGTAATAATATCATTTCCACCACTCCATCCAGCATTTAAAAGTTTGCGACTCTCCTGACGACTTTCCGATAGATAATTTTTAAGGGTGCTGCTCATGCCAACAAACCGTGTTCTATCAATTTCGTATCCATTTATTTCATATCTAATTTCATCAATAAAATTTGCCATACAATTATTGCGAAACGTAACCTCGATATTATCAGTGGTGCTTGTACCATCGGCTGCTACTCTCTTAACAACTCCTTGAAAATTAAGATAGCTTTCGTGAGGGAGTACATACAAGTCCTGATTTTGAATACAAATACGTATTTCATCATTTGCTTTAAATGATTGATGATACGAGAAATATGTATGATATTCCTTTTTCGAAATACTTTCATCTGAAAACGGTCTCTCACGAACATTTAAAATTTCATTCATTTTTAATGCTTTTTATTATTATTATTATCAGATTTGAATTTTGAAGCCCAGTGATTTTAAAAACAATTTGTTTTTTAATGTAAGACCCTTTCGATTTAATCCTGTTCCTTTAGCTTTACAACTGCTAGTGCGCGGTTGATGAAGTATACCGTTGCTTTTATTGTAAATTATCATTCTATTGCGCGAATATGTATGCGAATTGATACGTTTTCACCACGCAAGTTCAATAAATCTCCGTTCTGATCAACGATATGTATTGAGAGAGTACTTATTTCTCTGCAGTTAATAGGTAAATAGATGAGATTGTGTGGTGTCACAGTCATTTTATAGCCCGGTGGAACCGAAATTGCAAACTCATGTAATACGTGATTTGGTATATTATCAACGTAAGAGCCACTCACAATATTACATTCCAAACGAATGGAATTAATTTTTAAAATGTTGACAGCATTATCGGACAAGTGATTTTGGTTTGCCTTTAACACTCTTTGCTTAAAACCAAACAAATGACCTATTGACCTCTCCTTATTAAAGTATATATCTTCTTTACTGCTAATTATTTCCACTTGAAGTGTATTATTATTGCTTACAATTTTCACTGTATTTTCCAGATTATAATCCTTTAACTTGTTGTAAATAAATTGAGAAATATCGTTGAGTTCATAGGAGCCGGTGGGAATAATAATAACTTTATCACCAATATGAAAGAGGTTGTTATTTACATCCACGTTGGGAATTGAGTTGTACATGTTAAACTCAACTAGCGCACACTCATATTCCCCGTTTAATTCAATTGGTGGAAAATAAACTGTGTTTATAACGGAACTATTTCCATTCACTGATAGAGTCAATGATCTAACCATTTTGAAATCTGTTGTTCAACTGGGTGTCATACAACCCCGCCCCAATCTTATATTAAAATTAAAGAAGAATAAATTGGTCAAATTCTTTCTATATCGTCCCTTATCAATATTGTCATCCTTACTTATAAATAAAAATCCATATTTATCCTCCCAACATTTTTGACAAATTTTCGTAAATGTCTCATAATTCATGTCATGCGATACATATTTCGGGATCATATCATCCATCCCGAAATATGTATCGCATATTTAAATCATCCTGTTTAAACATAATAATTACATTTGCATTGTCCCGTATAAGATGTTTTGGTATCCGTGTATATGTTTGACATAAATAAAAAGAATCAATATTTTTGTGACGACCCATACAGAAATATGATCGAATATTATCTTGTTTCTCACAAGCCACATCGTCGAAAATCATGATTGAATTATTTTTTGCTTCGGTGGGTGGTAAAACAGTTTCGTTCTGAGAGAATGTATGATATCCCATACCTTTAATCGGTTTAAATAGCTTTTCCAAGTAATCATATTTCGGTTGGTATAGACTCTTTGAAAACACGTATATATTTTCAAATCTCAAGCCATTTGGACTCTCAATAAGACTTATCATTACATTAGTTTTCCCGCAGTTGGATGGACCAACCACAAGAGCTCTAATTGTGTTTGGTAATAATTCACTGTGACGTGGTGGTTGTTTAACATTATTCACGTTCTCAATGCTACGAACAATAATGTTATTTTTTTGCTTTATTAATCGCATCCTATTATAAATATGTTTATTCCGTGATAAATCTTCAATGAATAAAGACAATATATAATGGGGAAACGTTTTTATAATCACATCAGTCATTATTTACACCGTAAACGTGGAAGTGGTCTTATTAATAAGTTAATAGATTCTCTTCCGATTGAGTTTCACATTCCTGGATATAACTATTGTGGACCCGGTACAAAGCTTGCAGAGCGATTACAGCGTGGAGATCACGGAATTAATCAGTTGGATGAAGCTTGCAAGGTTCACGATATTGCCTATTCACAAAACAACGATCTAAGCAATCGACATAAGGCAGATTCTGAATTAATTAACAAGGCTTGGGAGCGAGTAAAGGCGAAGGATAGTTCTCTTAAGGAGCGAGCAGCAGCATATTTTGTAACTAATATTATGAAAGCAAAGAAACATTTTGGAATGGGTGTTCGGAAGCGAAATAAGAAAAAACAGAAGAAGAGGAAGCGTAGGAGGATGAAAATAAATAGACTATCATCTGTTGTAAGAGAAGCGAGTCGGGAATTGAAAAAACGAAAAAAACGAAAACAAGATAGTGTATTCAGTACGAACGGACGTGTTTTCTCTAAGCTCCAAAGAAAAATAGTTTTCACTCTGAACTTATAGTTAAAATAAGCGTAGACACCAGTTAAAAGGGTACTATGATCTCGCTTTCACTGTGAATACTGCAAGTCTTTTTGGATACCGGCCAGGTTGTCATATAAACTGATTAAAATAACCAAAGAAACAAATAAAAATTGAACGCCGCATCCATACTTGTGCACGAACATCGAACTTACCACCGTCGAACTTATCTGTCCACACTCTTCACACTCTTCAAGTTGCCATGTCTTTAACTTCGGCTCCAGCAAACAAGCGACTTCGCAGCAACACCAACAACATTGTGAGTCCCACCGAGCGCATGTCTGATGCCCCGCCGCCGTGGCTCCTAGAGATGCTCAACTCGCGCTTCAAAGAACAGACTGAGCAAATAGCATCCTATGTGAGGGACGCAGAGGAACGTATTCTAGACGGTCTTACGAGCCGCTTAGATTGCATTGCAGCCGAGATGAAGCAGTTTGGCGAGCGTGTCACCATCGTGGAGGGCGAAGTGGCACAATTACGCGCTGGGAGGAATCAGCTGATTGAGAGCGTCAAGCATCTGGATCGGGAGGTTGGCGAGCTGACCACCCTGAGAGAGAGATTGGGAGAGATCGAGGCAAAACTGGCAGCACAACAAATGGCAAATCAGGCGTGTGACTTACGCGTACATGGAATTCCATTTATTGAGGGGGAAAACTTGAAGGTGTTGTATAACCAGCTCTGTTTTTCACTCAAGCTAGCACCGCCACCGAAAATCAAGGAGCTATTCCGGGCCAGAAAAACACAAAACTCTTCTGTTGACCCGGTGGTCATAATACGTATGGAAAATCAGCACGAAAAAATCACGCTGCTGCGCTGTATCGGAGCTTATCGTCGCGCAGTAAACCAACAACTAAGTTTGCATATAATGGGCTTCGACTCACAAGCTGCTCTTTATGTCAATGAGCAGCTTTTGAGAGAGCACTATATAATATTTAAAGAGGCAATGAAGCTTAAAAAGCGCAGACTGTTCTCTGCTGTTTTTACCCGCAGAGGTTTAGTCCACATCAGATGCAATGATAAAATCTACTGCATCGAGAGTATGGATCAGCTGTTGGCGCTCTCGCAAGATGCTGATAAGCTAGCCTCTTCTCGCTCTTCTCAATTATCTACATCTCCGCGCGCTGCAACTTCGTCATCTGTGGTGGACGGAATCGCTGCGAACTGTCAGGGATTTCGCCGCTGATATGTTCCTGTATCTTAATCTAATTATAACTAGGTTCTTTAAATCTAAATATTCTTTCTATATTAGACATAAGATTTCCCAAACTCTTAAAAATACGACTCTCTTAATTAGGTATCTCACACTCTCTCAAGACTCTTTTTTGTTTTTAATAGTGGTGCTTAGACTAATTCTTATATCAAAATCAATAGGTGCGTATGCGTTACTGATTGTCTGGTCTGTCGATGATGGATGACAATGATTGTTCCCCGAGTGCGAGCAGCTATACGATGCTTAGAGTACTTGGTAATCAGAGAAATGGCCTTCGTGTATGCCATATTAACGCTCAAAGCTTAGTGAATAAAATCGAAGAATTTAGGTATTTATTTGTTAGTTCTAACATTGATGTTATTTGCTTGTCCGAAACGTGGTTTTCGTCGTATGTCAGTGATTCGTTAGTAGAGTGTAATGGTTATGATATCTTTCGTTCCGACCGTGGTAGCCACGCTGGGGGAGTAGCCTTATATGTAAACAAACGTCTTAATGCAAAGTTTGTCTGTAAACATCCGAGTGATAGCTCCGTTGAATGGATATTTGTCCAGATCACAAATACATTATACTCATCAAAAACTTTAATAGGCTGTGTTTATAGACCAAACCGATCTATTGACTACCAAAACTTAATTGACTTATTGTCCTCTATGTCTATACAATATTCGGACGTTATCCTTGCTGGGGATTTCAACAGCAATATTCTAAAAGAAAATAAATTATCCGACGACATCGAATCTATTGGTTTAAATTTAGTAAACTCATCAGTACCTACACATTTTTCAAACCACTGTGATACTTTACTTGATTTATTTTTTGTAACTGACTGTGATAAAATGTCCATGTATAGTCAACTTTCAATGCCAATGTTTTCAAAACACGACCTAATTTATCTAATTTATAATATTAATACTGACTTTACTGAAAACCATATAGGGGAGAGTGGGGGAATTTCGTCACAGGGGCAATTTCGTCACCTGCAATATCTCGGAATCCATAAGTCGTAAAAATATATAATTTTTTTGTTTTAGTCCTTCAAGACGGCCAGACACAACCAATGCATTTGTTTTGCACAGAAGGCCAAGATAATTAAGCTATAACATTAAATGTGTTTTAACAGTTCAAAAGCTACATTTAGTTCTCGACGAAATTTTTTCTGTATGCCACAATTCAAAAGGAATAAGATACACGATTTTTTATATAATACACAGTGCTATAATGTGCATTTCTGCGTCAGTGATTTTTAACTTCGCGCCTAATTTCGCAAGAAAAATAATTATTTCTAAAAAAGTACGGTCTGGGGAAATTTCGCCACCCTACGCTAAGGGTAAATTCGCACCTATTTTAAATACATATTTTTATATTTGACGAGCTGGCTAACGAACAGACTACCAGCAGCAGCAACAAATATAGGACGTCAACAAAAATGGTACGCTTGATCAGTGTAGCATATTTTCAGGCGTTAAACTCCCTACATTTTTCAGGTGACGAAATTTCCCCAGTTGTGTGGTGATTTTACCCCCCTGTGTGGTGAGATTGCCCCAGTATATTGGTTTTACATTTTATTTTTTTATAAATCACCAAGCTAATTAAAAAAATAGGGGAATGTCACATTTTAAAGCTTGGTGCTAACCGCATTCAACAATAAAAATAGAAATATGATAACGTGTCTCAAGATGGACAAAAAATAGCTTTGAAAAAATGCTGACGAAATTCCCCCACTCTCCCCTAGTTTATAGGGATTTTAAAAATATTGACTACACCTTGCTAAGTAACGACTATAATTTATGTAACTGGGACTCTATTTATGACCATACAAATATTAATTCTCAATTGACTGTCCTACAAAATAATATAATATACTTATATAATCGATCAGTACCGTTAGTGACGAAAATGACCAAGCCACGTGAAAATCCATGGTTCAATTCAGCAATTAAGGTACTTATTGACAAACGGGATACTGCATTTAAAAAATGGAAGCGATACAAGACAAGCCAGCACGCGGTTCAATATAAAACTCTAAGAAAAAATGTTTCACAATTGATTAATCAAGAGAAACGCAAATATTTCTTTAACAGATTTAATAGGGCAACAACGAGTCAGCAGAAATGGGCTGATATTAAAAAACTAGGCATTGGTAAAACCAAAACTAATCGATGTGATGCAAATCCTGATGAACTAAACCAAAAATTTTTAGACTGCAAAGTACCTGAAGTAACTAAAGATGACTATATTGATCACCTACCTCAAAATACATATCGAAATTGTGATAATATAAATTGCGGCTGTGATAATGGTACCTGTGATAGTAGTTTTAGTTTCGTGTGTGTAACTGAGTCTGATGTCCTTAAATCAATGTTACTAATTAAGTCAAATGCTACTGGAGTCGACGACATAAACCCAAAATTTATAAAGATACTATTGCCAAAAATATTACCATACATAACTTTTATATATAATACTGCCTTGACACAATCAATATTTCCCGACTCTTGGAAATTAGCTAAAATTATACCTGTTCCAAAATCTGCAAACGAATATAGGCCAATTTCAATCTTACCATATTTGTCTAAAGTCTTCGAAAGACTCATGGCTGGTCAGATGACCAATTATTTAACAAGTAGGAATATACTAACCGATAAGCAATCAGGGTTCCGTGTTGGCAGAAGCTGTACCACAGCTATAATTAAAATAGTTGAAGACATCAGGGAAAAAATGGATACTGACAACATAACATTTTTGACTCTTTTAGATTATAGTAAAGCATTTGATACGGTAAATCACGAAATTCTTTGTATTAAGTTAAAGCGTCTGTGTAATTTCTCGCGCTCATCAGTGCAACTTATTTGTTCCTATCTAAGCAATCGCGGTCAGTCTGTTTTCGTAAATAATGTGTACTCGTCTTTTCTTTGTCTGAAGCGTGGTGTGCCGCAAGGATCCGTCCTAGGTCCACTACTGTTCTCAGTGTATGTAAATGATTTACCTAGTAATATGTCAAACTGTGAAGTACACATGTATGCTGATGATGTTCAAATGTATGTAAGCCGTCCTATTCGTAGAATTAATGAATGTATAAGTGTCTGTCAAACTGAATTGGAAATTGTTAGCCAGTGGGCGAAAATCAATGGGCTAGGATTAAACCCGAAAAAATCGAAATGTGTTGTGGTAGGTAAAAGAGTGATGGCTACCGGTGCATTGGAAAAATTATCTATTAATAATGCTCCTCTTGAGTATGTGAAAACTGCAATTAATTTAGGATTTACGTTTAATCAAACATTGACTTGGGATGATCACATTAATAAATCTGTGGGAAAAATGTATGCAATACTTAGAAACCTATACTTGACCAAAGACTTCTTACCGACCAAAATAAAAGAGACAATTGCAAAAATGTACCTTATACCGGTACTTTTCTATGGTCTAGAGGTATTTAGTGACTGCAGCTCTGTAGGTCAGCGCAAGCTGCAGGTAGCGTTTAATAATGTGGCAAGATATATTTATAATAGACAGAGAGCTGACCATATAAGTGACGTTACAACTAAAATCTTTAACATGCCACTTAAATCCTGGACAAACCTTAGGGCCCTATTACTACTCCATAAAATTATAAGCAAGCAAGAGCCGTTGTACCTATATGAAAAACTTATTTTTAGTTCGTCAAGAAGAACCAGAAACATAATGAGCATTAAGTATAAGTATCTATGCACAAGAAGGCAGTTCCTTGTATATGCTGTTCGTAATTGGAACCAACTTCCACATACTATCAAGGCAATCAGTAATGAAGCTCAATTTAAAAACGCACTGCAAGAATATTTTAAGACAAATTAATAGCACCACCAGAACCTAGAGAGAAAGTGAGAGTAACAAAAAAAATCAAAAATTACAGGTTAAAATTAAAATAAACTAACTAAAAATTAAGAATTCAAAAATTTTAAAAACATCAAAAAAAATTAAAAATTATAATCAACATTTAAAATAAAAGTCAATTAAAATAGTAATAGTAGTAAGTGCCGACACAAATGTTAGCATATAAGTTAAGCTTTAAGTTCAGCCTTCAATTGTACACCCGTGACTAGCGCCTTAATTTATAAGTATGCTACATGCTTGTAGCGCTGGGATAGAAACAATCAAATAAATAAAAAAAAACCCCTGGATGTGGTTAATGCAATTAAAATTGCACGTAAAGCAATACATAATTCAATCGGATCTAAGAAAAACGTTAAAGTTCCTCGAATAATAAATGTTCCCAAAATGGGGGGTTTTTTACCACTTGTACCCATCTTAACTGCATTAAGTGCTATAGGTAGTTTAGCTTCAGGAACTTCTAGTGTAGCAAAATTAATAACAAACGCAAAAATTGCTAAACAACAGCTAGAAGAAAATAAAAGACACAACCGAAAGATGGAAGAAGTTTCCGTGGGTGAAGGTCTATACTTAAAACCCCATATAAATGGTTACGGTTTATACCTAAAACCATACAACAGTCGTGGTGGGAGAATGAAGAAACAAAAAAACTAATTGGTCAGCTACCCAAAAGAGCATTATCAAATATAGATATAATGGAATTTGCTCAAAGAAATATACCGCATTTTAGGGGAGTGTTTATGAGAGACTCTCTCCCTAAAACACCTAAAAATAATGAGAGTGGAGTGATTAACTTGGGTGACTCGAAATCAAGGGGTACACATTGGGTAGCTTACCACAAAAACAAAAACAGCATATTCTATTTTGATAGTTTTGGAAATTTACAACCACCAAAAGAAGTTGTGAAATACTTAGGGGAAAGTTTTTCTAGTACCCAAAATGAGTCAATTTATTTTAAGTCAGCTTACTAAAACGAGAAATATATTAAAGAAAAAGTTTAATGATCTAAAACATTTTAAATCACAAAATGCTTACGAGTTGGAAGAAACTTTTAAGCCAATAACAGATCCCTTAAACGAACTAGTTAGTGAAAATAAAAAACGAAAGTTTATGAATACAAACGAAGATAAATCAACGGTTCTAAAGCAAAAAAGTGAAATATTTAAAAATGAAACCCCCAGTAAAAAGCTTAAGAAACATCAATTAAGGTATGATGACGATGATGATCATGATTACGATTATGATGATAATAATAGCCGAAATGAAGAAACAAAAATTTATAATGATGATGTTACTAGTGACTCAGATGATAAATTTTTTTCACAGTCACATATTGAATTGGGATCAGAGCCGGAAACACCGCTAGAAACACCTTTAGAAACACAGCTAGAAAAAGAAGCAGATGCTAGCAGTCTAATTCATGCAGACTATGATTTTAATATTAGCAGTCTATCGAGAAATAAAGTTCTGGACAATGCTTATGGACCTAGAAAAAGTTCATCAACCCCCAAATCCTTAAATTTGGGGAATAGTGAATTACATAATAAAATTCAATTATCAAGTGGAAGCACGTGGGATTTGACTCCTGGGCTTTATTCTCTGATTGTTCATAATAAACCCACACAATTCAGTGCCACAGACTTGAAAAATTATAAAAATATCATTACTGAGACAAGTGCACATAGAATAGATTTTGATCCAAATAAGCGAATAAAAGGAACTAGAGGATACAAGTATAAAAACATTATTAAAAAGTTCATGAGCAATGAAAATATACATCCTTCAGCTATATCCACCCCAATTCAATCAAAACAAAAAAAATCAAATAAAAAGGGATTTGGATACATGTCCCTACAAAGAGCAAAACCCAATTATATTTATTGGGATGACGTCAATGAATTAGTTGAAAGATTGCAGCTTTTAATAGCTTCAAAGGCCGCTGGCAACACTAATCACAATAACGAGATCATGTCTATAATAGAAGAACTGCGAGAGGCTAAAATTATATATTAATTGAATAAATAAGGTTCACAAACTTTAAATTACCTTATAAACAAAATGTCTGTCGACAAGTTTGGTCACTTTTCAGACGAAAAAGAGCACACAGATATTTTAAAAAGGGATATTAAAACTGTTGTGGGGTTGTACATTGATGGCGACGAAAACCTGAATACCCAACAGAAACGAATTAAAAATTGTGGGAACCCAATAGATTATTCGGATGCAACGACGAAAAAATATGTCGATGAAAACTTGGAGACGTTAAAGAAGGACCTTAATACGAAAATAAATACATCCCTTAATCGAAGACTTTCTAAAATAACTTCTTTGGAAAATTTAGTTCAAGTTAATAATGGGAGGGTTGATAATGTTGATAAAATCCTATCCAACACAGAAAAAAATATGACAAAATATCAAATTGATATTTGTTGGTTAATTTGATCTTTTTTAAGGATCAAGTTTCGTCATATCATTCTAACATGAAGAAATATTATTTTGATCTTATTTCATATTAATTTTTGAAAAAAAATACTGAATTCGGTATTTAAAACAAGTATATTTACAATTTATATGAAATCGTATGACTTTGATATGAAAAAATATCAAATGTCGTTTCGAATTTAATTCGAAAGGGAGAAATAGTGTTCCACAGTTTACAACACTGTACCAATGTGAGATTGTGCAGCACTGCAAAAACAGCTGGCCCAACTTTGAGACCAAAAATATTCGAGAACAAGGTGTTTTTATTGTCAAATGAAATCAATTTATTTTTTTATTGAGTGCTAAGTCGAAACATTACAAAGTTGTGGTGATTTTAACTTTGCCGTCGAGTTAGCACACAATTTAAAGACATTTCGGTTCTGAATGTGCGTGTGTGTGTGTGCCGGCCGCAGTTTTACGTTGTGTGTGTCACAGGCAAAACTAAAATAATAAAATATTGAAGATTTTGCTGGCCCACCTATACATATGTACACCGACTCAAAAAAATGTGAAATGATTAGAATTAAATTGTTTTAATATAAAATAAAAATTTCTGTTTTACTGGGGGGTACTAATATACACGAAATAATATCATTTTGATGAACAAAATTGATATAAAAAATATCATTTTAATGACAAAAATTGATATAAAAAATATCATTTTGATGACCAAAAAGTTCAAATGTTATTTTAAACACTAATCTTTCTTAAGATTGAATTGATATTTAAAAATATCAACTTGATATTCTCGAAAATATCAACTTGATATGTTCGAAATATCAATCTTGCATTAATTAATATCGGCCCAAATTTGATATGAAATAATGTTAACTTGAGTGCAATTTCATATCAATTTTTTTTTCTGTGAATATGTTAACAAAGATTAATAGTATTGAGAGCTATGTTTATAAATATGTTACTCAACCGAAATCAGTTTTAAAATCACAGACAGTTGAAATAGAAGGTACTGCAACTCCAATAGTAAGAAAGTTCTAGTACCAAAAAATATGAGTGATAAATTGGGTATTGTTAAAGAAATTCATGCTCCGTGTCGACGTAATTTTAAACGTCGAAGGGTAGTGACAAAGGGTATAAATGACCTCTGGCAAGCAGATTTAGTGGAAATGGGAAAGTATTCAAAGCTTAACGGAGGATATTTTTATATTTTGACTGTTGTGGATTGTTTTAGCAAATATGCCTGGGGAGAAGCATTAAAATCAAAAAGCGCTAAAGATGTCTCAATGGCAATGGAAAAAATTTTCAAATCTGGACGTGGAACACCAAAAAATTTACAAACGGATGATGGAACTGAATTTTTTAACAAACAATTTAACGCGTTAATGAAACAATATGGAATAAACCATTATTCTACCTATTCAATTGTAAAAGCTTCAATTGTGGAACGCTTCAACAGAAGTTTGAAGGAACTTATGTGGCGTGAATTTAGTTTAAGCGGAACATACAAGTGGGTTGATATGTATAGAAAATTAATTGATATATACAACAAAAGACCACATAGAACAATTAAGGTCGCCCCAATTGACGTCAATTCTTCCAATGAAAAACACATTTTGAAAACAGCCTACAATCATCTCAAAATGTTTAGTGTGGGGAAATTGCGTAATGGAGATTATGTACGCATCAGTAAATATAAACATGTGTTTGAAAAGGGGTATACACCGAATTGGACTACAGAAATTTTTAAAAAAACAAGTGTGAAAAACACATACCCTACCACATACTTGTTGGAAGACTTTGAAGGTACTCCAATACAAGGTGGATTTTACAAAGAAGAACTGAAAAAAACTCGTTTCCCAGACAAATATTTAGTGGAAAAAATAATAAAGAGAGACGGGAATAAAGTCCGTGTACGTTGGTTGGGGTTTTCAAAAAAATATGATAGCTGGGAATCTAAAGATAATATTTTATAGAGCAACTCTTATTCGGATTGAAAATAAAAGAATATATACTCCATATACTAATCAACTCAGCAACAGAAAAATAAATATGTTCAGACCGGCATGCTCATGTAACAGCTTATGTACAAGTTCAAAAATAGTCTCCAGCCAAAATCCCCCACCACCCTACGTATACAAAGTCAAAATAGTTTCCACATACGCACACGCAAAGACTTCGAAGATCTTCCATTACAAGTGGTTTCTATAATTATGTTCAGACTCGCATGCTCATGTACGTACACATCATCAAAAATAGTTTCCAGACACAATCGCCCGCATCGAAGGGCCGCACCCTACGTATACAAAATCAAAAATAGTTTCCACATACGCACACGCAAAGACTGATAGAATGTTCTGCTTTCTGTGGAGGGCGATAAGAATGTTCTGCTTTCTGTGGAGGGCGTGTGGAGGGCTATAAGAATGTTTACTCAAGGTTTGTATATATTGTTTCTGTTTGTTGGACTGGTTCGCCAGCATATTTAGGAATGATTGCCCCATCCCTTTATTCGTTTACATAAGAGTTATATACTGAAAATTCTAAATAAATACCACTGGGGCGCTTATGATTTTTTCAGTAGCGATCGCAAGCAAGACAAGACGGTGAAAATTGGAGCTCAAATTGCTCATATAAAAGTGAAAGTGAAAGCTAAAAACTCAAACTTTATTAATAATTGTGTGTGTGTGTGTGTGTGAAAATAAATAATAATAAAATAATGAAACTATTTTTAATAATAGTTTCTGTAATAGGAGTAGTGGAAATGGGTGTAATACCCACTTCACATCTAACGACATACAACGAGACAATGGAAACCACAATTATTCAAATTTTACTCCCTAACAATGATGTTTTGAATATTCAGCTGAAATTGTATCTATTTAAGAACAGTTCACTAGCGAATATAAATAACATTGATGAGTTAGAGAGTAAACTAAAAACCTCCCAAGGTAAGAACATCAAAACAATAATAACAATTAAAAAAAAATTTTTTTTTTTTGATTTGTTAACTTTGTTATGATATTTAATTTCAGAAGAACCAACAATGGCAAGCTATATTACAGAAGAGAGGAAACTAAAAAAAGATGAAGACGACGAAGCACCACAAGGTAAATACCAATATAAATAACAATCACAAATTACTTTTTTACTTTTTCGATTTTTGCTAACTTTTGTTATGATATTTAATTTCAGAAACAACAACAACAACAACAACAACAGAAACAACAACAACAGAAACAACAACAACAGAAGCATCATCATCATCAACAACAACAGAAGCATCATCAACAGAAGCAACAGAAGAATCATCATCATCAACACCCCCTCCAGCTAATTTCCAAATCTATGATGAATACGATGATTTGTCGTCACCCTCCAAACAATCATTTACGCCACTAAATGAAGAAGATGGTAAAAATGATAATGTAAGTGAAGAGTCAAAAATTTTAAATAAAACAGAGAAGCGTAGTGTAGAAAAAAAATATTCTTTTCTTAAAAAGGAATTGTTAGAGAAGTTTAAATCAGACTTGCTTGAAAGGGAAAATAGAGAGGGCGGAACTATTGTAACAGGAAACAGAGGTTTCGATAGATATTATAAACTCGGTTATAGAGACCTTTTCACTTTAAGAATCCAGTGCCATTACGTTTCAAAAAGGTTAAAAAAACATTGTCATCTAGATATGTATAAGATTCAAATAAACTGTGTAGAAATTGATGAAGAACTTTTTTACTATCCACTTCTACCAAAAACAATAGATTTACCACCTCCACCCAAGATAAGTAAAAGAGAGGTTATAACAATTGAGGAACTAGACTTGAGTGGTATAGACTCTGATGGGGGAAAATTATGTCTATTAGAGTGTAGCGAGTTGTTGAACCGCAACAACTTTTATATGAATTAGGGATAACATATTACTTATTTATTTCAGAAGGATATAAAAATTCCTCAAGGAAATAAAATAATAAACAAAACAAAAGGCAAGTTAATTTACTTTAGTATATATTATTTCATTTCATTAATTCGTTTTTTTTTTTCTTTTTCTCATTTCAGTTGAATATGTTCACCTTTTAGGATCTAACGTAGTTTCAGTAAATTCAATTTCTAATAATATTTCTAGTTTTAATTTAACTGATGATGACATCACACAACTTTATCACCAAAATATAAACATTAACTTAAACAATAGCGATGAGAGTGATGAAAATAATGATATTACTCCTGAACAAGTAGAGTTGGGTTATTATCTAAAACAGATAAGGGAAAAAAACGAGGAAGAAAAATCAGCTGAAGAAGAAGATGAACCTGTTCAAGACAGGGATTCTGAACCTGAACCCACATGAATTAGAACTGTGTAATTATCTATATAGGCAACGGGTACAAAACCAATCAAATAAAATATACTCACCCAATTTATAAAAAATTTCCAAAAAAAAAAAATTTAAAAACACACCCAAATATTTTATATTTAATACTCAATTTATTGAAATGTATTTGTTATTTGTTCAACTTAATGTTATACTAACAAAATATAAACATTTATATATATATTGCTTAAGATTTATATATATTTTGTTAATTTTTATTGTTCAACACCTTTTAAGATTTATATATATTTTGATAATTTTTATTGTTCAACACCTTTTATCAAACTTACTAATTAAATAAATATTTTGCATTGTTAAATCTAAAATTGTTTCTGTTTTTTGGGATCGGGGGGCAATTCATTATAAAACATTTCAAGTTCAAGCGACTTGTAAAGTAAATCATGTTCAACATTTTCAATTTCTGTTTTTATACGCTTGAGTAAAGTTTTTTGTTCCTCAGTCTGGAATTCAAGACTTTCTATTTCATCTACCTGTCTCCCCAAAACAAGTGACTCTCCCTCAAGGATTTGAACATTTGATATGAGTTCCCTTTCTATTAAACCCTTATGATGATAAGGGAGTGTAGACATTTTATCACCCTCAACTTTTCTCTTTGTATCATTACCATCGAGAATTATTTTTGTCATTTTGTAAGTATTTATGGTATGATTTTTAGATCTAAAAACTGACATGCCGCCATACATTCGATTTTCAGTGAAAAGAACCTTTTTATATTTTTCAATATCTAGATACTCTAGTGCTGTTCTCGTTACTCCCTTAGATTTCATAAACGCTTTGTCCATAGAATCAATTTTATAACAATAAACCTTAGGACGGAGACCAACAAACTCTGACATTGGTCTACCATGAAGCTCATCTTTAAAAACACCTAATACCGCTTTATTGCATATTTTAAAATTATATAAGTTGGCTCTTTCTTCGGAATAACCAGATGTATCAAATTTGAATTCTATATCATTCCGAAAATCTCTATAAAAATCATCAGTTTTAATTGTATAGATGAAGGAATCTGTATCCATGTAATTTAATCTTATATTATCTTGAAATTTCGGTTTCATATACTGATAATGGAAATTATACATGTTCCACTTTGATAACTCTAATACTGTAAACCCAAGATACATGGGTTTATCGTATACATATGACATTCTTCTCATTTGAATTGTATAAAAATCATTCTCTAGTTTTGTAGCACTTTGAAAATTAAATTTGGAAATTAATGCTCGTGCACATAATTTTTTACGACCACTTTTATTATTATTATTCTGTGGAGGATCCCAATCACAAACTATTTTAATGTCAACGCGATTCTCGATATTTTCTAGGGTTTTACCGTAGACTGCATTATTTAATAATTTAAAAAAATCTTTTTCAAATGAATTTTTAGCTTTTTGACGATATTGGGTGTTAAGGTCTATATACGTTTTGAGCCAAGGTTTTTGCTCAAAACGTATCCCTCTATGAATTTTTATTAGCTGCAACCCAGCAAACATTGCTGTAAATTTTTATAATGAATGATATAATTTTTTTTTATTTCCGAGGTCGGCAATTAATTTTTTTACTTTTTCGCTATTAGTGGCTAACTTTGTTGATGAACAAAACGGTAAATCACTATGTAAATCATGGATACTGTATGGATAGTCCAAATCCACTTCTAAAATATAACCATAATGTCCATCGCTTGGAATATTTTCTACTACCAAATTTTCTAGGTCTATGGGAGACAACCACTTAAACCCTTGGTAAGGTAAAGGTTGAGACATTGCCCAACCATACAAATTATTTGCATCTAAATACATTAAAAATGATGACTCTTTACTAGCATCATAATCACTTAAATATTTATTATTTGCTTTACTATATCTGTGACAGCATTGTACCAAACCACCCCGAATTCCACTTTGTATAAATTTATACATATCAATATCAGTTATTAACTGTAACTCAATTTGAGTGGTTTTCAGCATTGCCTGCCAAGATAAACCTGGTGTTGTATAAAAATGAGCTGGGTCAAGAGAATAAATTTTCATGCAAATTAAACGGAAATTTTCAAAAACGTCAGTTAATAATAATACATCAGTTTTTAAATAAATCTCTAGATAGTCCTTTAGAGATTTACAGGAAAATTGTGTCCACACTTTTACAGCATGACTATATTCCTCTTGAGAACAATGCTTTTCAGTAAACTGATTATAAAATTGGTCTCTTGATGGTAAACTAGTTTCCTCTAGTCTATGCTCTGAATCAAGATATTCATATGGGAATACACCCTTCTTCCGCATAAGCCTAAATTCATTTTCACAATTAAAATGTGAGCTTACTGATTTAAGTTGATCATCTTCTAAATTGGACGCTAAGGCATCTAGAGTAGATGACATAAATCTAAATGTGTCTAGAAACCTTATCTCAAAACTGTTTCCACATTCATTTTCAATTTTTTTCATTACTGAAATGAAGTGCTCCTTGTTTATGGGAATAACTTTAATTTCTCCAGGTATTAATGTTAATTCTTTGATAAACAAGTGACAATCATACTTGGAGAAATTGTGGAAGAAAACTGGGATAAAATTAGACGTTTTCAATTCTAAATTACATTTCGAATGAGCTGCACCCCTGTATCTACCTGTATAATGACAATGATCTCGAACCCTATCATCCGCTAAAGCCCTCTCACAAATATGACAATTGAGGGTAAACTCAAAATCATATTCGTCCTCTGGATTCATTACTATGGGAACAATTTTACTCAAATAATTTGTATGAATAGTTTTTAAGTTATTTACAAGGGAATTGACAAAATTTATGGCTGAATTACCTCCCGTTTCCATTACAAATTTATCTAAGCTAGAATCATATGCACACTTTATAAAGTAAGCATATGAAATTGGTACATGTTCATTTACATTAAACAGTTTAGGACTTACATCAATATTTTTACGTCGAAGTATACACTCGAAATCTGCATACACTGCGAACGGAACTTTTAGTTGATGACGCAGTGCCGTATACTTCAATGTCGATTTATATGGTTTTGGGAGAGTGACAACCTTTCCACTGCAAAGCTCCTTGTGGCGAAGTGCGTGACTTGCAGTTGATGAAAAATTTAAGCAGGTATTGCAAAACCATGTCCGTTCCTTATGTAGACTTTTTTGTGCAGACATTAGTCTGTTAAATAAAAGAAAAATCAAACAAGTAATGTAACATAATAAGTAAAAGTAGGTCTATAACGAGTAAAATTCATACTTTGAAATATTTTTTATCCATGTGTAGTGACCGAACCCGTTTCCTTCCAGGAAAAGTATATTTATGTGCGTCGGCTTTTCAACTCCAGATTGATAAAGAGGTCCAATTATAGTTTCACTTTCCTCATCATATCCAAAAACGTTAATACTCAATGTAACGTTTTTTTGAATGAAGATGTCTATGTCCTTTATTTTAAGCGGGAATGTTAACCCACTGAAGTCCAAATTTATTCCAGATGTTAAAACAAATCTTTCGGCCCTTATATCAACTTTATATGTGTAGCACATACTAGGGTTACTTGCTACCTTTGTAAGTGCCGAAATCAAAGTCCATTTAAAACAGTATGAGTCATTCTTATTTTGGACATTAATTATTGCTTTTTTCGAAAAAAGCTTGGGTGGTGTTGGGATAAATGAAGAACCAGAAAGCGGTATAAATTGATTGAAATTCATTTCCAATCGAATTATGCGGAGTAGGGTCCACCCGCTATCCCTTTCCTGAAACTCTTCCATTTTTATTTTCAGATGGTCTGAGTGATTGGTGAATATGCGGTCTAAATCCGAGTGGTTTGTAACAACTTCCATTTTGCTTTGGAATTGTTTAGTCTCCGTTTTTAAATCGTCATCTTTCACGAGCATATATTCCGCAAAAAGCTCAAAATTAACTTTACCGGACATGTAGCTTTGAAGCACATTAAATAAATGCGATTTTAAAGCCTCTCCTGCTTCGAAGAGGAACTCTTCCGGGTATCTTAATTCCTCTCCTTCATTAACAAACATATAATGAAGGATTCGACCCTTGAATCCATCCGAAATCATTTTGATTCTTCCATCCAAAGGTACCATAGCGTTCATCTTGTGGTTCGCGGTTCGTGCATGGTGATTCCATTGAACTCCCACCGGGATGAAACGACGGCATGACTCACAATATTTTTGGGTTTGGTTATTCATTTTAATTTTTATTTTGGAAAGAATTACAATTGTAATTAATTTGTAGATAGTTTGAAATTTTTATTTTCTTTTCACAAAGTCACTTGTAATGTAGTTAATTTGTAGATTGTTTTAAATTTTATTTTCTTTTCACAAAGTCACTTGTAATGTAGTTAATTTGTAATTTTAATTTAATTGTTTTCACAAAGCCACTTTTCAATTGAGGTACACACGTTGATAAGATCACTTTACTGTTTTTCGAAACTAGTAAAAAGAGTAGGTCACTTCAAGAAATTTGAAAACACTGATCTGAATTTGGTAAAATTCTAGCTTAAATATAACTTTGAGGATAGATTATTAGTATGAACTTAAACTTTAGTTTGAAAATTAAAAAATTCAAAGTTTTGATTGGTAAATGAAAATATTTTCCTTAAATTTAATATAGGAAATTAGAGTTGCAACGAATTGATTGGTTGATGAAAATATTTTCCTTAAATTTAATATAAGAAATTAGACTTGCATTATTTTCATTGGTTGATTCCATCGAATATTTGATGTCGAGGGAGGGGTTAAAGTGAACCGTGTCCTAGCAACCAGGTTGTTGACTACTCGGTTTCTAGTCACATTTGCATTTGTCTAACTAATTTTCTCAAAGGGATGATCGCGAGGGAAGGGATGGTGGGAATTTTTTGCTCCCCATATGAAGAGGGGATAAAAGTAAGAAGTTACTGGGAAGAACCTTCAGTTCGAATTACAAGTCTGGATTAATAATATCAGCAGCAGCAACATAAGTTTGGAATAACAACAAAACTACAACCAAAAATCAACAAACCAAACCAACAAAAACAACTATACAACAACAAAAAATCAACTATACAACAAACAACTAATCAACAACCAAAAATCAACAAACAACAACATCATCAACAGACAAACAGCGCCAACAACATCAAGAAACAACAAGAAACAGCGCCAACAACATCAAGAAACAACAAGAAACAGCGCCAACAACATCAAGAAACAGCGCCAACAACATCAAGAAACAACAAGAAACAGCAGCAGAATGAATAACAACCACGTGTGTGATGAAATCACCAATTTCCTCGAAGAATTTGGTGACTTCATTTTTGAGGATCATCGGGAGTCCCTGGAGATGGACTTCTTCAAGCTACAACAGATGGATCGAGTCGGTGAGAGAGAATCTATGTATGGTGTGCATATGCTAACATGTCCCTGGGCCGACGATGACGTAAGAGAGGGCCCGGATACATGTCAATGTCACCAGGCACCATACATTAGAATTAAAGCTATTGCTTTAATTAACAAATAAAAAATCTTAACCTTAAATTTACAAATAAAAAATAAATAAAACAATAAAAATATATTTGAAATTAAAATTAACATATTCTTTTGTTTGGGGGATGGGTGATTTTTTTTTCAGCTATTTCTTTCAGCTCAAAAAGTTAAAAAATAAAAATATACTTGAATTCAAATTAACATCTTCTTTTTGTTATTGGGGTGGGAGTTTGTTTCTCAGTGGCAAGCAAAGGGATCCCTTTTCAAGGGTGCTTGCTTTCAGCTGTTTCTTTGGGAGTTTGTTTCTCAGTGGCAAGCAAAGGGATCCCTTTTCAAGGGTGGTTTCTTTCAGCTGTTTCTTTTGGACGTGACAACAGCCCGTGACATTCTAACACGTACCCGTGTGAGCACCACACTTTCTTAATCTAAGCAAAGGACACCCGGCACACCCCAGTAATTTCTCAACCATTAACTAGGATAACCCAAATATATCGCTATGATCACCTGACACACCCCAGTAACTTCTCACCCGCTTAACTAGATTCCCTCCCCTCGTTTCACCCTATTTTTCTAACTTCTCCCACGTTCGATCCCGTCAACCTACTCGTCAACCACTTAAGCAGAATGCCTCCCCTCTTTTCACCCCATTTCCTAGATACAAAAGCTGGATATAACTATTGTGGACCCTAATTTACGATCACCCGTCACACCCCAGTAACTTCTTCCCGCTTAATAAGAGTCCCGATTTCTTAAACGAAATTCGGGGGAGCGAATTCCTGAATACAATTCCTAGATATTAGCAACTTATCACCCTAATTTACGATCACCCGTCACACCCCAGTAATATCTCCCCCGATTTCTGGACCGAATTTCGGGATTCCTGATTCCTGAATAACTATTGTGGACCCTAATTACGCGACATCCACTTATTTCGTTTCACTTTTGAGATATTTTTTTGATGATATCATAGTAATAATCATAGTTAAATTCTCCCCTTTGCTAAAAATGTTTTGTTCTCTTTTAAGCCTTTTTTCAATACTATATTTTTCTCAAAAACAGTATTTTTATTTGCAAGTTCGGAAGGTCAAACGTGGTTTCAGGCATATAGTTTGTTGGACAATGTGGCTAAGAATAACACAGAGATTGTTTTCCGTCCGAAACAATTCATTGCTTTTTTCGCGTCCATACAAATGTTAAAAATTCAAGGCAACTCAGATATTTTTCATAAAAAAATCAGTATTTTTTTCTTCATTACGATATCAAGCATAGCATTGTTTATGATCCATTCAAGCATTACATTCTGTACACTTTTACGTGGCATTTTGGTTTATGTATGCAGACATTTACATATATTTAAAACACGAAAAAACGATTTTTTTTAATGACAATGCCAATCTCGATTTTTTTTTCACAAGAAATGGTTCTTGTCTTCATGTTTATCGATGATATAGCAAAGAAAAAATAATCCCATAAATCTGCGGGTAGATGAGCCATAGTATGGCATAGGCATGTTACATCTGGGTTAAGGGGGGAAATACATATAGAAAAAATAAAAATTCCTTCCTTGTGCAGTAGATATATTCCATTACTTTAAATGCCTTTTTTCGAAACCACGTTTTCCTCAGCTGCGGATCGTGTATCTCAAAATGCCTCGATCATCATGCTGCTTTTACAGAAATGTTTGTCATAAAATTGGCCACTGTAGAAATTTGTACGTTTAAATATTTCTTAATTGCCAAAAACAACAAAAAAATTATGAAAGAAATAGATTTTTAACTTTGAAAGAGTGCCACAATCATAGTTTTTGAGCTATTCTATTTAAGTTAGGTTCAGACTTAGTTTCATAAAAATCGGATCTATATAAGAGCAATGTAATCAACATGCCAAGTTAAGAAATCCCAACACAATTTCTTATTAATTTGAAAAAAATCCCGAAAAACTTGAAAGGCTTAAAATTCTATATGTATCTCCCCCCTTAATAAGTTACAAAAGTCGCCCGTGTCTATCACGGCCGAGAATCTCGAAGCACTACATTTTTAAACGAATACTTAAGGGGTTATATACAGTTGTACCGCACAAAAAAATGAAATTTTACCGTTTTTTTGACACCAAAAAAAATACTTATTAAAAATGTTTTGCCGGCGTTGTTTAGTACATGTTTCTGGGTACTTATTAAAATTTGTTCATAAAAAAATAATATAATAAAAATGTTATGGCCAAATTCCAAGATCGTCTTTTTTCGATGGAGACTTGCGGTGGACATCATATCCCAAGAACGGTTCATTTCAAATCCCCAATTCAAAAAAATTTCGTTAGTATATTGTATTGCCTAGTCCCTGAACGAAGGATTTGTAAAAATTTTCATTAAAAAAAATGGCGACGGTTTTAACAAAAAATGTACTTTTTCAAGGTATATAATTTTGGATTTTATGCTCTAAAAAAAGAAGTTTTCAAAAAAATTGAAAATCCTTCGTTCAAGGACTAGCTTTTGTTATAATAAGTAAGTGGTCAAAATTTTGTGTCGATCGGATTAATAGTTTTTTATTAATCGTGTCCACCGCAAAGGTAAAGCTCCGATCGTTTTGAGTTTTTGTGAGAGTATTCTCAACAGTATATACCTAAAGAATATGCAATAAAAAAATCGATTATTTCATCTATCACAACTGTATATAACCCCTTAAAGCAATACAAAAATTTAAAAGTTGGCTTTCTATTGAAGTTCAACTTCCTGCAACGGTATTTTAAAATGTAGGGCGTACAAAATTCTTGTCTGGCAAGCTTACAAATTTGACACTTTATTTTCAAAAAACGAATCGTTTGCCACCTTACAATACACTACATACATTACATATCTGCCATATAAATGCGCAAAGTTTATGCAAAAAGATTGAAGAGTTCAGGTATTTGTTTGTTAAGTTTGTTAAGTTTGTTTGTTTCTGAAACGTGGTTTTTTCCTCAAATTAATGATGCAATGGAAACATGTGATCCGATCGTGAGGGGCATGCCGTGCAAACAGCCAACAGGAAGTGCAGTTGAATACCTATTTTTACAAGTCAACGGGAGTCGAAGCGCTTCCAATATGCTTCTCGGGTGTGTTTACCGACCGAATCGAACAGTTGACAATTCTGATTTTGTTGAAGTGGTGGCGTCGTTATGCTGTAAATATAACAACGTTTTAATAACCGGGGATTTTAATAGTAATCTGCTTATTGAGCGGCATCTAGAAATGGAGAGCCTTGGACTGTTTCCTGCGAACTCTACTTTACCTACACATTTCTCCAATTCTCTTAACAGTCTTATTGATGTTTTCTTTGTAAATGATCGTAATAAGACTCTTTTATATGACCAAGTCTTAGTGCCAGCTTTTTCAAAGCATGACTTGATCTATCTCACATATGAATTTGACCCTATTTTTCTTGACAACACCATTAATTACAGAGATTTTAGGAGAATTGACATTGATCTACTTAGCCAGCATTTAGATGCCCTCGATCTTAATTATATACATACTTTAACAGATGTAAATGCCCAAATAGGTTTTTTGACTGAATGCATAGAGTCTTTGTATGAGAAATTTGTGCCCCTTAAACAAAAAATTATTAAGGCCACGGGAAATCCTTGGTTTAATAATGCCATAGCTTTAAAGATAAGCCAAAGAGATAGTGCTTAACGAAGATGGAAAAGATACAAAATCCCTGATTACTATAAAGAATTTAAGTCATTACGAACTGTAGTAACCACCTTAATCATTAATGCGAAGCGTGCTTACTATTCACAAAAACTTCAAACTGCCATGTCGATGAAGTAGAAATGGAAGGAGTTAAAAAATTTGGGTGTTGGCAAGTCCAAAAACAAAAGCAATATAACTGCAGACCCCAATGAACTGAATATAAAATTTGTGCAATCAAACGTACCTGAAACTATGACCAACCCTTATCTTGACATTATTGTGAATAATATCTGTGATAATAGCTTTTGTTTTATGTGTGTTTCTTCTTGTGATGTTTTAATATCTAATATCTAATATATCCAAAGCCAATGATGAATACAGACCGATATGTATTTTGCCATTTCTTTCTAAGGTTTTTGAACAATTAATGGCACAACAGATTAATCTGTTCTTAGGCCAAAACTCATTAATGTGCAATAACCAATCTGGTTTTCGAAAATTTAGAAGCTGTACAACTGCGATATTAGATATAACCGAGAACATCAGACAGAAACTCGACAGTAACCAGATTACATTTTTAACATTGTGGCGTGCCTCAAGGCTCCTTGTTAGGTCCACTTTTGTTTTCAATGTATGTAAACGATTTACCAACTTTATTGTCAAACTGTAATGTCCACTTGTATGCTATCGACGTTCAAATGTATGTTAGATGTCCTATAGGAAGAATATTAGATTGTGTAAATTTATGTAACGTGGAATTGTCAAATGTTAGTAAGCGGGCAACAAGAAATGGTCTGTCGCTTAATCCGTCTAAATGTAAGTGTATCGTTATAAGTAAAAAATCCTCAAGCATCCGTAATCTTCCAAATTTACGTATTAATAATTCTCCGATCTCCGATCATTTTATTCGGTTGTGGAATGAACTGCCACAACATCTTAAAATAATTGAAAGCACATCGCAATTTAGGGAGAATTTATTTAAGTTTTTAAAATCACAATGTACCAATTAAAATTAATATTAAAATTAAAATACAATACTAAAATTAATTAAAATACATTTTCAACAGTTTTGTAATATGTCAGCTCTAATTGTTAATTGTATTAAATGTTAGATATAAGTGTTAAACTTAAGTAGGGACCTACATATTCTTCATTCTCATTATACTTCATTTTGTTTTGTGACTAGTGCATTAATTTATAAGGAATTCCTTGTAGCACTAGAAAGTAAGAAAGAAATAAATAAATAGGTGTGGTCTAGAACAATTTAATGGAGCATATTCAAGAATCTAAAAAAAAATACACTCCCCTATAATTAACGAAAAATAGGATCAAGTAGTTCATTTAATTATTATTTTATCAGCAAATTTATATATATACTAGCAGGGTCTGTAGCCCGCAGCTTCGCCTGCGGAAATTAAAATTGAAAATTAAGTATTGCTTTATCTTTGGTACTTATTTTAAATTTAAAAAATTCGTAATTTTTATTCTATAAACAGAGAAAAGATTTTATCAGAACTTTTTCCCTTGATATCCGTAAAAACAAAAATATTTTGTCCTTTGAAAACTACTTAAAAAAACATGTGTCTTTTTTAAATCTTTTTAAAATTATTATGGATTGTTTGCATAAGTTAACAGATGGACAAAACAGAAACAAACAGATTCCTTTTTCGACACAAATCCTTACACATGTAATTAAACTCCCAATCCATTGCCATTAAAGCCTAGAAAAATTATTTAAAAAAATTTCTTTAAGAAAAAAATAGATAGGATACGAATTCGATTAAATTTACATGTTAAAAATATTAAACTCTTTTTCAATTTCGGAGAGTTTTGACTATTGCTGTCCCGCTCGTACCCAGATAAATTTATTCATTTTTTTGTATGAATTAAGAGTGCAAAAAAAAAAAATTAAAAAAAATTGCTAAAAGTTTTACATAGCTCTCCAACAACCAATATAATAATTTTGATTAAGATTTAAAAAAATTGAGGGAATATTTTTAGAATTTTAGAATTTTAGTTCACAAAAATCGGTTACAAAATGTCTTATGTAAGTATGTTGTGGAAATGTAAATGAAATATTCTTTTAGCAAAAGGATATCAGTATTATCTTGATTTTGAATTTGAGCGAATCTCAATTCCTTAGTCAGCTGCAATGCACACACACAAACGTACACACGCATATACATATGCATCTAATGACTGTGTGTGTAAAATACGCATTTTTTTGATATATTTATTTTGTGCGTGTGTGTGTACATAGCAGAGCAAATCATTGTTTGTTTTTGTTTTTTACAAATCCAAAGTTTGTCGATAACTCAACATTTGAAAACTAATAAATAGTTTGCTGATCGGTCTTTTGCATTTAAAAAAACAGAAGCAATTTTAAGGAAAATTTCGACTGTAAAATTCAGCTAAATGGGATTTCTGTAAGGTCTACCGATATTTTAAAATTTAACGTTTACTTAAGAAAAAGGCGCAAAAGAAAAGATTTGCGATATAATCGATTTTTTTTGGCTGTGGTATTTTCATTTTCCCCTTGCGCGGTCAGCAGGACATACATATGTACATACATACATGCGCCAGCAGAACATACATACAAACATATGGGGACGCGTGACGTCACATCAGGTTATCCAAATTTGAAAATATTGGGGACTTGGTTAAGGATGCTGAATCTCCAAGAAATTTAAATGCAGTTATTTGCGGGTATGCCATAAGATTATGAACATCACATTTTTAAACCATTTTAACAACATTTATAACAGAGAAATGGCAAAAGAAAGAATTAAAAAAAAAAAACAAATCGAATTTTGGGGCACTTTGGGGTCGTTTTTTGTTCTAAAAAGTACCCCTTACGCGGCTCCTAATTATTTTAGTAATTACTGTGATTTTTCTAGATTTTTAGGTCAATCCGTTCTGGGTGGAATTTGCTACTGACCGTTTTTTAATCAAGACAAATATTGATATAGATTTAATATATATAATATTATATATTCTATTATATATTATTTAATTTATATTAAAAATGACTCAGGCTCTTTCTGCTAGCATCTAATCCTTTTTGCAGTGATAACAGCTGCACGACACAGCACTTTTAAATGTCACGTTTCGAATTCCTTCAATACATAACACGCGTCGTTGTATCTGAAACAGATGCCATTTATTTATTTTGAAGTTGAAGATGTCATCTTAAATGCATACCAACCTCTTCTGACTTCATCATGTTGCAGCATTGACCAACACTCACCACTGGTCTGGGTGGTTTGAATAAAGCAGCCATCGATGCTCCCATCCAGGAAACCGAAGGTACCGAGTAGGACTCGCAGAATCCACGGCATGCATTAGCCGTTATGGTAAACTCTACGCAATCCGGGATGGAAATTTTTCTTGTATTGCCGACTTTATGGCATCCTGGACGTAGCCAGGCATCCTTGCCCACTGTACTACTCCCGCCGGGCATAAACCACGAGGAGCAGCAGAGAAGCAGCAGAAATTTAGCCGACCTCATAGTGGCAACTGTTGAGCTAAGCCTTGTGTCCATTTGGCTTTTAAGGCGACATATCATCCTGGCGCTTGCGCAGAAACTTAGAGACAAAGGGAAAAATGGCTATTCATGTGCAGACTGCTAAAAAGAATTTTATATATATAAATTATTCAAAAGCAATGTACAAATTAGTAATTTTTTGGTCATTTTTTAATCTGTTAAAAAATAACAATTTTTTATTTAACCCTCCGTTAAATATAAAATATTAAAAAATAATTATTTAAACATGTTAGATTAAATTTTAAATTATTAAAAAATTTACAAAAAAATTGTTTTTGTTATATTTTTTGTTTTTAATAAATACATTTTTTTTTAATTAAAAAAAATATTTAAAAATAATAAATAAATTAGGTAATGCAAAAAAATAATAAATAAAAAAATTTTAAAATTATTGTTTATTAAATCAAATAAAAACACCTCTTAACGAGGTAAAAAACTAGTGACGATCGCACACTTTCTTTCTAATACACTTTCTAATATTTTCTCATTCGGCCCGCCCTAGCATACTGTTTTAGCCTTTTTACCTTCATAGGAATTTTCTATTGCAGCGTGCCGAATGAGAAAATCTTAGAAAGTGTATTTAATGACGAGTGTAATAATTTTTCGTCACAAATGTTGATATCAGAACTTTTGTATGTTGAAGGTGCGATCGTCACTAGTTTTTTACCTCGTTAAGAGGTGTTTTTATTTGATATCAGAAGTTTTTGTTTGCTTATATTTGCTCTCATAGGAGCTAGTATATACATTTAAATTAAAATTGGTCAATCATAATTTGTAAACCATTGTATTTAAACAAATTAAGTTAAAAAGGCGTTTAAGTATTTCAAAATACCTTTTAAACGAGGTATAGCACATGTCTGTAGCTTCAGTAGTGTATAACTTACAAACTAACCAAATGTAGCTATGTCTAGCTTTTTTTCCGCTAAAGCAGCGGGTTTTTCCAAAAGTCGTAAAACAAAAGTTTCCTATTTGGAACTCCTTAAAACAATTGAAATGATTCTATGAGCCTAAAATACAGTTTGGATACCCACGCACAAAATTAAACACTCAGGAAGCGTTAGTTGTTCTGAGCTGGAAAAAGTGGCTATATTCTTTTCTGAATAACTTTTAAACGCAATTTTTTACATAAACATGATATATACCAAAATTTAAGGAATCTCAAGGGCTATACAGTTTAAAGTTGTAAGGAAAATCGTTAGAGCCGTTTTCGAGAAAAATAAAAAAGAGCTAAAAAAAAAGTTTAAAAAAATTGTATTTTGTTTATATTCTTTTAACTATTACATTTACACAAATTGCATATAGAAGGCGTTTATAGCTTTTCAAACGAGATGCAGCACATTTTGAATTACGTGGCCTATTGGACTAACCTCCAAAAATAATAAAGGTTAGTCCAATTATATAAGCCACGTAATTCGAAATGTCGGCAAATATCGGTTTTTTGTATTTTTAGCTATACCGCGGAACCTGTAGGTGATGGAAAATAATTTTGTATGGGACTTTTACTCAGAAGCACACAAATATCATGGAAAACTTAAAATGATTCTTGGAAATTTCACAAAGTTTAATTCTGTGTTCCTGTGTTATCGAATGACTACCCACTCGATCGAAAGCTCTTGCAAAGTCGAGAGAAATGAGTGTTTCCTGGTATTAAGCAACTTGGTAATGATGTGATTTGCATAGAGCAGATTATCCCAAGTTGATTTACCTTTTTTGAATCCTTTTTTGAAGAAACCACCATAGTCTGTTCGTTATTATTTTGTCCGTTGTTTTACTCAGGCATCAGTTAAGTGAGATAGGTCGGTATGATAAGATGTCGGTTTTATGCATTTGAGGTTTTAGAATTGGTATGATCAGGCTGGTTTTGTATGATTGAGGTACAATTATCTTCACTGGTTCAAAAGTTATGATTTATTACAAAAAAAAGTCAAAAGACGCCACTGTGAGACGGCTGTGGCTAGATCGACTTGTCTATTGATGCTGATTAAGAATATATATACTTTATGGGCTCATAAACATCTCCTTCACTGCGTTGCAAACTTCTGACTGAAATCATAATACCCTCTGCAAGGGTATAAAAATTAATTGGAAACAAATTATAGCTCAGTTTGTTTTAATTGTAATCTCTTCTACTCTGGTATATAATATTTTTTTAATATTTCTAAATTTTAAAATGAATTTAACTAAAATCGGACGAATATATTATATAGTTGCCATAGGGAAGGATAGAACAAGAGAGAACGCTATAGTCGGGTTGGTATCCCGACACTCTAATACCCGTCACTCAGCTAAAGGGATTGCGAACGCTGTACTCGGGTTGGTGTCCCAACTAACTAATAATCGTAACTCAGCTAAAGGGAGTGCGAGTGAGATAGATATATAAACAATTTTGATTGCGTATAAATTTTTAATGAATGGTCCGATTTGAAAAATGTCTTCTACGGACAGACGGACATGGCTAGATCGACTCGGCTAGTGATTCTGATCAAGAATATAAATACTTTATGGGGTCGGAAACGCTTCCTTCTCCCTGTTACATACTTATGCACGATATTGTATTCACCCTTTTACTCTACGACTAACGGGTATACAAATTAATGTCAAAACAATACGAAATATAACATTTTTCCGATTTGAAATAGGAATGATCTGCAAGGGGATATTTATGTATTTATTTTAGCGATTAACTGCTAACTTAGACTTGAACAATAAAACTAACAATTAGGCATTAAATGCGGTATTCAATAATAAATTTACATATTTGAATTTAGGTAATTGTATATTTTACACGGTAAAGAACTTAAAGTTACATTAGGGGAGAGGATATCAGATAAAGTATTGTAATTGTGGCAAAGAACACGAAAAGGTTCGTGTTGAGCGTAGTAAGACCTACATATTGGCAAGCGCAAAGGTCGAAACGTGCGTGTAAATCTTGAAGGAACCGTGAGATCAATATAGGAAAGGAGAGTTTGTGAATCAACTAAACCGAGAAGAAGCTTATGAATAAACATAACGCCATTACAAAATCGTCGATGATATAAAGAAGGCATGTCAATTAATTGTAGCCTACTTCGGTAAGGTGGCTGTTCGTTATCAATGTTGCTCAACATGACCAACGTTCGTACTCTATGTTGCTTAACATAATCAACGACCAACAACTCTAGCAGTAGTATTATTGGTAACAGTATCAGGCATCCAGTTATATCCACGGCAGATACTATTTGCTGATCAGCATATTCTACATAGTCAATGTCAACGGTTGACTCGATGTCTTACTGACCCGCCAAGCAGTCAGCACTTTCTGCAGAGTCAACCGACCCAACTATGCAAACTGCTACCATAATCAAAACATTCTGACCTACTCCAGAATACAACCAATTCCACTATTCTTTACACTAAACTTTCGTGTTATCCAAGTAGTATATAAGCTAGTACCAAATTCACAATAAATCAGTTATCAACACATCTTATAACTCCGCGGTCTTCCTTTCTGGCCTCCGGAAAAAGGCCTCGTATACGAACTTATATTGATCTACAAGCCACGCTTGGGATCAAACATTGGTGACCCCGACGTGATCCTTGCATATCCAAGGATCACACTTACAAGGAATCATTAACTGATTCTTTTGAACCACGCTAAACAAGTCCTCCAGTTCAGGCACAACACCAAATTCCTCCAGATTAGGCTTATTACTAAAGGTCCTCCAGTTCAGGCACCTCAATAAAAGTCCTCCAGTTCAGGCACAACACCAAAGTCCTCCAGATTAGGCACATTACTAAAGGTACTCCAGTTCAGGCACCTCAATAAAAGTCCTCCAGTTCAGGCACAAGACTAAAGTCCTCCAAATCAGGCACAACACTAAAAGTCCTCCAGACAAGGCACACCGCGTCAAGGTCCTCTAGAAGGAACACCGCTACCAGGTCTAACAGGATCTGTGGCAACAGTTTCGTGATCGGGACCCTGAGATTAGAGAAATGGCACGACCACGAGAAGACGCAAAACCACTACCACCAGCACCAAAGGAGCTGGACGCATCAATAAGCAAGGCAATCCGACTATTGCAATTACGGTGTACCGAAATGGAATCATCCCTCAACCTAGCATCCCATGCTACTACCATCACACCCGCACTACAGCGCCACATCGATGCGCAATGGGCATTGGTGAGACAGGCTCATGATGTGATAGAAGTAATACCAGGCGCTTCAGACATCGCCGCTACAGAATTGTGTCAAGTACAGTCACTTTATGAAGAATACAAGACGACGCTGTTACGCAAAGATGACTCGCCACTAAAGCTAACGTTATCCCAACCACCAGTCAACCTACCTGAGTTTGCTGGGGAATACCTACAATGGCCACAATTCCACGACCTCTTCATGGAACTAGTTCACAATCAACCGTACCCTCCTGCACAGAAGCTACATCTGCTTCAAGGTGCACTTAAGGGGGAAGCAAGAAATATATTAACAGATACAGCATTCTCCCAAGGAGAATATGAAGACACCTGGCAACGATTAAAGACCAGATACCAAAATGGGAAAATATTAATCTTCACTGCACTCGCAAAGATTTTTGACCACGAGCCCATCAATGGGTCGGAAATCGACACACAGACATGGGATGACATGAGTGTCGATCACAAGACACTAGCAGCATTAGAGGACGCTGCCGACGCACCCACAGAAGTGCCCACTCTACCAAGCGTTCTAAGTTTCTTGGAACGAAGATCTTGCATGCTAGAAATATTGGATGAACAACCAAGTAGAAGACAGCCAATGCTCGCAACCGATTCAACCATTTCCGACCGGAAAACCACCGGAGGCTCAAGCCTGTGCAAGGTAATCACAAGTCGTCTCGAAACAGAAACCTCGTGTGATGCAAAAATAAAGCCGGGCTTAGAAGAAGGAGTAGACGATCATGCAGGACCACATCCGTTTTTTGAGGAACAAAAGGATGACAATCCGATGGATGACCTCCAACTCGAAGAGCTGTGTACAAATAACCAATCTGTCGAAATAACAAAAGATTTATTATTATTCAGTCAGCACTTTCTGCAGAGTCAACCGACCCAACTATGCAAACTGCTACCATAATCAAAACATTCTGACCTACTCCAGAATACAACCAATTCCACTATTCTTTACACTAAACTTTCGTGTTATCCAAGTAGTATAAATTCACAATAAATCAGTTATCAACACATCTTATAACCCCGCGGTCTTCCTTTCTGGCCTCCGGGAAAAGGCCTCGTATACGAACTTATATTGATCTACAAGCCACGCTTGGGATCAAACAGTGGCAATAATCTACCAGAGTCCCAATTTAAATTACGCAATGCAAAAATTAAAAATTGCTTTTAAACAGATTTAATAATAGCCCGTTGTTCCATGTATTGTGGGCTCCAAACACAAGAACAATACTCCAAAATCGGACGCACTAACGATACATACAGAGTCTTGGTAGTAAACGGGTCATCAAATTCCTTGGACCATCGTTTTATAAATGCTAAGACACCCTTGGCCTTGTTTACCATGGCTGCAATATGATTATTGAAACACAGTTTGTGATCAAAAAGAACACCAAGGTCATTTGTTACAGAAATTCGATCAAGGATATGATTTCCGAGGGAATATGAGACAAGATGATGAGAGGAACGGTGAAATGTCATAACTTTACATTTTGAATGTTTCAAAAAAAGAAGATTATTTTGGCACCAATTCTGGAATTCATCAAGGTCGAGCTGAAGGCGCGTATGCAGATAACAGTCAGAATAGGACAAACAGATTTTAACATCGTCAGCATACATGAGGATGGAGGAGTTTAAAATTACTTGGGGAAGGTCATTTATAAAAAGTATGAAAAGTAATGGACCCAGGTGACTACCTTGTGGAACACCAGAAGTTACATTGACAACATTTGAAAACACATTGTTAAACAAAACACGTTGTGTACGGTTTGACAAGTAAGACGCAATCCATTTTAAAAGATTTGGAGGAAATCCCAAATGCGAAAGCTTAAACAGAATTATCGAGTGGTTTACCGAATCAAAAGCCTTGCTAAAGTCGGTGAAAATTACGTCGGTTTGCAAGCGGCTCTGAAAACCTCAATTAATGATAGAAGAAAACTCGAGAAGATTGGTCGTGGTTGAACGATGTTTAAAGAAACCATGCTGATATGGAGATATAAGACTGCTGCAGAGGTGTTGCAGTTGGTGCGTGATCAGGTGTTCGAGCAGTTTGGGAATAGCCCAAAGCTTTGCAATGCCTCGGTAATTTTCAACGTCAGACCTTGAACCTTTTTTCTGCAGAGGAATAATGTAGGATTCATTCCAAATGACTGGCATGCAGGATTGGTTCAGAGATAAATTAAATAAATGTGTGATAGGGCGTGCAAGATTTTGGGCACATTTTTTCAAGATGCAGCTTGGAACCATATCGGGACCTGCTCCATATGAATTGTCAATTGAAGACAACCCATCAAAAACATCACCTTCCGTGAAAGATGCAAGAAAAATATTGTTCGCATGAGGTAGGTTATAAGGATACGGACAACGGAGAACATCGAGTTGTGTAGAGTAAGTTCACTGGAAAAAAGAAGCAAATAAGTTTGATATACCAAGATTAGAAGATTCAGCACTATTACGATAACGTAGGGACGAAGGAAATGCGATAGATTTACGTTTGGAGTTAACAAACAAGTAATGCCCTTTCCTCACCAGAGCTGAATGTAGCATTTTGACATTTTTTGGTATGTGTTACATATTTCCCATATATTTTCAAGTGGTTCTAGAGGTGGGAGAAAAGAGCATTCGACAATAAATGCTACTACATTTTGATATTCTCGTGCCTAAAATACCAAATATCTGAGTATTTTTTGACTATCGACAAAACGGCCATCGCAAAATTTACGAAATTATCAAGGCCCACTATAGATGATTTCTCTGCAGAAAAAAAAATTACGAATAACTGCAGTTAACAAAACCTGACCAATCTTTTGCCGCTCAGGTTTGTCACAGGAAGTAAGAGGCAAAAAACCCCCATATCGATAAGACCACCGAAGGATTGCAAAATCAACAATAAAATGATCCCAAAAAAAGATCTAATGTGCATTTCATAGCAATATATAATGCAAACAAAAGCTTAATAAAACATTCAAATTTTTATTGTCCATGGTCAATACATTTGATGGTTCAAATCTCCTGCTTGCGTATTAGCATTTGAGAAATTATGTCCATATCTCAGGTTTTGAAAAATGTCTTCCTCATGAAAAGCTTTCAACGCTTTCCTTTGTGTTTCCGTGCCTGCGCTGTTTCTCTAGCTGTTTCTGAATTTTCAGCAGAAAACACATGACAAAAATAAGATAATTTTTGTTAGCATTGAATATTTTGAATTTAAAAGCAAAGCACATCTGTTTTCGAAATAATAAATGCTGAATGCTAAATGCTTTCCCGTGCGGACAGGAAATAGCATTTTTTTGAATACCGAAAAAATACTACAGTATGTACATCAGTGAGGAAATGGCATACAATTGCTTAGGATCAGTGCGGAAGTTTTCCTTGCACTGGGAGAGATAGTTCATGTAACATTGACTATTCGTAGTTAGGAATTGAGCGAAGTCAACCAAAGATCCAGATTTTTGGTATTTTTTAAATAGCCTAGATTTCTTATTTTTTAAATAATAAAGATTCCTTGTAAACCACGGAGGCTTGGAGGTTGAAGTACTAGTAACTTCGGGAACAAAAGTATCCAGGGCCGAGAGAATAGAAGCGTCGAAAGCATGAACGGCAGAATCAATATTCTGGAATGCATATCAAAATGACCAGTCGATCCCCGAAAGGTGTAAATTAAGACCGTTAAAATCCGTTTTTTTGAAACATTTAGCAGGGCACGCAGTTACAGAATCTGAACTTGGGCTGGAAAACTCAACAGAAATAGCTAGGGTTGGGTGATAAGAATCTTCCGGAAGGGATATCGGGTTAGCTCTCGACACAGTTGCAAGCGAAGAATCGCTTACAAAAATCAGGTCTAGAAGTCTGTCGCGGATATTTTTTACGGAGTTAATTTGAACAAGAGAAAGATCGGTTATCCCTTCGATGAAATCATGAGTAGTGTTAGGTACAAAAAGATTGTATCATCGCAAGGAAGCCATGAAATGAGAGGAAGGTTAAAGTCACCCATCACAATGAGGCTATCAGCGCAGCCTAAGGCTGACATCACAAGTTGAATGGCAGAAAGGTGGCTTGAATAAACGCTTATATCGGAGCAAGGAGGGATGTATGAGCAAGTTAGGAAAATAAAAGTAGCACCGACGCGGACTTTTACTGCAATAAATTCAATTTCATCATTGTTGGCGTAGGGGAACAACTCAGAGGAAAAATCGTTTTTAACTGCTATAAGGACCCCACCCGCAAAAGAAGGACGATCCCTTCTATGAGTGGTGAACTTATGAATAAAAATTTCATGATCGGAGACAGAAGAATTAAGCCAGGTTTCGGTTAAGCGATGGCATCAAAGTCAAAGGCAGCACTATTAGTATGAATTTGACTCAGTTTACCCAAAAGACGTTTTGATATTGGATGGAGAATATGTTATCTAGTTTTTTGGATCGGTAATTTTGGAACTCGGGTTAAAATCTTTTTGCTAAAATTCATGAACTATCGTGTGTTCAGGCCATAATGTAGGTTCAAGAGCTCGTGATAATAGAGAAGGTGGAAGAAATGTTTTAAATGAAGAAATTTTGCGCGCATGGTAAAAATTAAATTTAGTTACAATAAAATTTGGTTTTAATTGGTGATTCGCTTAGCAGTTTCAGCTCAAGAAAGCCCGACTCCACTGAAAAGAATTCGTTATTGAGGGCAGTGAACTGTTTTCGAACCTTCTGGAAACCTTTTCGTGTTTCCCTCATAAAGATGCGCAGTTCCATTTCAATTCCTCGGCATGCCTCACACGACCAGGTGAATCCAGATTTTTTGGATAAGAGATCGGCTATGCGACCATTATGGCCACCACCACCACATTTAACATGCGAGCAGTTGTCGCAAAGCCAACACAATAGGTATGTTTCGCAGGCAATGTTGCCACCAAAATCGCATTACTTAGCAGAGCATCTCAAACTCATTTTGGCAGCTGGTTAAACCACTGTGTGCGCAGAGTACAGACCAAATTAAGAGCGATAGATAAGAGATCAAGTAGCGAGGAGCAGCGTAATCACAGCAAGCAGAAAATCCAGCGGCGATGAGTACGAAGAGATGAGCACGGCAGAGACGAAAGAGAGCAGGTGTAGGAGGAATCAGTGTCCGCTGAGTGCGACCGCCAGAAGTTCCGTTACTTTGCGACAAGTAGATGAGCGATGTAACAGAGAGCGGTAGACTGCGGCAGAGAACGGCAAACAGGGCCAAACGACAACAAACTTGGCAAATTGTTTGGCGATGTCTTTGCTTGCGCTTTTCGTCGAATTGAATATGTTAAAACAACTCAACAATAAAACTGTCTTATGCGACTTCGGCTATCGGAATAGAACGGCGTTGTTAAGTATAACTTATAAAACCGAACAGTAGCTAAATGGTCACAATATTTTCAACGCGGGGCAGAAATATGTGGGAGCGATTGAAAAACACGTCCGACTTCGAAAGGGTGCCAACTGGAAAAATGAAACACGTCTCCCAAAGCTATACTTATTAAAAATCAATATATGTATATCTGATTGCGTAATTATAGCAAGCACTATAGCCAATTCTAATATATTTCTTTACTTTATTTATATTTACTTTCGTCCGTATTTTAAACACAACCGATACCAATTCAATTATAAACCTTTCTAACATTGACTACGAACCATTAGATAACTATCAAAAAACACAAAGTACAAATTGTATAATCAGACAAAACAAGAAAGGAAGCTAGTTTGGGCAAGGCGAAGCTTATATACCCTTGCAGATTATTCCTATTAATTTACAAATCGCAAAAATGTTAAATTTCCTATTATTTTACATTAATTTTTTGATCGTTTCTATGGCAGTTATATGATATAGTAGTTCGATCTTTTTAAAATAAAAATCGAAATTCGGAAATATTTAAAAATAGTCATATCCCAGAGTAGAAGAGAATGTAATAAAAATCAACAAAGATATAAATTGTGTTCCTATCAATTTTCATTTAATTTTTCTATGGCAGCTATGTGATATAGTGATCCGATTTTTAAAATATTTATTTCGAAATTCAGAAATATATAAAAAATAATATTCCTAAGAGTAGAAGGTAATACTTGAAAAAACACCGAAGCTAGAATTTTTTAACGTTTTATTTTCCGATCGTTCCTATGGGAGCTATAAGATATAGTTGCTATATATAGATAGCATAGAGCATAGCATAGATAGAGCATAGATAGAGCTATAAGATAGTTGTCCGATCCGGTCGGTTCCGACATATATACTACCTGCAATAGAAAGAAGACTTTTGGGAAAGTTTCATCCCGATAGCTCAAAAACTGAGAGACTAGTTTGCGTAGAAACAGACAGACGGTCAGACGGACAGACGGACAGAAGGACAGACGGACAGACGGACATGGCTAGATCGACTCGTCTTGTGATGCTGATCAAGAATATATATACTTTATGGGGTCGGAAACGTCTCCTTCAATGCGTTGCAAACTTCTGACTGAAATCATAAGCAAGGGTATAAATATGTGGTATGTGTGGTAGTATTAATAACACGAAAAAGGAATAATATACCTATAATATACGTAACCTTCAATTATTACGGTTCCTGACAAATATTGTTTAAACTAATTATTTATTCGTGTACGAGGTGTGACCTTAACTTACAACGAAATTATGACCAAAAGTTGTCTGCATTTGGCATGTTGGTATTATCAAGTATATGATGCAGGGTCACATCATTTTTAAATTTGTTGGAAAAAGTGAAAAAAAAGTGAAAATAGTTAATTTTGTTATGTCTCGACTTATTTTGGTGATCCAACCATCGGATTCCGGCTAGCAATCGGATATCTCAAGCGTGAGTATGACCACGATGGTTGGATTTGTCGGCACACAGTATTATTTATTTTATTCAGACTTGATGACACTTTAAAAATGAATGGAAACAAGGACTGCGGACCTGCTGTTAATGGCCGCGGAATACACCCTCCCATCCTTGAGCTGATGTACCTTTCAATCAACTCCCCGACACTGGATACTGGGTCTTTTACGCGTCACCTCACCCCATTTTTAACTCTCTACTCGCTCATTTTTCTTTTCCACTTTAATCCACAAAGTTCATATAAATAACATTCATTTCTTAACAATTCCCTAACCTGGGTACCACAGGGACGATTACATCACACATGAATAAATAGTTATAAGTATAAATAAATGAATAAATAATATATATATATATAGGGTTACATTAATATTTTAATTTAGTAGAAGCAGATTCGTAGTTTGTAGTTTGTAGTTTGTGGTTTGTGGTTATTGTTGATTATTATATGGTTTTATTAACTTTAACACTAAACTTAAAATAAAAAACCTGGCACCACCCAGATGTGGGCGGTGATAATCAATTTTCCTATGGTTTCCTCCAAGTTTAATTCCTTTTCCTCGCAGACTCCCAGACTTTGAATTTGGCGCCGGAAGCTGCGAACACAAAAACACTTTAATTTATATTTTTTTTATCTACAACTTGCACTCTCACATTGGAATTTTTTTCCCACAGGCACGACTACTCTTTCTCCGCTTCTAGATGGGTCTGATTTGCCCTTTAGTTGCCCTTCTTGTAAGTCGGCTCAATTCCATTTTCGAGAGAGAGTTTTCCGAAATTTAAACCTAGCTTAAGCCCACTATTCTACTAGTTCCGCCACGAACCAGCACGACTCCGGAACCAGTTCTCCATTCCCAGGCCATCCCTAGTATCGGCATCTGTTGCTCCTCTCTAACCCAGGTACGCGGTCGTTTGGTATGTTTTGATTTTGTTAATGCTTATTTTCTTTATTTCTGGCAGACCATAACACCACACTACGGTTTCGTTTACTTGTCAATGGAACAGGAGTACAATTGAGGCTGCCAGTAGCCCAACGCAGGCCACGCCCACGCCCTGAGATATATTCGTCCTGCCGCTTTGAAAGGGTTAGCCGGGCCATTACTTGGGTACGTATTTGCACGTATGTATGTACCTATGCTGCAATTATTGTTTCAAATCTTTTGCATGAAATACTCCCAATCGTTTCCCTTGTAATGTTTCCAGCTCATACAGGTTATTCCCAACGGGTCTTACTATGCGGCACTTGGAGTATTTGCGACAAAACTTGGCATTTATGTTGTTCTTGAAATCGCTGAGGATGAAGTTTCGTTTAAAGATTTCTTGGCCAGGTAGGTACTTGATTTCTTTAGCTCTTCTATTATATTGTTTGGCTGATCTCTCATATGTTTCATTAATGCGTTCTGTTACCTTTTCTCTTATTAGTTGAAGCCGATCCGTTCGAGATAGACTCTGTATCTGGGCGTCGTTTACGGCGTCTAGTTTTCGGGCTATCCTATAATCCTGCCCGCTCAGGAACATGTGTTGGCCAAACATGGCAAAGTATGGGGAGACACCAGTGCTATTGTGAACGGCACTTCGCAGAGAACCTTGAATCTCGACTATCTTGTCATCCCAACGTGTGTGGTCTTCCCCTACATGGATCCTAATAGCTGCAAGTACGGATTGGTTCACGCGCTCTGAGGCATTCGACTGTGGAGCATACCTGCCGGTCCTCTTATGACGAATTTGATACTTCTCCAGGAAACTTTGAAACCGGCTTGCTACAAACTGGACTCCGTTGTCGGTGAGTATTACCTCTGGAACACCAAACTCATGCCATATTTCCGACTCCAGATATCTGACGACTGCGTCTGCTGTCGCTTTTGGCATTGCTTTTAACCAAACGAACTTCGTCAGATGATCCAGCACTACCAATATGTAGCAGTTGCCCCTTTTTGACCGTGGATATTTTCCCAGGAAATCCATATACAGCTGCTGCATGGGTCGTGAGGTGATTGTTTGTTTGCCCATTCTCGGCCTAGTCATCTGGGTTGTGTGTTTGGTTTCCTTGCAGATGTTGCAGTCTTTCACATAGTTTTTCACCTGGATTGCCATCTTGGGCCAGTAGTAGAACTGCCTAAGCCTGTTAAGCGTGCGACCTATGCCTCCATGCATCGCGGTATCGCTGTCGTGTGCTTGCTGGATTAAAGTATTAGTTAACGCTTCCGGAATCCACAGCTTCCACGGAAATTCCTGTGTGTCCCCGGTCACAAAGTCTACTCGCTTGAGCAAGAGGCCGTCTTCCACCACTAAATCTGGAAACTGCTCCGCATTTTCCTTCACCGTTTGGATTCTTTCCAGATACTCGGGACTTTCGAATTCAATGGTTTCAAAATCGAACACCTCAATGGCTTCTACCTCCGGGACACGGGACAACATGTCTGCCACCACGTTATCTTTCCCCTTCCGGTGCTCTATTCGGAAATCATATGCCTGTAACGCCAACGACCACCGCGCCAATCGTCCGTTTAGGTCTTTTAGCGTCATGAGCCATTGAAGACTGGAATGATCGGTGATGACTGTGAAGGGTAAGAGTTCTATATATGGGCGAAATCTGTTCACAGCTTTCACTGCGGCTAAGCACTCTTTTTCTGTCACCGTATAGTTCAATTGAGCTCCTCGCAGCTTCTGAGAGTAAAACGCTATCGGTCTCTCATTTCCATCCACATCCTTTTGGAAGAGAACCGCACCAATACCCACATGGCTCGCGTCGCATTGGACGAAGAATCTGCTCTGAAAATCTGGATGTATCAGCACTGGAGCTGAGGTGAGTGCTGTTTTTAGTTTGTTAAATCCCTCTTCTGCTGCAGGTGTCCACTTGAACTTGGTCTTTGACTTCAAACAGTCCGTCAGAGGCGCCGATACATCTGAAAAACCTCGAATGAACCGCCTGTACCATCCAGCTGTTCCTAGGAAACTCCTCAACTGTCTCACATTCTTTGGTACTGGGATCTTGGCTATTGCCTGAATCTTCCCTGGATCCGTCCTCAAGGAGCCCTCTCCGATTACAAAACCCAGATACTTCAGGAATCGGAAGCAGAACTTGGATTTGTGTAGCCCGATCGTGAGGTTGGCGTTTTGTAAGCTCTTGGCAACCTCGGTGAGTATCCGCATATGATCCTTGAACGTTTTCGAAATAATCAACAGATCGTCTAGGTACACAAAGACGTTGCTCCTGAGCTTCTGCGGGATGACCCGGTCCATGAGTCGACATAGCCGTTGAGCAGCGTTACATAAACCAAACGGCATCCTCCGAAATTGATACAACGGCCTTCCCGGGATGGTGAATGCGGTGTACTCCCTACTTTTTTGGTCCAGCTCAATTTGCCAGAACGCATGCTTTAAATCCACACTGCTAATGTAAATGGTTTCATCCACTCGGCTCAGAATCGACTCTATATTCTGCAATGGGTAAGCATCCTTGATCGTTACCTTATTGAGTTTCCTCGCATCTAAGCATAACCGGTTTTTCCCAGGTTTTTGGACCAGAGTAACCCTATTGTTCCATGGGCTTTCACTAGTCTCGATTACACCTAATCGCAACATTTCGTCTACTTCCGCATAGAGCAATTCCTGGACTTTTGGTGACACCGGATAGAACCTTTCCTTTACTGGGACTGTTCCTGCCTCCAGTTGTATGGAATGCGTTTCCAATTCCGTCAGTCCCATGCCGTGTTTTTCGTAAGTTAGAAACTTATCCTGCACTAACTCCAACTGTGTTTTCTCTTCCTCAGACAGGATGTGTGGTTCTACCGGTTCGCTCGTAACATGGAACTCATTCTCAATCGACGACAATTCACCTACTCCTACGACGTCCGGAGCTAATGAAAATTTCCGCCAAAAGTCTATTCCCAAATATAGTTTTTGCCGCAGTGAGGGACATAGGAGCAATGATATGTGGTGAGTTTCCTGTTTATAGCCAACGTCCACCTCTATGCGACCCGCTATCCGGTGAGTTGCACCGCCTGCTGTCTGTACTGTAGATCTTACTTTCAAAACTTCTAGTTTCAGCCACTTTACCAGGTCCATACACCCGTCTCCTAGGATGCTCTTCGATGCTCCCGTGTCAAGCAGCCCCTGCATTGGGTGATTTGCAACCAATACCTCGGCAAACGCTCGGTTCTCCGTCGTAGCTGCTGATATTATAGCTGTGCAGACCTCTCTTCGTTCCTGTTTTCGTTGCTGGTAACGCCTCCGTGCTCGGATTATCCTCGGCGACTTGCGGGAATGGCTATCTCCCCTTGGTTCTCCAAATATCCTTTCCCTTGCCTGCTGATAGTCGCGTTCCCTCTCTTCAATAGGCCTGGCCACGTATTTTGTTCCTATATTTACCTTGTTTATACTTTTATTTATTAATATCTTCTTAAACACTGACTTATATTTATCTTTTAACATATCTTTCAGATCCTCGGAGGCAGTTAATTTGTCGTCTTGGGATGGGAGCGGGACTCCTCCGGTTGCGTCAAGCTCCATCTCGCGTTTCCCGCCTGACATTTCGGACACCGAGTAAAACGAACTCCCTGTCGGCCGCATCTGTAGCAGAACTTATTCAGGACCTCCGAGTCGCACGTGTAATACGTGTGTCCCGGCATAGAGCAATTGTAGCAGACCAACGTACTTTGCGCTCCGCCTTCTCTGCCCCGGGAAATGGCCTCTACGAACTCGGAGTCCTCGTCTGGCTCCTGGGGTACGTACGCCTCGTGAACCTGGTGCTTCTCCCTCGGTGGTCTCTGGTGCTCTTGCATCCCGGATGTGCGCGACCAGCGATTGGCCAAAACCCTCTCGGCTTCGTGGCATTCCTCCCTCAGCTGTTCCAGGTTAGTTAACCACATCGGATATATTATCCTCGATATCCCGTCTCTGATGTTTACTTTAATTGTCCTTATTAGGTCGTGGTCGGACATGTTGATGTCCAACTGGGATCGGAGGCTCAGCATCGCCTGCAGATATTCATCCACGCTCTCTCCTGGTCGTTGCTTTCGCTCGCGTAGTTCTCGCTCACGCTCGAAGTTCGAACGCAGCGTTTGGAAACGTTGTTGCAGCGCGTTTTTTAGATTTGGCCAATCCCTCAATCCCGTTGTGCGTACGTGCATCCAAAACCACTCCTTGGCTTGACCATCTACTAGGCAGTGGAACGATCGAAGGACCTCTTCCCACGTGACTTGGTAAGCCATCTGTAGATGCTCTATCCGGAATATAAATTCACCAATTGGCATTCCCCTAGGTCCGCCATCGAAGGATATACCCCACTTCCTGGGATGGCTCATCTCGGGTTTGTAATCCCTATGCCCGCCACTTGGATTCCCATTCAAACTTCCGGCAGCTGAAACTCCTGGCCTGAACAAAGGCGGTGGTTGGCTATACTGATGCCAACCCGCCCATACCCTCTGTTGCTCTTCCCAGAGTCTGCCATCAGCTCGCTGCTGCGCTGGATTAGGCCTGGCTGCTTCCATCGATGGTCTAGGAGGAGGCTCTTGAGTGTCTGCCTGTGCCTTCCCTGTAGGGCGGACGATCTGATTGATTTCCTTCATGAAATTCATCATCTCCTGTTGCATTTGCTTCTGGAATGCAGAGACCTCAATGGACGCCGCTTTACGGTAAGTTTCATGAGCTTGTAATAGAGCTAAATTAATGGCTGACTCTATTTCTTTACCTAAATGCACAGGACTCTTCCCTTCCTCATCGCTAGTGAGATTGTGTTGGTCGCCGCGGGGAACTCCGTCGCTAATATGTGCTTCCACGCCCCCCACTGCTCCCGTCATATCCTGCTGGTCGCTGATCTCAAAGGCTGCGCTACCATCCATCATAAACCCCTGGGGAGGAGTGATATCCTTTATGTCTCGGTTCACTTTCTGATTGGCTTGGGAACGTGTAGCTGGCGGAGTCATTATTTCGGATCCGCGGTTCAAAAAAAACTCCAAACTTCTTCTAATTTTTCTATTGAATGTCTGCCTGTTTCTTTCGCTTTCTGACATATCTTTTCTTCCCTTCTTTTTCTTAACTTTTCTGTTTTTCTCTTTTGTCTGCTAGGTAGGGTGAGTGACGAATATTTTACCCAGCCCACTGTACTTTCATATTCCTAATCCTTCTTGTTTCTTTTCAGCAGCTTTCACCTTCTTTGGCCGGACTACATGTGTGTTGCTTCCAGCAACCTTTTCCACAAGGACCACGACCGCTGGATGTTGTAAGCTACCGATCCTGATCTCCTTTTGGTTGATTCCGCCTTTTCGCCGTCTCTATAGGTGTTCATAGACTTCTTCTTACGACGCCCTTGATGGGCCGCGCCGAACCAGGATATTTCTGTCTCCTGTCGGGGTCCCGGTCGTGGGCATCTCAGCGATCATCCTACGTGGCTGCGTCTCTCGCCTCTTAGTGGGACTTCTACGATTTGCTCTTGGTAGCAATTATGTAGGACCACCACTAGTTGTCGAGGACCAGCCGGAGATTCTCTTTCTTCTTTTTTTTCTGTCTTTTTATTATGTTTTCTTTGGGCGCCACTCTGTTATGTCTCGACTTATTTTGGTGATCCAACCATCGGATTCCGGCTAGCAATCGGATATCTCAAGCGTGAGTATGACCACGATGGTTGGATTTGTCGGCACACAGTATTATTTATTTTATTCAGACTTGATGACACTTTAAAAATGAATGGAAACAAGGACTGCGGACCTGCTGTTAATGGCCGCGGAATACACCCTCCCATCCTTGAGCTGATGTACCTTTCAATCAACTCCCCGACACTGGATACTGGGTCTTTTACGCGTCACCTCACCCCATTTTTAACTCTCTACTCGCTCATTTTTCTTTTCCACTTTAATCCACAAAGTTCATATAAATAACATTCATTTCTTAACAATTCCCTAACCTGGGTACCACAGGGACGATTACATCACACATGAATAAATAGTTATAAGTATAAATAAATGAATAAATAATATATATATATATAGGGTTACATTAATATTTTAATTTAGTAGAAGCAGATTCGTAGTTTGTAGTTTGTAGTTTGTGGTTTGTGGTTATTGTTGATTATTATATGGTTTTATTAACTTTAACACTAAACTTAAAATAAAAAACCTGGCACCACCCAGATGTGGGCGGTGATAATCAATTTTCCTATGGTTTCCTCCAAGTTTAATTCCTTTTCCTCGCAGACTCCCAGACTTTGAATTTGGCGCCGGAAGCTGCGAACACAAAAACACTTTAATTTATATTTTTTTTATCTACAACTTGCACTCTCACATTGGAATTTTTTTTCCCACAGGCACGACTACTCTTTCTCCGCTTCTAGATGGGTCTGATTTGCCCTTTAGTTGCCCTTCTTGTAAGTCGGCTCAATTCCATTTTCGAGAGAGAGTTTTCCGAAATTTAAACCTAGCTTAAGCCCACTATTCTACTAGTTCCGCCACGAACCAGCACGACTCCGGAACCAGTTCTCCATTCCCAGGCCATCCCTAGTATCGGCATCTGTTGCTCCTCTCTAACCCAGGTACGCGGTCGTTTGGTATGTTTTGATTTTGTTAATGCTTATTTTCTTTATTTCTGGCAGACCATAACAATTTTAATCTAAAAAACAATAAAAAGGTGAGTGATAAAATAAATGTTGTCTTTTAATAATCTTTATTTCAGCGTTACAAAGGTTAGTACCACAGATATTTTAGCCATTAATAAATATACACCTTCGGATGCTATCTTCAACACAAATTCTGCATTTCAGTGAAACTTGAAATGTTTTTAATCTTTACCAGTGGTAAATGGTGTGAGGTGTTCATTAAATGGTTGTATAAATAGTACTTCAGAACTAACTTAGTGGTTTAGTTTAATCAAAATATTACATTTGTTTCAGCCAGGCCGATTGAGACTTCTTTTGACCAGAAGTGTTGCGCCTGCTTTTGTCATATTTTATTTTTTCTTCTCATAGTTTTTGATATAGATACCCGACATAACACAACTAAACAGAGGGTAAATGATCGGCTATGGCAAACCAGGCATAATTTCTGGAGAGATCCTTTAATTTTGTGCGGAGACCTAATAATGGTAATTACTCTTATTATTATTCCTGGCCTTACATTCATATCTTAATTATTTTTGATATATTCAGAAGACAAGCAAAACCCGGGAATACTTCAGCCATTAAAAATTTTTAGTTCCAATGCTTCGATTGTAAATACTATTAATAAATACACAAACAAATATTACAATAAAATGATTTTTATTGTGGAAAATCAGATACTGCTAAACAGTGCAAAACCAAAACTGCGAGGGTCTGGAAAAACCAAAACTGGGAGGGTGTAGAAAAGCAGATATTGCAAGTGGAGGAAAACCATAACTAGGTACGTGTGGAAAATCTATAATGCGGGAAGTCGAAAAATCAGTGGATTTTGGCGTGCATTCTACTGCCAGAGATCCAGATGGAATCCTCAAACAAATAGTCAAAATAAGTAACCCAGAACCAGAATTATATACACAATATTACAAATTTATTCGATAATATAACGGAGCTCTTGATGGATGTGGGCATAGACGGCTTGCCTTTGTACAAAAGCTCATCAACTAGTTTGTGGCGTATTGTGGGGTATTTTCGAAATGTTTAAAACAGCGAAGTTTTCCTAATTGGAACCAATTTCCTAGCAGACTTTGTCAACGAATTGAAATGCATTAAAATGATACCCCAGCGAAAGCCATGATTTGTGGCTTAAAAGGTCATACGGCCTATCATGGCTGTATTAAATGCACGCAGGTGGGCACTCGTGTAGGCAAAAATATTGCATTTTCGTCTTTTCGGGGACAAAAAATTAGTGATGAGGACTATGCGTCCAGAAAATATGTAGACCATCACATAAAATATTTTCTTGACAATGAAAGCGCGCTCGAATCGCTGGGGATTGGCATGATTACCCAATTTCCCTTAGACCCAATGCACCTTCTTGATCTGGGTATCACAAAAAAAAAATTATTAAAATGATTATAAGTAACAGCACCAACTTAAAATTTACTAACGATAAAAAAGACGAATTTAATAACCGTTCTATGGCACTCGCTGACTTTATTCCGTCTGAGTTCAATAGAAAGCGCAGAAACTTAGATGAACTAAGCAGGTGGAAAGCTACAGAGCTAAGATTATTTATTTTGTACACTTCAATTGTACTTCTAAAAGATATAGTCCCTGACAATATATATTCCCACATTCTTTTATTACACTGCGGGTATACAGCGTTACTTTCCAAAACCAATTACTTACAAAATTTGAACGTGATCCAAAACATTTTTGATCATTTTGTAATAGGGATGTCAAATATTTTAAAAATATCGTATCGCTGATATATTTTCTTTAAGAAAAATATCAATATGATATATAATATATCGCCAAAAAAACATCGATATATCAGATACTTTTGATATTTTTTTTTCAGTTGAATTTCAAAATTTTAACCGCGTAAATAAGCTAACAACAAAGACTTTTGCCCTAAAATTAATGTAAAAGCACTAGAAAAGTATAAACAATATAATACGTTTTATGAAATTTCTTATTTTATTAGCTCCACACATAAAAGTTTTTGTTTTTCAAGTGGGATAACATTTTTGATGTATTCCCACATGTTTTAATAGTTTTAAAACAAAGTTTGCACTTAGTTTTTTGTTATTAAATTCACCGAAATAAATTTTAACACGCTTAATTTTTTTGTGCACAGATGAGAGAAAGATATGCAAATATCAAATAATATCGAAAAATAAAATATCGATATTGTGATATTTGGCTAAATAAATATCACGATATAAATAAATTTTTTTTTGCAAAAAATATCGATATATTGATATTTTGATATATTTTTGACATCCCTATTTTGTAAGCACATTTGCTGATATTTACGGCGCAAGAAATATATCTTATAATGTCCAAAGTATGCTGCATTTGTGCGAGTCGGTCAGAGAAATGGGATATCTGCATGACTTGACTGCATACAAATTTGAAAATTTCTTGCAAGGCTTAAAAAAATCTATTAAGTGTACGACAAAAATTTTAGAACAAGTTAAAACAAGTACGGGGCAAAAAATTTCGAAATAAGGAAACAATAAAGGGCTTTATTTTAAATAAGAAAGGTAATATAATAAAATAAATTAATGAAGAATTTAACCTCACCACAAAATCTCCAAACAATTATTGTTGTTTAAGCCCATGCGTTTCTATTATTGTCCTTAATTTTATAGAAAACGATAAAAATGAGCAATTTATTCAGTGCAGAAGGTTTGCAGACCCAAGGCCTTTCTATATTAAGCCTATAAACTCAGCCTCTTTGGGAATTCTTGAGACATTAAATAAAATGTTAGATGTAGAAATAGTTTCCTTAAGCTTAATCTCTAAAGATTATAAAATGAAAGACCGATTTTTAAGGGGATGCGACCACAGCCCAAACCGTAAGAGCTAGAGCAGCCAAATTTTTTCACAGTATTCCATTGGGGGCGTAGGCGCCCACTAAGGTCCGACATGTCCCCCCAGTGGCCCCAAACAGCTCCAATATCCATATTTAGATTAAAAAATCATTAGATGTACTTAAGCTTAACTTCTAAAATGGTTGGAATTTCGAAATTTTGATTTTGCAAAAATTTAGGTCTTGAAAGGGCCCAAATAGAAATCTAAAAGAAATTTCGATATCCCCCATAATTTGGGGGCTACACTTAAAACTAACTTTTCGATTTAAAAAATCTAAACCGCTGCTTCGATCGAGATCATTTTTCGGTCAATGGTTATTCTGTGGCCCAAATGCTTAAGTTTTAAGGGCAATTTAAGTTAAAATTTGTTTTGAATTTTAAAAACTTAAACTGCTGTTCCGATCAATATGATTTTCAATCAATAGTCAGTCCTGTGGATGAAATGCATTGGTTTTATTTTTCAAAAAATATTTTTCCCTTTTTTTTCCTTTTTGGAAGAAGATAAAAATTACTACAAATTCTGTAAACAAAGCCAAAATGTTTCCAAGTTAAATATCTTAAGATTCGAACTTTTGCCCAAATACGTATGTATATTTGGATATGTTTTGATTTGTACAATACAATACATACACACAATGTGTGTTTATGTTTCTACTTGAAAGTCGATAATGTGCTTAAATATAAAATAAATAAAATTATTCATTTCCTTTCAGCTAATGCAAAATTGGAAGAGTTTAAAATTAATAATTATCAATCAAATTTGAAATCGGATAATAATAAGTTACTTCGCTACTTTTGCATTGGATGTCAATCTTTTCGTGAGTGTAATATTGTTTTCGTTTCATTCAAAACATCAAATTTTAAAACAATAAATTCCAATTTACAAACATGTGTAAATTTGTGCGCAAATTAAAATTTCATTGATAACATTGTAACTCATAGAAGATATAAAAATTCACTACTTTTACTTAGATCACATTCATTTATTATATAAAGGAAGGATCTTCCAAAAAGATTGTTTACACAAAGGTTTTCGAAAAACTCGCAAATAAAACCAAATTTCCTAACTCCAAACTAATGTTAAGCGAACGAAGTCGCTCCGGGTATAGCTAGTTAAATATAAATATGTATGTATGCCTTCCAAAGATTTATTAATTTTCACTCCCATCTTATATGCGTATTATTAATTTTTAGAAATGTTTGGGTTAAACACTTCTGAGTTCGAGAACAAACCTAAGGAAATCCAAATGGAGGAATTCGATAAAAAGTTAGACAAAATTGTCAAAAACCAGGAAGCCATCGTAAACACCCAAAGCCATATACTGGCGGTGCTTAATAAATTAACAAATAAGGACTTCTTTGAGGAACCATTCTTTCATTATTTATTTCATTTTTCTTTTCTTTTTTTCAAGAATCAAATTGTAAAACGAGCCATAAATGGCGACCTAGTCAAAAATTTGGACAACATTCTAGGACCGGATTTAATTGGAAAATTTAATTATGATGGCATCCTAGGCAAAATGCCATTTAAAAAATATACCAATTTAAATGATGCATTATATAGTAAGTACAACTAAACATTTATATTTCATTAACAACTAATTATCAACTTTTTCTTAAATGTAGATGCTGTCAAAGAAAATACGTCGCATTGGTACGAGCTGCGTTCAAAACGAACAAAAGTCGCATCGCAAAAAAGAAATTCGACGAAAAAAACAAAAAAATAATAAAATCGATTTAAATAGAGAAAATATTTTAAACAATGATTTAGATGATAAGTAATAATAAAAAGTATTAATATATTAAGTAATTAGAAATAGTCTAATTTAAACATAAGGTTAAAAGTGTATTTATACCCGTTACTCGTAGAGTAAAAGGGTATATTAGATTCGTGCAAAAGTATGTAACAGGTAGAAGGAAGCGTTTCCGACCACATAAAGTATATATATTCTTGATCAGGGTCACTAGCCGAGTCGATCTAGCCATGTCCGTCTGTCCGTCTGTATGAACGCTGAGATCTCGGAAACTACAAAAGCTAGAAGGTTGAGATTTTCCACACATATTCTTGGGCCTCCTACGCAGCGCAAGTTTATTTCAGCCGAGCTCCACGCCCCTCTAACGCCCACAATCGCCCACTAACGATTTTAAAATGTGTCTGGCGCCCACACCTTTAAAGATTTCCGAGAAGTATACTTTCAATTTTGTTGTGTATATTTATACCTATCGAAATAGGGAAGACATTTTTCAAATCGGACCATTCCACTATGGGGAAAAATTCCGTATTTTTGGTATAAACTCTAGTTTTAAAGATAGGGCCTTGAAAATTATAATATATACTTCTTATGCACAAATAGAATTTCGGTTTTTTCCATTTTTTGAAAAAACCTTACGGTTGTAAAAACACCACCCACAGCCACCCACCCACCACCTCCCCATTATGGTCAACCCCCTAAAAATTTGTAAAAATATTTTTTTATTAATAAAAAACATTTTTATATAGATAACTTATGTAAGATATAATATTAATAAAATAAAATTTAATTATTCTCCATCGAAACTCTCTGAAACAAGCAAGAAAGTTAAAAAATTGGGTTTGCCAGACCTAGACACCAACTTCAATCATTCTTCTTCAGGTTCTGCTTCCAAATAAACACTATCCAAATCAAAGAAATTGATTTCACCATCTTCGTCTTCCTCCGTACTTTCAATATCGTTTGTAACATCGGAATTCATATGCAGCTAAACAGTGATTTATTGAAAAAGGGGCAAAAACGGGCAAAAAGCAATGATAACACCTGTTTCTTTATCATTTTGTTAATACATTTATATTACAACCTTGCGTCGATCGGCGTAGATTCTTAACTAAAGCTTAACAGAACACAATAACTTTTGTTAGTTTTCGGCTAAAAGAGACATACACAAGACATTAAACAACAGGACAATGCAAACAGTTACAACACAATTTGTTTTGAGAAGTATTTAAGCATACCTTGACGTAAATTTTCCATATTTTTGTTTATTTTTTCGCCCTCTGAACACTTTGCACGACGATGGGAAACTTTGGAGTAAAATTAGCGCGCTTTTTTCTTAGAGATGAGCACGTTAATCGATAGACTTTGATAGGCTACAACAAATTATCGGTGGCACGTAAAATTTTTTTTTAAATTGTTCTAATAAGTTTAACCGTTTTACTATTAAAATAAAATATTTGTTTTTTAAATTAGTAACTTTTATTTTTTGCGTTTATGCCAAAAAAACGGACTTTTTCCCCATAGTGCAGTGGTAAGGCCAATTCTCACATACGGGGCACTAGTCTGCTGGCCAGCCCTGACAAGAGCATACAATATTACTAAGCTGAAAAGAATACAGAATCCTCAGCTTGCGCAGGAGCTACAGGGGCATTAAGATCATGCCCGGCTGCCGCGTTGAACACTATTCTGGATATAATGCCTATAGAACTTTTCATAAAGGATACGGCAGCGCAGAGTGCGGCCAGACTGAAGGCAAGTAAATACTGGAAAGGCTACCACACAGAACACTGCCGTATCTTAGAAGACAGCAACTATCTGGCAAAGAACAAAACGGATTATATGACAGCTGAGATAAGATTTGGAAACGGATTTACGACTACTACTACTAAGACTGGGAGAATGACAGAGTAATCGGACAAGATGAGGTATCACTCTACACTGACGGCTCCAAGATGGACTGTGGTGTAGGGGCTGGAATTTTCGCTGAAAGCTGGGGGATAGAATCGAAATTCCACCTCCCAGAATCAGCGACAGTTTTTCAGGTTGAGGCACTTGCTATTTTAGAAGCAGCCAAGCTTTCGATTCAGCAATGCCAATTCAGGAATACCAAGGTAAGGATATACTCTGATAGCCAAGCGGCTTTCAAATCTCTCGCAGCAGCAAGAACCAACTCGACACTAGTAGCCGATAATAAGTCGGCTCTTAGCATACTAGCAAACAAAAAACCATGTACAGATAACATGGGTGCACACTGATATACCAGGAAACGAAAAGGCGGATGAACTTGCACGAATGGGGTCGGCAGACGACTCCTATACAACTAGTCTACCAAGCAAGAATTCACGAACACTACAAAACACAAGCTAGTAAAAGTTGGTCGGAAAAGCAGGGTCTCAGAAGATCAAAACTCTGCTGGCCACCCATCAATAGCAAGAGAACTCGAGAGCTAATAACCAAAAGTAAAAGGGATATTAGAAGGATCACGGCACTCATCACAGGCCATTGGGCCATTGGCACGCAACCCATGAAGATGGGGCTTCCGTACAACGCTAATTACAGAAGCTGCAAAGAAACTGACACACAGGAGACACCTGAGCACATGATGTGTCATTGCCCAGTACTAAACCATATCAGGGCCAGATACTTCGGGGCGTATAGGAAAGCAGAGGATAACTGCAATTCTAGCTTTTCTAAATGACGCAGGCTGGTACTGAAGAGAACGCGGAGACAACAATTTACGAGGGTGTGGATCAAAACGGAGCTCAGCTCTACTTGGAGGTCCTCAGAGAGGACCTCACCACTTTTACCTACCTACATAATGCAAAAAAGTGATTAGCAAACTATTTATTAGTTTTCAAACGTTGAGATATTGACAAATTGTTGATTTGTAAAAAAACATTATTTAGCTCCGTTGCACACACACATGGACGAAATATATAAGCCGCAATCCCTAGATATGTGCGTGTGTGCATTGCAGCTGACTAAGGAAGTTAGATTCGCTTAAATTCAAATTAATGATAATACTGATATCCTTTTGCATAAAAAAATTGCATTTTCATTTCTACAACAGATTTTGTTACAGATTTTTGTGTTTTAAAATGCAAATAGCATTGAAGGTATTAAAAAAACTAAATATTCAAATCAATTGAGTCTCTAACCCTTCCTAACTTGTGCCTCATATTGTTAAAAAAAATATAAATGTTTAAACAATTTGATTCACGGCATTCCCTTCCACCTTCTGATTCGGCCCGCCTTAGCAAACTATTCCAGCCTTTCTTCTTCTTCACTCCTCACAGGTTTTTTTATTGCAGCGTGCCGAATGAGAACATTTTAGAAAGTGTATGTGATGACGAATGTAATCATTTTTCGACACAAATGTTGATATCAGAAGTTTTGTATGTTGAAGGTGCGATTGTAACTAGTTTTTTACCTCGTTAAGAGGTGTTTTTATTTGATATCAGAAGTTTTTGTTTGTTTACTTTTGCTCTCACAGGAGCTAATATATTCATTTAAATTTAAATTGGTCAAGCATAATTTTAAAATTATTTAAGTTAAAAAGGCGTTGAAGTATTTCAAAATACCTTTTAAACGAGGTATTGCACATGTCTGTAGCTTTAGTAGTGTAGAACTTACAAACTTACGAAATTTAGCTGTTTCTAGCTTGTTTCCTAAAAATCGTAAAACAAAAGATTCCTATGCAAATTAACTGGTTCAATGACCCTAAAATACAGTTTAGACACCCACGCACAAAATTCAATGCTCAGGAAGCGTTAGTTGTTCTGAGCTGGCAAAAGTGGCTATTTTCGTTTCTTAATAACTTTTAAACGTGATTTTTTACAGTAACATGATGTATACCAAAAATTAAGGAATCTCGAGGGCTATACAGTTTGAAGTTTTAAAGAAAATCGTTAGACCCGTTTTTGAAAGAAATAAAATAAAAGCTGAAATAAAAAGATTACAACATTTTTGTTTTGTGCATATTTTTTTTTTAAATATTAAATTTACACAAATTACATGTAGAAGGCGCTTAAAGCTTTTTAAAATACCTTTCAAACGAGATACAGCAGCGAGAAGTTACGGCCTTCCGTATTTTAGCTATTTATAGATGTTTTCCCGCTTAACTATGACCCCTCATACTAAGCGCATTTTCAGTAGGAATACAACTAACGTAGTGCGAGGGGCCGATTATCCCCACCGGCCCCAACAGATCCAAATTTCTAAATTTTCACTTTTACACTTTCACCGCTCTCTCTCCCAAACCAATTGATTTTCTTGAGGTCTTGGTATGCAATCCTTTAAGTTTTAGTAATACCTTCAATTTGGTGCATTACTCATTACGATCGGACTATCACAGCAGATTTTCAATTTTGCGGCTACATAATAGTAGTCGCCTTCGCACACTCTCCTTGTGCACTTCGTCACTACATGGACTGCCGTCCATAGTGATTAGCTCCTATGAGATAGGTACAGGGATCGTAATTATTATGATTTTTAAAATAAAAATTAGAAAATAATAATTATTTGTTGATTTTTATAGAAAAAATTTAAAAATAAGTTTTATTTTCAATTTTTATAATAAAAATTGAAAAAAACGTCTTATTCTTAACTTTTTATTATATAAATTGAAAAGAAGTCTTTTTTTCCAATTTTTATAATAAAAATTGAAAATAAGTCTTATTCTCCAATTTTTATTATATAAATTAAAAATAAGTCTTATTCTCCAATTTTTATTATATAAATTAAAAATAAGTCTTATTCTCCAATTTTTATTATAAAAATTGAAAATAAAAATTGAATGCAAATATCTTTTAAGCCAATGGAGTATGGGCCAAAATCTAAAAACAGGATTGATCTTCGAGTCAATACCTTTCATATGAGCTATGACATGACTATGTCCAAGGATATTTTAAGGACTTATAGCGCCTTCTAATGTTTTATATATGTAACTTCTATATTCGGTGGAAGTACATGACGTCAAAAAAAACCATTTAGTACCAGAAAATCCAAATGATAAGAATAAATATCCCAGTCAAAATACACCTGTCCATCTGTCTGATTTTGCATAAAGTAATTAAAAAATGAAAGTCGCTAATTTTCCAATTATTTATAAGTATATTCAGTTAAGTTAAGTTATGTATGATCCACACAAATAAATCCTCTTGCTCCTAAGAATTCGTGGTTTTTAAAGAATCGACATAGAATACATATTTAGGTATCTGAAGTAAAGTTATGTAAGATACACAAAAATATATCCTCTTGTTCCTAAAAATTCGCGGTTTTTAAAGACATTAGAAGGCGCTATAAGTCCTTAAAATATCCTTGGACATAGTCATGTCATAGCTCATATGAAAGGTATTGACTCGAAGATCAATCCTGTTTTTAGATTTTGGCCCATACTCCATTGGTTTAAAAGATATTTGCATTCAAATTTTATTTTCAATTTTTATAATAAAAATTGGAGAATAAGACTTATTTTCAATTTATATAATAAAAATTGGAGATTAATAGTTATTTTTAATTTATATAATAAAAATTGGAGAATAGGACTTATTTTCAGTTTTTATTATAAAAATTGGAAAATAAGACCTATTTTTAATTTATAAAATATAAATTGAAAAAAAAGGTTTATCACGTTTTCCCATTTGCCGAATTATACTAAGTAAGTGGTTTTTTCCCTTATTTTTTGGACGCTATTTTGGCTATCAATTTTTTTAAACTCATAACACTTATTTGAAGTCCCTGGATATGTATTGATGAACACCATAAAATTGCATTTTTACTTTTCTAAAATCTTGAAAGGCGTAGGCGCCAGACACCTTTTTTAAATCCCTTGAGGGCGATTGTGGGCGTTAGAGGGGGCGTGTCCCTCGGCTGAAATAAACTTGCGCTGCGTAGTAAGACAGAAAATATGTGTGGGAAATCCCAACTTTCTAGCTTTTGTAGCTCCCAAAATCTTAGCGTTTATACAGACGGACAGACGGACATGGCTAGATTGACTCGGCTAGTGATCCTGATCAGGAATATATATACTTTATAGGGTCGGAAAAGCTTCCTTCTCCTTGTTACATACTTTTGCACGAATACAATATACTCTTTTACTCTACGAGTAACAAGTATAAACACCTCTTAACGAGGTAAAAAAAACTAGTGACGATCGCACCTTCAACATACAAAAGTTGTGATATCAACATTTGTGACAAAAAATTATTACACTTGTAACCGTAGTTCTTATTTAGTTTTATTTGTTATTTTCACTTTTAATTTATCAAATAAAAACACCTCTTAACGAGGTAGAAAACTAGTGACGATCGCACCTTCAACATACAAAAGTTCTGATATCAACATTTGTGACGAAAAATTATTACACTCGTCATTAAATAGACTTTCTAATCTTTTCTCATTCGGCCCGCCCTAGCAGACTATTCCAGCCTTTTCCCTTCACAGGCATTTTCTATTGCAGCGTGCCGAATAAAAAAATATTAGAAAGTCTATTTAATGACGAGTGTAATAATTTTTCGTCACAAATGTTGATATCAGAACTTTTGTATGTTGAAGGTGCGATCGTCACTAGTTTTCTACCTCGTTAAGAGGTGTTTTTATTTGATATCAGAAGTTTTTGTTTGTTTACATTTGCTCTCATAGGAGCTAATATATACATTTAAATTTAAATTGGTCAATCATAATTTGTAAGCCATTGTATTTAAACAAATTAAGTTAAAAAGGCGTTTAAGTATTTCAAAATACCTTTTAAACGAGGTATGGCACATGTCTGTACCTTTAGTAGTGTAGTACTTACAAACTAACGAAATTTAGCCATTTTTAGCTTTTTTCCCGCTAAAGTAGCGGCTTTTTCCAAAAGTCGTAGAACAAAAGATTCCTATATGGAACTCTTAAGTGCAAATTTACTGATTCCATGACCCTAAAATACAGTTCGGATACCCTCACACAAAATTCAATACTCAGGAAGCTTTAGTTGTTCGAGCTGGCAAAAGTGGCTATTTTCGTATAAAAATAACTTTTAAACGTGACTTTTTACAGTAATGTGTTATATATCAAAATTTAAGGAATCTCAAGGGTTATACAGTTTAAAGTTTTCAAGAAAATCGTTAGAGCCGTTTTTGAGAAAAATAAAAAAAAGCTAAAAAAAAAGTTTTAAAAAATTGTCTTTTGTTCATATCTTTTTAATTATTACATTTACACAAATTGCATATAGAAGGCGTTTATAGCATTTAAAAATACCTTTCAAACAAGATGCAGCACAAGTCTGTAGCTTTAGTAGTATAGAAGTTACGGTTTTCCGAATTTTAGCTATTTATAGCTGTTTTCCCGCTAAACTAGCGAGTTTTTCCAAAAGTGGTAGAACAAAAGTTTTTTATATCGATGGGATGAACGTCATATTAAATTTTCAAAACTTAAGAAACATGTTTTGGACAAACTGACAAACAGAATTAAATTTTCATTTTGGGAAGAAGAAGGAAATCTTATTTTGGCTATAACTTTTGAACGGAGCGTCGGATTTTGACAAATGACCCCTCATTCGACGGGTATTTTCAAAAGGAATACAACTAAAACATTGCGAGGGGGCATTTATCCCCACCGGCCCCAACAGCTCCAAATTTCGAAATTTTCATTTTTTCACTTTCACCGCTCTCTCTCCCAAGCCAATTGATTTTCTTAAAGTCTTGGTATGCAATCCTTTAAGTTATTGCAATACCTTTCGATTGGTGTATTACTCATTACGATCGGACTATCACAGCAGATTTTCAATTTTGCGGCTATATAATAGTAGTCGCCTTCGCACACTCTCCTGGTGCGCTTCGTCACTACATGGACTGCCGTCCATAGTGATTTTTTTGGGTTAGCGTGGGTTTTTACAACGTGTTCGCTTCTCTGTCTCGTTGTAGTGTAGTGTGACCGTTCTCCGATCCTCACATAATCCCTAGGTCTTAGCAATAATAGTTTTACATATTATTGAAACAGCGGAATTGGTACATTACTTATAAATAATAGTTTTCGGTACATACATCACTTAAGCCAAACAATACACTGCTTTCACTTTTAAACCAAATCAATATAATCAATATACTGCTTACACACTCGTCATTAAATACACATTCTTAAATTTCCCTCTACGGCAAGCTCCAATACTAAATGCCTGCGAAGAGTCAATAAGAAAAAAGGCTGGTTTGCTAAGGGGGGCCGAATGAGAAAATTTAAGAAAGTGTATTTAATGACGAGTGTAATAATTTTTCGTCACAAATGTTGATTTCAGAACGTTTGTATGTTGAAGGTGCTAGTTTTTTACCTCGTTAAAAGGTGTTTTTTTTTTATATATAAAAGCCACAAAATGAGCTTTTTATAAACACAATCACTAGATATGTGCGTGTGTGTGCATTGCAGCTGACTAAGGAAGTTAGATTAGCTTAAAATCAAATTAATGATAATACTGATATCCCTTTGCATAAAAAAATTGCATTTACATTTCCACAACAGATCGAAGACATTTTCTTACAGATTTTTGTGTTTTAAAATGCAAATACCATTAAAAGTATTCAAAAAATAACTAAATATTCAAATCAATTAATTCTAATCAAGGTGAAACATTAATGGAAACAAAAATACTGAAGCAAAATATCAATGAAAATATGCAGTAATATGGAATTGCATATTACTAATGCCGTTTTTTAAATTCGTCAAATACATTAAGCAAAACATTGCTTCGCATAAATATTGGTGTTCCTTTTATATACTGTGGATACCTTCCAAAAACCCCGTTAACTAATTCGCCAAGAGTATTTGGTTTTTATTTACCTTTTGGTTACCTATAAAAAATATTCGTTTTAATTTCATAAATCTTAGTCAAAATTATCTTATTGGTTGTTCGAGAGCTATCTTTTCGAGAGAAATCTATCTTTTAGCAATTTTTTCTTCCATTTTTTTTTTTTAAGAAAACAAGTTTCTTTTTAGATTTACACGCTAATCGATTTGGAATTTAAATACATGCTCAACCCAGTATGAAATTCTATATTTAAACAATATGTTTTGGACAAAGTACTAATGTTATGACAAAAATTAATGTATGGATTTGTGTCGAAAAATGACTTTCCTTTTTACTGTTCTGTGCAGTGGATAACTTACGCAAGGAATAAGAATTTTAGGATTTTTTTATGCAAGTTTTTATATATTTCTGCTTAGGACAATATACTGTTGTTTTTACGGAAATGAAGGAAAAAAGTTATGATAAAATCTTTTTTCGGCTTATAGGCTAAAAAAAGGAATTTTTTAAATATGAACTAAAAACCAAATATATATTTATGCTTAGTTTTCAATTTTAATTTCCGTTGCTAGTTGATGAACTTAAGACTGTACAAAGAGGTCCGTATAGACTAAGTGCAGAAGAGAAACTAATAGTCAGGAACAAAATCCAACAAATGATTGAAAGCCATGTCATCCGCCCAAGTAGCTCTTCATTCGCTAGTCCTATGCTTTTAGTTAAAAAGAAAGATGGCAGTGATAGACTGTGCATTGATTTTCGCGGATTAAATGCGAATACGGTGTCTGATACATATCCATTGCCATTAATATCAGATCAGATAGATAGATTACGTGGTAGACTGTGCATTGATTTTCGCGAATTAAATGCGAATACGGTGTCTGATAAATATCAATTGCCATTAATATCAGATCAGATAGATAGATAGTAAATATGTTAGCAGTTTGGACATGGGCATCGGATTTTATCAGATACCGATTCACACTGATTTCATCGAGAAGACAGTTTTCGTGACTCCAGAAGGCCAATATGAGTTCCTTGCTATGCAATTCGGTTTGAAGAACGCTTCGTCAGTATTTTAAAGAGCGATTGTACGAGCCTTAGGTGATTTGGCATACTCGTATGCAATTGTCTATATTGATGATGTGGAAGTAGAAGCTTTTACAAGATTGAAAGTTGTGCTTAAAGCCTTGTCAGATTCCGTTTTTTCAATTAATATAAAGAAGTGCACATTCTTCAAGACAGGAATAGAGTATCTCGGGTTTTATATTAAGGATGGCGAAATTAAACCCAATCCAAGAAAAATAGAAGCTCTATCCGCATTAAGTCAACCAACTACTGCCATGCATATTTCAGACAGTTTGTTCCACGATTCTCTGAACAGATGAAACCATTGTATTAGTTAACTTCTAAGGTAAATTCATTTGCTTGGGAGGAGAATCATGAACAAATACGTAAAAATAATATTGACGTGTTTTCAAGTGACCCGGTGTTGACCATATTCAACCCTGAGCTTCCGATCGAGTTGCATACAGACGCCAGCGCGGATGACTACGATGCAATGCTCCTTCACAGGATTGACGGCACATGTAGGGTGATCGAGTGTTTCAGTAAGTGTACATCGGCTTCAGAATCAAAATATCATTCTTATGAACCAGAGACTTTAGCCGTGTATATTGCTGTCAAACATTTTCGACATTACCTGCATGGTAGAAAGTTCGTCGTCCATACTGACTGCAATTCCGACTGCAAAAGCGAGTCGCACAAAAGGCTGAACTGACACCACGAGTACACCGATGGTGGGCGTTCTTGCAGGCATTCGATTTTAGCGTAGAATATAGAAAGGGAACTCAAATGGCACACGTAGACTGCCTATCGCGAAATCCTGTTCCAGAAGTCTCGAAAACGATAAGCAAAGTAGTTGAGGTTCGCGTTGAGTTGGCAGCGATAACGGATAATTGGCTAATCGCTGAACAGCAGAGGGATTTAGGTATAGTTGATATCATGACACAAATAAACGGAGGTGAAATGCAAGTTGGCAGAGCTCGGAGTAAGTAAGTACGGAGTACGAAGTAAGATCCGGATTGTTGCATCGCAAAATTCGGAAAACCGGAAAGACTCGTCGCTTACCAGTGATTCCGAGAGCTTTTAAGTGGTCGGTCATTAATCATGTTCACGAAGCTATAATGCATCTTGGATGGCTGAAAACTCTAAACAAGGTCTATGAACAGTATTGGTTTGAAAGTATGTCGAAGTACGTCAGAAAGTTTGTGGAAAACTGTATAACTTGGGAAGCTGAGCGGCAAAAATGACTTAAGGGATCATAGTACAAATAGACGCATTCACCAAGTTTGTTTACCGATATCACACACTGAATTTGGATTCGGAAAATTGTATCAACGCAGTAAAGGCAGGTATAACACTTTTTGGGGTTCCTAGCCGTATAATTTTAGATCAAGGTAGGAGCTTTGCCAGTAGTCGATTCCGTGATTTTTGTTCATCAAATAAAATCCAGTTACATTTAATTGCAACAAGGGCAAGCAGGGCAAACGGCCAAGTGGAGCGCGTGAGGAGCACGATGAAAGGAATGTTAACAGCAGTTGAGACATACGAACGCTCTTGGCAGGATGCATTGATGGACATCCAATTAGCTATGAATTGTACTAGTAATCGGGTGGGTAATTTCAGCCCCTTAGAGTTACTAACAGGAAAGCAGGCAAGACCTTTGGGCATTTTACCCATAATATCTGAACCTAAGATAGATTGTAAGGAAGCTGGGGCAGAAGCTAAAGAGAATATGGGTAAAAAATGCAAAATATGACAAGAGTAGAGTTGATCAAAATAAAGCAAAAGTTGTGAAACATGGGATTGGCGATCATGTCTTGCTAAGAAGTGAGGAACGCCATCAAACGAAATGGGATCCCAAGTTCAAGTTTGTTGTAACAGAATTGCTGGAAGGTGATCGTTACCTGTGGAAATCATTGACTAGTAAAAGAACATACAAGTATTCGCATGAGAACTTGCAAAAACTACCAGATAATCGAGTTGCATCTGAGTTGATCAAAGAAAGTGATGTCGTTGAAATGAACGCAGAAGATGAGTTGATATCTGTCACCTAAGAGGGGTGCACAGGACATCACACACTGAGGCTAAGTTGATCCAATCAAAGATTGTGGCACTAAAGGTGCATATCGTCGCAAGATAAATTGTAAGCCAAATGGTCGGGTTTGCGCAGAAGAGTACAAGCTACTAATAAGAAAGAGTTATCCTGCCAAACTGTCATTTGAAGACACAAAAAGTGTATTGAGGGATTAAAAAAAAAAAACAAGAAAGGAAGCTAGCTTCGGCCAGCCGAAGCTTATTTACCCTTGCAGATAAAGTAAATACCTATAGTTTAATGCTCACTCGGTGCAGTTACACGGATTCCAGATTCAGCGTGCCTATTTAAATTTAGTTTTTAAGCTGTCAAAAATCAAAACGTCTACTTCCTACAAAGTTACAATGAATTTTCTTATATTTGTTTGAATATTCCTATGGGAGCCTTAAGATATAGTGGTACGAACCGGCTCGCTCCGACATATGTACTACCTGCAATAGAAAGAAGACTTTCGGGAAAGTTTCATCGCTATAGCTTTAAAACTGAGAGACTAGTTCGCATGTAAACGGACAGACGGACATGGCTAGATAGACTCGGTTATTGGTGCTGATCAAGAATACATATACTTTATGTGGTCGGAAACGTCTCCTTCTCTGCGTTGCAAACATCTGACAGAAATTATAATACCCTCTGCAAGGGAATAAAAAGTCATAATGTAAGCTAATGAGAAACTTCAAATTTGTTCCAGATTAGAAAAATGTGATGCCAATCCAATGTTAAGCCATGCACACGAGGACGTGTGATAGTCAGGATAGCCGTGTCGAGAGAATTAATAACAATAGAAATAAATGTAAACAAGAAAGGAAGCTACCTTCGGCCAGCCGAAGCTTATATACCCTTGCAGATAAAGTAATACTCACTCGGTGCAGTTCCAGGGATTCCAGATTCAGCGTTTCTATTTTTGAATGTAGTTATTAAGTAGTCAAGAATTAAAACGCCTACTTCCTACAAAGTAACAATGAATTTTCTTATATATGTTTGAATATTCCTATGGGAGCCTTAAGATATAGTGATCCGATCCGGCTCGCTCCGACATATGTACTACCTGCAATAGAAAGAAGACTTTCGGGAAAGTTTCATCGCTATAGCTTTAAAGCTGAGAGACTAGTTCGCATAGAAACGGACAGACGGACAGACGGACATGGCTAGATGGACTCGGCTATTGATGCTGATCAAGAATATATATACTTTATGTGGTCGGAAACGTCTCCTTCACTGCGTTGCAAACATCTGACTGAAATTATAATACCCTCTACAAGGATATAAATATAACCAATATAACTGATAGAAACTTGTCATCGAATAAAGAATTGAGAGAGAGAAGTGCGACCTTCTAAGACTTTTTAGGGGTTTCAAGAGCGTGGCTTCTTTCGAGAACCTTCGAACAGGCAACGTATGTAAATTGCGACTCGCCACGCTTCTTAGAAAGACTCAAGTGAAAATAAAGTGATGGCGGAAAAACCACCTCGAGAAGCGGCCAAAAGACCCCTGTCTCCGACATATACCCTCTGCAAGGGTATAAAAATCGGACTTTATCCGATAATTTGAGAGAGGATCTCATAATTATTATAATTGAGTAAAGTACTTACCAATATATACATATGTAAACCAGAACACTATTGTAATTATAAGCCTGTTGTACGATTTCGACTAAGCAGAAATTCGTTCGTTGCTGACAGCTACTTTGACCTAAACAAATAGGTAGCTGATATCTTGGTCTGCGCTCATCTGCGTGTGATAAACGGGTCATAAACCACCCTGCAGTTCCCGAATTCAGACCGAGCGCTAAAATAGCACTGAGTTGACTGCGACGCCGGCAGAGTCTCGGCAGAACCGACTCTCTCACCAACCCTCTCTCCCTCAATCTCTGTCTTTTTATGAAATTAACCCAGCGGCGAAAATTGGCATTACAAAATTGATTACGAATGCATTACTTCTCCTCTAGGCATGGCCGCCTTGTAATGTGGAACTAAAAAAAGAAAAAAAAAAGAAGAAGAAATTATACAATAATACCCATGTTAAATTCCTACATGAGGAATAAATATTTTTTGTTTTCATAAATGAACAGCATTACAACTCAGCATACGTTTTTCAACCACATTACAAGGCGGCCATGCCTATGGCAAAGTAATCCATGTTGTAATCCATTGTTTCCCCATTACTGCAGGAGAAGTAATGCATTCGTAATCCATATTGTAATGGCAATTTTCGGCGCTGGGCAGAGACGACGCTCTCCCAAATTTCTCTCTCTCAATATTTCTCTCTGCTCAGGAGTAGAGAAAAATTAGGCAAGCACGATCGTGACAATAGGAAGAGAACAACAAGAGAGATTGAAATTGCAGATGTTGTTTTTCCCGCTTAGTATTCTTTTTCTGTTTCTCAAAAGCAGGCGCCGTTGTTCCGCGTTTTTCAATTGCGTTCTAACTGTGATAAGTTGTTTTCGAGTTCAAACAAAAGTGCTATTAATCAAGAATACACATTTAGGTAAGTAATTTTCAAGGGTATTAAAATTGTGTCTTGTCTTTGCTTGATCCCAAGCGTGGCTTGTAGATCAATATAAGTTTGTATACGTGGCCTCTTCCCGGAGGTCAGAAAGGAAGACCGCGGAGTTATAAGATGTGTTGATAACTGATTTATTGTGAATTTGGTACTAGCTTATATACTACTTGGATAACACGGAAGTTTAGTGTAAAGAATAGTGGAATTGGTTGTATTCTGGAGTAGGTCAGAATGTTTTGATTTAGTAGCAGTTTGCATAGTTGGGTCGGTTGACTCTGCAGAAAGTGCTGACTGCTTGGCGGGTCAGTGAGACGTCGAGTCAACCGCTGACATTGACTATGTAGAATATGCTGATCAGCAAATAGTATCTGCCGTGGGTGTAACTGGACGCCTGATACTGTTACCAATAATACTACTGCTGTTGCTGATGAACGATCGCCCTTGCGACAAATATTATAGCATTACCGTGGGGACTGAAGTTGTGACCTTGTAAAAATTGATCATTTGGACTGTCTAAAGTATGTGGAATTCCTGCAACAAACCTTAAATTTTTCTTAGTTAACTTTAGAAATATCATCAACAGTTCAGAATTTGTGTAGTTTCGAAGTTGATGAGAAGTTGAGCTGATTTTTCTAAGTAGTTCACTTGCTGGCTGGTTTTCCGCTAGCTGCAAGGACTTATTCGGTCTAATCGTTGGTCCTTGGTCGGTTGAGTCAGTTTCGATGGTTCTTACTTGGTTACCAGTACCTTCAGGCTCAATTATGTCATGATCCACCAATACTAAGTTCGTTAAATGCATCCTTTCTTCATTATGAGAGTTCCTATTTATCCGTTCGCTATCTTTTGTTATTTCGACAGATTGGTTATTTGTACACAGCTCTTCGAGTTGGAGGTCATCCATCGGATTGTCATCCTTTTGTTCCTCAAAAACCGGATGAGGTCCAGCATGATCGTCTACTCCTTCTTCTAAGCCCGGCTTTATTTTTGCATCACACGAGGTTTCTGTTTCGAAAAGACCTGTGATTACCTTGCACAGGCTTGAGCCTCCGGTGGTTTTACGGTCGGAAATAGTTGAATCGGTTGCGAACATTGACTGTCTTCTACTTGGTTGTTCATCCAATATTTCTAGCATGCAAGATCTTCGTTCCAAGAAACTTAGAACGCTTGGTAGAGTGGCCACTTCTGTGGGTGTGTCGGCAGCGTCCTCTAATGCTGCTAGTGTCTTGTGATCGAGCCTTTCTCGTATTAGGAATCCTAAAATAGGATCCCATGTCTGTGTGTCGATTTCTAGACTTTTAAGTGTACTTAGAGATCTTTCGACAGTATCATGCAGCGCTCGGACTTGAGTAGCCGACCCATTGATGGGCTCGTGGTCAAAAATTTTTGCGAGTGCAGTGAAGATTAATATTTTCCCATTTTGGAATTTGGTCTTTAGTCGTCGCCAGGTGTCTTCATATTCTCCTTGGGAGAATGCTGTATCTGTTAATATATTTCTTGCTTCCCCCTTAAGTACACCTTGAAGGAGATGTAGCTTTTGTGCAGAAGGGTACGGTTGATTGTGAACTAGTTCCATGAAGAGTTCGTGGAATTGTGGCCATTGTAGGTATTCCCCAGCAAACTCAGGTAGGTTGACTGGTGGTTGGGATAACGTTAGCTTTAGTGGCGAGTCATCTTTGCGTCACAGCGTCGTCTCGTATTCTTGATAAAGTGACTGAACTTGACACAATTCTGTAGCGGCGATGTCTGAAGCGCCTGGTATTACTTCTATCACATCATTAGCCTGTCTCACCAATGCCCATTGCGCATCAATGTGGCGCTGTAGTGCGGGTGTGATGGTAGTAGCATGGGATACTAGGTTGAGGGATGATTCCATTTCGGTACATCGTAATTGCAATAGTCGGATTGCCTTGCTTATTGATGCGTCCATCTCCTTTGGTGCTGGTGGTAGTGGTTTTGCGTCTTCTCGTGGTCGTGCCATTTCTTTAATCTCGGGGTCCAGATCACGAAACTGTTGCCACAGATCCTGTTAGACCTGGTTGCGGTGTTCCTTCTGGAGGACCTTGACGCGGTATGCCTTGTCTGGAGGACTTTTAGTGTTGTGCCTGAACTGGAGGGCTTTTAGTAATGTGCCTTATGCACATTATGTGCCGTATGCCTTGTCTGGAGGACTTTTAGTGTTGTGCCTGAACTGGAGGACTTTTAGTAATGTGCCTGAACTGGAGGACTTTTATTGAGGTGCCTGAACTGGAGGACCTTTAGTAATGTGCCTAATCTGGAGGACTTTTAATAAGGTGCCTGAACTGGAGGACTTTAGTTTAGCGTGGTTCAAAAGAATCAGTTAATGATTCCTTGTAAATGTGATCCTTGGAAATGCAAGGATCAAAAAGGTCCTCCAGTTCAGGCACCTCATTAAAAACAATGTTTGATCCCAAGCGTGGCTTGTAGATCAATATAAGTTTGTATACGAGGCCTCTTCCCGGAGGTCAGAAAGGAAGACCGCGGAGTTATAAGATATGTTGATAACTGATTTATTGTGAATTTGGTACTAGCTTATATACTACTTGGATAACACGGAAGTTTAGTGTAAAGAATAGTGGAATTGGTTGTATTCTGGAGTAGGTCAGAATGTTTTGATTATGGTAGCAGTTTGCATAGTTGGGTCGGTTGACTCTGCAGAAAGTGCTGACTGCTTGGCGGGTCAGTGAGACGTCGAGTCAACCGTTGACATTGACTATGTAGAATATGCTGATCAGGAAATAGTATCTGCCGTGGGTGTAACTGGACGCCTGATACTGTTACCAATAATACTACTGCTAGGGTTGTTGGTCGTTGATCATGTTGAGCAACATAGAGTACGAATGTTGGTCATGTTGAGCAATATTGATAACGAACAGTCTTAATTATTATAGCTTCTCATTTTTAGAATAAGCATAAAGGGTATAAAAGGGTATATTAGATTCGTGCAAAAGTATGTAACGGGTAGAAGGAAGCGTTTCCGACCCTATAAACTATATATATTCTTGATCAGGATCACTAGCCGAGTAGATCTAGCCGTGTCCGTCTGTCCGTCTGTCCTTCAGTCTGTCTGTATGAACGCTGAGATCTCGGAAACTACAAAAGCTAGAAGGGAGATTTCCCACACATATTCTTTGGCTTCCTACGCAGCGCAAGTTTATTTTAGCCGAGCGCCACGCCCCCTCTAACGCCCACAATCGCCCACTAACGATATTAAAATGGGTCCTGCGCCCACACCTTTTAAGATTTCCGAGAAGTATAAATGCAATTTTTTGTGCATACTTATACCTATCGAAATGTAGAAGACATTTTTCGCATATACGCAATCCAAATTTCTATATCTATCTCCCTCGCACTCCCTTTAGCTGAGTTACGATTATTAGTCGGGACACCAACCCGAGTACAGCGTTCGCACTCCCATTAGCTGAGTGACGGGTATTATATAGTCGGGACACGAACCCGACTATAGCGTTCTCTCTTGTTTTTAATATTTTTTGGTCAAGCTGATGGTATAAGCTGCATAAACATTATAATTTCAGATGAGATCATTTTGTCCTACAGCCCAGAAGGATGTTATTCTTGGACTTCTAAGTAAGTTTTTATCATTCTTATCTAATATTCTAATATTATATAATCAAATAAAAACACCTCTTAACGAGGTAAAAAACTAGTGACGATCGCACCTTCAACATACAAAAGTTCTGATATCAACATTTGTGACGAAAAATTATTACACTCGTCATTAAATACACTTTCTAATATTTTCTCATTCGGCCCGCCCTAGCATACTATTTTAGCCTTTTTACCTTCATAGGCATTTTCTATTGCAGCGTGCCGAATGAGAAAATCTTAGAAAGTGTATTTAATGACGAGTGTAATATTTTTTCGTCACAAATGTTGATATCAGAACTTTTGTATGTTGAAGGTGCGATCGTCACTAGCTTTTTACCTCGTTAAGAGGTGTTTTTATTTGATATCAGAAGTTTTTGTTTGTTTACTTTTGGTCTCATAGGTGCTAATATAAACATTTAAATTTAAATTGGTCATAAATCATAATTTTTAAACTATTGTATTTAAACGAATTAAGTTAAAAAGGCGTTGAAGTATTTCAAAATACCTTTTAAACGAGGTATAGCACATGTCTGTACCTTTAGTAGTGTAGAACTTACAAACTAACGAAATGTAGCTACTTTTAGCCTTTTCCCCCTAAAGTAGCGGCTTTTTCCAAAAGTCGTAAAACAAAAGTTTCCTATTTGGAACTCCTGAAAACAATTGAAATGATTCTATGAGCCTAAAATACAGTTTGGATACCCACGCACAAAATTAAACACTCAGGAAGCGTTAGTTGTTCTGAGCTGGCAAAAGTGGCTATTTTCGTTTCTGAATAACTTTTAAACGCGATTTTTTACATAAACATGATATATACCGAAATTTAAGGAATCTCAAGGGCTATACAGTTTAAAGTTGTAAGGAAAATCGTTAGAGCCGTTTTTAAAAAAATTAAAAAAAAGCTTAAAAAAAAGTTTAAACTAATTTTCTTTTGTTCATATCTTTTTAACTATTACATTTACACAGATTGCATATAGAAGGCGTTTATAGCATTAAAACAACCAAACGAGATGCAGCACAAGTCTGTAGCTTTAGTAGTATAGAAGTTACGGCTTTCCGAATTTTAGCTATTTATAGCTGTTTTCCCGCTAAACTAGCGGGTTTTTCCAAAAGTGGTAGAACAAAAGTTTTTTATATCGATGTGATGAACGTCATATCAAATTTTCAGAACTTAAAAATCATATTTTGGACAAACTGACAAACAGAATTCAATTTTCATTTTGGAAAGAAGAAGAAAATCGTATTCGACGGGTATTTTCAATAGAAATACAACTAATACATTGCGAGGGGGCTTTTATCCCCACCGGCCCAAACAGCTCAAAAATTCGAAATTTTCACTTTTTCACTTTCACTTCTCTCTCTCCCAAACCAATTGATTTTCTTGAGGTCTTGGTATGCAATCCTTTAAGTTTTTGCAATACCTTTCGATTGGTGTATTACTCATTACGATCGGACTATCACAGCAGATTTTCAATTTTGCGGCTATATAATAGTAGTCGCCTTCGCACACTCTCCTGGTGCGCTTCGTCACTACATGGACTGCCGTCCATAATGATCTAAATCAATATTTGTCTGGATTAAAAACCGGTTAGTAGCAAATTCCACCCAGAACGGATTGACATAAAAATCTAGAAAAATCACAGTAATTACTAAAATAATTAGGAGCCGCGTAAGGGGTACTTTGTAGAACAAAAAACGACCCCAAAGTGCCCCAAAATTCGATTTGTTTTTTTTTAATTCTTTCTTTTGCCATTTCTCTGTTATAAATGTTGTTAAAATGGTTTAAAAATGTGATGTTCGTAATCTTATGGCATACCCGCAAATACCTGCATTTAAATTTCTTGGAGATTCAGCATCCTTAACCAAGTCCCCAATATTTTCAAATTTGGCTAACCTGATGTGACGTCACGCGTCCCCATATATTTGTATGTATGTTCTGCTGGCGCATGTATGTATGTATGTCCTGCTGTCGCACTTTAAGTGTGACCGCGCAAGGGGAAAATGAAAATACCATAGCCAACCCTCATAACACGTTTTAAATGCGCGGTTAAAAAATCGATTATATCGCAAATTTTTTCTTTTGCGCCTTTTTCTTAAGTAAACGTTAAATTTTAAAATATCGGTAGACCTTAGAGAAATCCCATTAAGCTAAATTTTACAGTCGAAATTTTCCTTAAAATTGCTTCTGTTTTTTTAAAATACAAAAGCCCGATCAGCAAACTATTTATTAGTTTTCAAATGTTGAGTTATCGACAAACTTTGGATTTGTAAAAAACAAAAACAAACAATGATTTGCTCTGCTATGTACACACACACGCACAAAATAAATATATCCAAAAAATGCGTATTTTACACACACAACCATTAGATACATATGTATATGCGTGTGTACGTTTGTGTGTGTGCATTGCAGCTGACTAAGGAATTGAGATTCGATCAAATTCAAGATATACTGATATCCTTTTGCTAAAAGAATATTTCATTTACATTTCCACAACATACTTACATAAGACATTTTGTAACCGATTTTTGTGAACTAAAAAAAAAGAACATTAAATATTCAAACCAATTGATTCTCTTGCTCTTTATTACACGTGCCTCATATTGTTTAAACAAATTCAAATGTTTAAACAATTTGATTCACGGCTTCCCCGCTCACCTGCCTTCCCTATCTCTAAAGATTATAAAATGAAAGACCGAGTTTTAGGGGGATACGACCACAGCCTAAACCATAAGAGCTAGAGCAGCCAAATTTTTTCACAGTATTCCATTGGGGGCGTAGGCGTCCACTAAGGTCCGACATGTCCCCCCAGTGGCCCCAAACAGCTCCAATATCCATATTTAGAGCAAAAAATCATTAGATTTACTTAAGCTTAACTTCTAAAGTGGTTGGAATTTCGAAATTTTGCAGAATTTTAGGTCTTGAAAGGACCTAATTAGAAATCTAAAAGAAATTTCAGTATCCCCCATAATTTGGGAGCTACATTAAAAATTAACTTTTCGATTTAAAAAATCTAAACCGCTGTTCCGATCGAGATGATTTTTCGGTAAATGGTTATTCTATGGCCCAAATGCTTAAGTTTAAGTTTTTAACATTTTTTTAAAGTATTTTTACCGAATTTATTTAGATTTCCTAAGTTATTGTGTCGCAATAAGAGAGCGGATGCCAAGAGAGCGACGGCCGAGAGAGCAACAGCCATGAAATGGGGAGGGGTAGTGCTGCAGGGAAAGGGAAGGGGAAAGAGGCAATTTAAAATGATTATCGATCAATAGTCAGTCCTGTGGATCAAATGCTTAAGTTTTATTTTTCATTTTGTAGCAGAAGTAAGAACCTTATTTAATTTTCACCATGGAAGAAAGTAGAAAATTACTACAAATTCTGTAAGCAAAGCCAAAATGTTTACAAGTTAAATATTAATCTTAAAATTCGAACTTTTGACCAAATACGTATGTACATATGTATATTTTTATATGTTTTGATTTGCTTATATATATGTAGGGGAGAGTGGGGGAATTTCGTCACAGGGGGAATTTCGTCACCTGCAATATCTCGGAATCCATAAGTCGTAAAAATATATAATTTTTTTGTTTTAGTCCTTCAAGACGGCCAGACACAACCAATGCATTTGTTTTGCACAGAAGGCCAAGATAATTAAGCTATAATATTAAATGTGTTTTAACAGTTCAAAAGCTACATTTAGTTCTCGACGAAATTTTTTCTGTATGCCACAATTCAAAAGGAATAAGATACACGATTTTTTATATAATACACAGTGCTATAATGTGCATTTCTGCGTCAGTGATTTTTAACTTCGCGCCTAATTTCGGAAGAAAAATAATTATTTCTAAAAAAGTACTGTCTGGGGAAATTTCGCCACCCTACGCTAGGGGTAAATTCGCACCTATTTTAAATACATATTTTTATATTTGACGAGCTGGCTAACGAACAGACTACCAGCAGCAGCAACAAATATAGGACGTCAAGAAAAATGGTACGCTTGATCAGTGTAGCATATTTTCAGGCGTTAAACTCCCTACATTTTTCAGGTGACGAAATTTCCCCAGTTGTGTGGTGATTTTACCCCCCTGTGTGGTGAGATTGCCCCAGTATATTAGTTTTACATTTTATTTTTTTATAAATCACCAAGCTAATTAAAAAAATAGGGGAATGTCACATTTTAAAGCTTGGTGCTAACCGCATTCAACAATAAAAATAGAAATATTATAACGTGTCTCAAGATGGACAAAAAATAGCTTTGAAAAAATGCTGACGAAATTCCCCCACTCTCCCCTACAATACATGTACATACACACAATGTTTGTGAATGTTTCTATTCGAAAGTAGATAATGTGCTTAAATACAAATAAAATGATTTATTTCCTTTCAGCCAATGCAAGCTTTTTCGACCTTAAAATTAATAATTTTCGATCAAATGTGAAATCTGAAAATAATACGTTACTTTGCTGTTTTTGTATTGTATGCCAATCTTTTACTGTGTGTACAAAGGTTTTCGTTTCATTCAAAACAAGAAATTTGAAAACAACAAATTCCAATTTACAAACAAGTATATATATTTGTGCGCAAACTAAAATTGCATTAATAACATTGTAACTGATAGAAGGTAGGGGAGAGGTCTGTAGGTTGAGACACCTTTTGTTTTTAGTCTCCCATTTGGACATTCGCTTTTGAAACTTCACGTGTTAGGTACCGATCGAAAGCTTAGTCTTTTAGCTGAAAAATAAAGCAAAAAAAAAAATTTTCCCTTGGGAAAACTAAAAAAAATTTCTTTTTGAACAGTGCCAAAAAATGACAAGAGTCTGTAGGTCTGTAGGTTGAGACACTTTTTAAAGTCAATAATACTCACACAAAAATTACTCCAAACTATAAGGAACTATTTATTTATGTTAATTTAATCAATTTTAGCTCGTCCTAAATCATTTCCCATCCATTTTTTTATGAACTTAGACCAAAAAACAATCAAAATCAAAAGGCTCTTTGAACATTCACTTTTCCCCTAATATCAATGAAATGTACTAGGCAGAAAGCGACCTCTGTTGGCCTCAGGCCTTTTTGTATGAAAAACGGGTGTCTCAACTTACACGCTTAAAGTGTCTCAACTTACACAAAATGGGATGTTTCGGGAAAAAATTAATAACTTTTGTTCTGACTGTCATATTAAGCTGATTCTTTTTTTAATTAGTTAACAGTTAATATACTAATGTTTTAAATCTCTTACCAAGTTAATTTAAGGACGTTATTAATTTTAAATGGAATTTTGAAAAAGTAGACAAAAACTTTTTTGGTGCAAAATGGTACACGACTCTCACAGCTTAAATCTGGCTAGAGCCTGGCCTATAATGTTTTCCCCAAAAGTTTTGTCACTAAAAAGGACTACAAAAAAAAAATAAAAAAAATTTTTTTAGTGGAAAAGTTTTGAGAAAATTGAGTGTCTCAACTTACAGACTGTCTCAACCTACAGACCTCTCCCCTATAAAAATTCACTACTTTTACTTAGATCGCATTCATTTATTATATAGCTCTACCAGTTCCCTTCGGATTCTCTCTCTGGAAGAATTTTCTAGAAAGGTTGTTTACGCAAAGGTTTTCAACAAACGCGCAAATAAGATATAAGAAACTCCTGACAACCTAATTTCCTAACTGCAAATTAATTTTGAGCGAACGAAGTCGCTCCGGGTATAGCTAGTATATAATATAAAAATATATATAAAAATATATATTTACCAAATTCATTGGTCAGGTGGAGCCTGCAGAGCTTCCGGAGAGTATGCGGAGATGTGTGAAAATCTCCATGCGCGAAAACGGAGGTCACCAAGACTCCGGAAGCCATGGCAAACGTACCGAAGACCCTTCAAGTCACCGTAGTTGGTAAAAATCTATTAATTTAATGTAAAAGTATGACAATAATTTACCAAAAATGATGTATTAAAATGAAGTGAAAAGAAATAAACCTTTTGATAAAGGCGATGAAATTCAACATGTTTTTAATGAAAATGGGAGGTGATGAAGGTAATGAAAATTTCTTTCTTTGCTGATGATTTTGGATGATATTTTGGAGCTAAAACATGATGAATTAGGCGATGAAAAATGGTGATGAACATGTGCTAAAAAAACGTCTGTTTCTGGCAGAGATGAGCCCCTAGGACATGCCCATGTTAAAATCATCGGTATTTTTCATACAAATTTACTAGGGATTGAGGGCTTAGTGCTCAGTTTTTAGCAGTGATTCACTGCCAAAAAGGCGCTGAATGGAACTGCAGGGCATATGCATCCAGCCGACTGACGTGTCTTCACATCATCACTATGGACGGCAGTCCATGTAGTGACGAAGCGCACAAGGAGAGTGTGCGAAGGCGACTATATATATAGCCGCAAAATTGAAAATCTGCTGTGATAGTCCGTTCGTAATAAGTAATACACCAAATTAAAGGTATTGCAAAAACTTAAAACTCAAAAAAACAATTGGTGAAAATTTAGAAAATTGGATCTTTTGGGGCCGTTGGGGATAATTGGCCCCCGCACTACGTTAGTTGTATTCCTACTGAAAATGCGCTTAATATGAGGGGTCATATCAGAAAATCGGGCGCTCCGTTCAAAAGTTATACCAAAAACTAATTTGCGGGGGCCTAGTCAAAATGAAAATTTAATTCTGTTTGTCAGTTTGTCTGTGGTTTTAAAGTCCTGATAAATAGCTTAAATACGACGGCCACTTTTGCCAGCTCGAACAACTAACGCTCCCTGAGTATTGAATTTTGTGTGAGGTTATCCGAACTGTATTTTAGGGTCATGGAATCCTTTAAATTGTTTTTAGCAGATTCACATAGAACACTTTTGTTTCACGACTTTGGCAAAAAAACGCTACTTTAGCGGGGAAAAAGCTAAAAATATCTAAATTTCGTAAGTTTGTAACTTAAATTTTCCTCTTCGGCAAGCTGCAATAAAAAATGCCAGTGAAGAGTGAAAAAGAAAAAGACTGGAACAGTTTGCTAGGGGGGCCGAATGAGAAAATTTAAGAATGTGTATTTAATGACGAGTGTAATAATTTTTAGTCACAAATGTTGATATCAGAACTTTTGTATATTGATCGTCACTAGTTTTTTACCTCGTTAAGAGGTGCTTTTATTTGTTCTGCCATAACCCTTGGGAAACTCTAACCCGACCATTTGGTAGATGTAATTGCTTATTTAGGCTATTTTCTTGTAAACTGATAATAAACCATGTTGTCCTTTTGTATCTAGACTAGACCTTAGTAAATAGCCTTGTAACCCCAAATCATGTATATAAACCCGGAACTATGTTCAATAAAATCAGTACGAAAAGAAATCTTGACGTATTCATTTCTCCGCAGCGCAATTTTTTCTGTACTTATTGCGGCGACTTTTGCCACTGGTTCTGTACTTGAGGCACGCAAAAAAAATCTTTTCAGCAAACCCGATTCCGGTAGAAATGCAACATTTGGTGACCCCCGCCTTTGAACTGCAACAATTGTTCGATCATAGTTTGATCAACCAAAGGTCAATTTGGTAAAAATTTGAACCGCATATATCTGTCAAATATAATATCCATTTGATCCGACTTCACGACGTCAACAAACTTGGGGTTTACAATAAATTCCACTCTTTCCTGGAGTAATCATGTAAATTGTACGATTGGGAAAATGTATGGGATAGGGGAGAGTGGGGCAATTTCGTCAGCATTTTTTCAAAGCTATTTTTTGTCCATCTTGAGACACGTTATCATATTTCTATATTTATTGTTGAATGCGGTTAGCACCAAGCTTTAAAATCTGACATTCCCCTTTTTATACCCTTGTAGAGGGTATTATAATTTCAGTCAGATGTTTGCAACGCAGTGAAGGAGACGTTTCCGACCACATAAAGTATATATATTCTTGATCAGCACCAATAGTCGAGTCTATCTAGCCATGTCCGTCTGTCCGTCTGTCCGTTTCTATGCGAACTAGTCTCTCAGTTTTAAAGCTATCGCGATGAAACTTTCCCGAAAGTCTTCTTTCTATTGCAGGTAGTACATATGTCGGAGCGAGCCGGATCGGACCACTATATCTTAAGGCTCCCATAGGAATATTCAAACAAATATAAGAAAATTCATTGTTACTTTGTAGGAAGTAGGCGTTTTGATTCTTGACTACTTAAAAACAAAATTTAAATAAATAGAAACGCTGAATCTGGAATCCCTGGAACTGCACCGAGTAAGCATTCTTTAATCTACAAGGGTATATAAGCTTCGGCTGGCCGAAGGTAGCTTCCCTTCTTGTTTTTAATTACCTTGGTGATTTATAAAAAATTAAAAAGTAAAATCTCGCCACATAGGGGGGTAAAATCGCCACACCACTGGGTCATTTTCGTCACCTGAAAAATGTAGGGAGTTTCACGCCTGTAAATATTCTACAATGATCAAGCGTACCATTTTTGTTGACGTCCTATATTTGTTGCTGCTGCTGGTAGTCTGTTCGTTAGCCAGCTCGTCAAATAAAACAAGAAAGGAAGCTACCTTCGGCCAGCCGAAGCTTATATACCCTTGTAGATAAAAGAATACTCACTCGGTGCAGTTCCAGGGATTCCAGATTCAGCGTTTCGATTTATTTCAATTTTGTTTTTAAGTAGTCAAGAATCAAAACGCCTACTTCCTACAAAGTTACAATGAATTTTCTTATATTTGATTGAGAGCCTTAAGATATAGTGGTCCGATCCGGCTGGCTCCGACATATGTACTACCTGCAATAGAAAGAAGACCTTCGGGAAAGTTTCATCGCGATAGCTTTAAAACTGAGAGACTAGTTCGCATAGAAACGGACAGACGGACAGACGGACATGGCTAGATAGACTCGGCTATTGGTGCTGATCAAGAATATATATACTTTATGTGGTCGGAAACGTCTCCTTCACTGCGTTGCAAACATCTGACTGAAATTCTAATACCCTCTACAAGGGTATAACAAGGGTATAAAAATATGTATTTAAAATAGGTGCGAATTTACCCTAAGCACAGGATGGTGAAATTTCCCCACACAGTACTTTTTTAGAAATAATTATTTTTCTGCCGAAATTAGGCGCGAAGTTAAAAATCACTAACACAGAAATGCACATTATAGCACTGTGTATTATATAAAAAAACTGTATCTTATCCCTTTTTAATTGTGGCATACACAAAAAATTTCGTCGAGAATTAATTATAGCTTTTGAACTATTAAAACGCATTTAATATTATAGCTTAATTATCTTAACCATCTGTGCAAAAAAAATGCATTGGTTGTGTCATGCCGTCTTGAAGGACTAAAACAAAAAAATTATATATTTTTACGACCTATGGAAAGCAAAGCAAACCTTAATTTAAAACAAAACTTTAGTCTTTAAGAAATCAAAGTTTGTAATGTCATCCAGCTTTAATGTATTTGCAATAGAACAATGTAGTTAAGAAATTTATTTATGTTCATGAATCTGACAAATTGTGACTAGCGCTTTAATTTATAAGTATTTTTTGTACTTGTAGCGTTAGGAAAAAAATAAAACCAAAATTAAATTAAAAAAATTAAAAAATTACAGTCTTCAACGATCAACAAGGCGACCGAAAGACGGTAAACTCAACTACTTCAGGTGTTAGGTTAAAACTGCTCATTTGGGTGAACATGTTCACTTGTCCTTTTTTTCCCAATGAGTCAACTCACTCAGTTTGCTCACTTGTTCACTTGCATACTTGCTTACTTTTTCCCTTGTTCACTTGCTCACTTGTTCTGTCCTTAAATTTAAATGAGAAAACAGCTCATTGTCTGTAAATCAAATCATTGCTATATATATTATATATTTATTTTTGATCGATTCCTAACGCTACAGTATTTCTACTTTTATCTTACCGCGCTAGTCACAATGGGTTTCAAACAGTTTGATCTACTTATTTACTAAAATTTATGTAATTTCTTATTGTTAACATTATTTAATTATATGTAATATTACAATTATACTATTGTTCATACTGTGTGTTTGCAAAGTGTTCCCTAACTTTTATGGTAAATCTATGTGCATTGCTTATTGATTTGATTTCATGCGGAAGTTGATTCCAAAGCCGAATAGTATTAGTGTAGAAGTGCTTGTCAGAGCTAGCCAGAGTAGTTTTAATAGGAATTATATTTTTGGTGCGTTGGGAAGTAGATAGATTTATCATGTCATATATATAATCAGGTTGTTTCGTATAAACTATTTTATGGAGGAGTGTCAAAGCTTTAAGTTTTATCCAATTCGTCAAACTTATATCAAAAATCCTATTTGAATAACACGTAACATGGTCATATCTCTTAACATTGAATACATAACGGGCAATACAATTAAACGCTACATTCAATTTGTGTTGGCTAGCTGCATCACATCTTCCGAAAATCTCAACCCCATAAAATTGGACGGATGTTAGGGACGCCTTGGCGACCAAGTGCTGCGATAAGGATAGATTCCTAAGCACACCGTAAGTTTTACCTACTGCTTTATTAACTTGGTCAGTCCATGATAGGGTATTGTTTAATGTGATGCCCAGGTTCTCCGCCTTAGCAACATACTCAATCTTTTTGCTCCCTATGGTAAGGTTGTTTAGATGCTCAGTATTAAGTTTTTTGTTATAAATAACAAGACATTTACATTTAGACGGATTTAAACTGAGACCATTTTTACATGCCCACTCACTAACATTTAATAACTCATCATTACAGACATTAACACAATCACTAATTTGACACAAAGGACGACTAACATACATTTGAACATCATCTGCATACATATGGACTTCACAGTTGGACAGTACATTCGGCAGATCATTTATGTAGATCGTGAACAACAGGGGCCCTAGGACAGAGCCCTGAGGGACACCCCGTTTAAAGGGCATGTAGTTCGACCTAGTTTCGTTTGTAACGACTGCTTGCTTACGGCTACTCAAATAAGAGTTCATAAGGCTTAGTGCAGTGTTAGAAAAATTGTAAAGAACTTTTACCTTCGTCAAAAGGATTTCACGGTGTCAAATGCTTTGCTGAAGTCAAGAAGTGTCAGGGATGTTACGTCGTTTTTATCTAATTTTCGTCTGATGTCTTCTACAACTTTAATTAAAGTGGTTGTGCAGCTTCTATTTTGTCGAAAACCAGATTGCTTGCTATTTAGTAGATTATTATTGGTAAAAAAGGTGTTTATTTGTTTTGTAATTAGTTGCTCAAACGTCTTTGACAAAAACGAAAGAATAGATATCGGCCTAACATCACGGTTTGATTTGGGTATTGGAATAATCTTTCCTATTTTCCACAGCTCAGGGTACATACAAGTAGTAAATGCAAAATTAATTATATGTGTAATATGCCCCAAGATGTGGGGCAGAAGTATTTTTATAAATTTAGGGCTCATATCGTCCAAGCCAACAGCATTTGATTTAATTTTTAACATAGCCTCTAAGACATCACACTGACTAACACATGCAAAATCAAACATATTATTACAATTATTAGACAAAACTGGACAAACATAGGCACCTTCGTCAAAAGGATTTTGTGATTCACGGTGTCAAATGCTTTGCCAAAGTCAAGAAGTGTCAGGAATGTTACGTCGTTTTTATCTAATTTTCGTCTGATGTCTTCTACAACTTTAATTAAAGTGGTTGTGCAGCTTCTATTTTGTCGAAAACCAGATTGCTTGCTATTTAGTAGATTATTAGTGGTAAAAAAGGTGTTTATTTGTTTTGTAATTAGTTGCTCAAACGTCTTTAACAAAAACGAAAGAATAGATATCGGCCTAAAATCACGGTTTGATTTGGGTATTGGAATAATCTTTCCTATTTTCCACTGCTCAGGGTACATACAAGTAGTAAATGCAAAATTAATTATATGTGTAATATGCCCCAAGATGTGGGGCAGAAGTATTTTTATAAATTTAGGGCTCATATCGTCCAAGCCAACAGCATTTGATTTAATTTTTAACATAGCCTCTAAGACATCACACTGACTAACACATGCAAAATCAAACATATTATTACAATTATTAGACAAAACTGGACAAACATAGGCACTAGAGTCAGCTTCACGTACGTTAAGGTCAGTAAATTTTTGAATTAGGTCAGTTACGTCAATATCGTCATTTTTTTCAGGTACTGCTTTGCCTATTCCGAGACTCTTAATGACTCTCCATGTTTGTTGAGAGGACGTTCGTTTAGCATTCTTAATTAGAATATTTACTTCTTTTCTGCTATTCTTGTACTGCTTGAAAAAATGCTCCATTCTATATCGTTTCCACTTGTCATAATTATAGTCTCGCCTTTTTATTGCAATTTTTATGTAGGTATTAAACCATGAGTTGGCAGCCGGCTTTATAATTTTAGTCTTAATCGGAACGAACTTGTCATAAAAATATTTTACATTTTCTTGGACTATATTAACCTGTTCATCAACCGAAGTCAACGTATAGATAACATTCCAATTGCACAGACAACATTCATTCGATAGTAAGTCATAATTAATGTCCCTAAAATTTCTATATTGAATTATATGGTTTGTATAGTCAAGTTTTAAATTGCATGTCAAAAAAATAAGGTCATGTCTTGAGAACGCAGGTACTGCTAGTTGATCATATAACAAAATGTTATTTTTATTATTAACTAAGAATATGTCCAGAAGAGTATTGCAGGTTGTTGTAAAGTGTGTGGGTATGCTCGAGTTTACAAGATGTAAATCTAGCGATCCCATTTCGGCCGAGAGATGTCGTTCCACCAAAATATTGCTGTTTAAGTCCCCAGTTATTATAATGTTCATATACGTCGAAGAAAGATTATATAGCATGTCAATCATGTTCGAGTAGTCAGTATTTTTGTGTGGTCTATAGATGCAGCCGACAAGAGTTTTATTATTGTTTCGTATATTAGTAAGTTCAAGAAAAAGATATTCAATCGGACTGTCCACTGGATGTTTAAGAACTTCTTTACATTTTAACCGCGTGCTGACAAATATAGCAACACCTCCTGCATGACTCATACGGTCAGAACGGTAAACATTAAAACCATCACAAACAATTAACGAATTATTTAAGTCTGGGACAAACCATGTTTCTGACACACAAATTATATCTATATTGGACTGGACAAACATATATCTAAATTCATCCATTTTGTTAACGAGACTCTGAGCATTTATCTGACATATATGTAGAGACAGATTTGGGCATTGTAACTATTTAATTCCGAAAAGATTACCAAAATTGGTTGACCACTCTTGAAGATATATCCCAAAAGACGAAGAAAATTTGTGATTTTCTTCAATTAAAGATACCGCAAATACCAGAGCTGATGGACTATAGGCGTAGTGGCAACTTATGCTTAGAAAAGCCTCATTTATCGAAATAAAATGGTGGCAGGCCTGGACACCGACCCATGTCACATTTTGTCGGCCTGTGTTCTTGCTGTCCTCCTGCAGTTGTTTGTGTCGGCTTGCAGAAAATGTTGTGTTGGTTTTAAATGTCTAGGAACGCAGATTTAAATAAAAAATTCCGGTTCACACCAAACTCTGGGTACTTCCCACAAAAACTTATTGGATTTTGGGTATTAAACTTTAAGTAATTGTTGTATAAATGGATTTTTCTTGGAGCTTGTTTTGGCGCACAACTAATCAACTCGATTATCGATTACCGAAAATGAAAAACCGTGTGCAAAATGCATCCTAAAAATAAAATAAAATACTTTTTGTGCCAAAAACAGGAAAAGAGCAACTGAGCAAGTGAACTAAAAAGATCAAATAAGAGAGCCAAACTGAACAAGTGAACAAAAAAGAGCAAGTAAAATAGCAAAACTGAGCAAGTGAACAAAAAGGAGCAAGTGAGCAAAAATGAACAAGTGAACAATAAAGAACAAGTACCTCTTAAGCGGATTATATAAAAAAGTTAAAAATGGCATCGAACAGCATTCATCAGTTGTTGACAGGACAGTTATCGATAGGAGACCAAATTCAGAATGTCATTCGGAATTATAAAAAGGATTCCGTTGACAGGAAGACTAATGCGAACACAGGCAAGATAGAATCGTTTCTATCTTTGTCAAACAAAAGGTCGAACAAATTTATATGAAATCTAAACGCGAACACTACCACCAACGATGAACACACGAACATGTGCGCCGAACAAATTCGAATGTGGATGGCCTGCTTAAGCCAGCCTACTACAGGGAACGTTTATGAACGTTAGAATCCCTGTGGGACAAATTCAACTCCGGAGATAGTCAAATAAATATTTTCATCACAGGAGTCACGTTAGAGCACGATTATTTTAAAAATGAATTCTTTAATAAAATTAAGCAACTGGTTGAGGATTATAAGACAGAATTCAACAATCAGTTGTCTCTCTTGGAAGCGGATGTTACATCCATCGCATCTACAGCAGAGGACATCGAAATTTAATTGAAACCTTTGTTTTGCGGTAAGGTACGTCTTCCTGATTAAGAAAATGGCATGATGATGTAGGTGCTCTCTTCGAAATTTTCCCGGCTACAATCCATCCAAGTTATTCTGTAGCTTGAGGAGTCCATTCTTTAAACTCATGCACTCGGCTCGCAATATATTGTAGTAATGCTCGGCTCCAAGAAGAATATTAATTTTCCAGGCTCTCCAAATTGAGGGTCAGCCAACATTATACTTTTTGGTATTTTCCAATTACATCAGTTTACAAAAAAAAATCTATGAAATATACCATGAAGGAAACCTTTGTTTTGCGGTAATGTACGTCTTCCTAATTAAGAAAATGACACTACAATTTTTTTATGGAGCCAATTTTTTTTCAATTGTTAAAAACGTTTTTGACACTTTTAATTTTAATTTCTAACTTGAGTTGTGGTAAACCGATTTCAACCATAAAAGACTCATTTTACAGGTAATAGAATGCCCTCCAACTTTCTTATACACTTCATTTTGTTCCATTCATTAATTATATAAATTATTATAAATTATTTTAATAACTTCTTCTGGTAGAAGGTCCTTCGACAAAATAAAATTATGATCATTACAATCCCCCAGCAAATTAATTTGATATGCATTTTTGCAGCTTGCGGAAACGGTGTTTACAGCTGTTAACTGACACAACAGGGCTCTAACAGGGCTGTAATACCCGTTTTTCCCAACGTAAAAAAACGTTATAAAATCGAACTATTGATTGATTTTTTTGTTGATGGTCTTGTTAGTTGACTTAAATTATTGTATCTTTAAGTATAAATCATAAAAATAATTTCGGTTTTTAGGCGTGAATTTTTAACTCAATGCTGTCTATAAAAAAGTTGGAAGGCATTATATTGCATGTTAAATGAGTCTTTTATGGTTTACATCCATCGCATCTACAGCAGAGGACATCGAAATTGAATTGAAACCTTTGTTTTGCGGTAAGGTACGTCTTCCTGATTAAGAAAATGGCACTAAAATTTTTTTATGGAGTCAATGGAGTTGTGGTAAACCGATGTAAACCATAAAAGACTCATTTAACAGGCAATATAATGCCTTCCAACTTTTTTATAGACAGCATTGAGTTAAAAATTCACGCCTAAAAACCGAAATTATTTTTATGATTTATACTTAAAAATACAATAATTTAAGTCAACTAACAAGACCATCAACAAAAAAATTAATCAATAGTTCGATTTTATAAGGTTTTTTTACGTTGGGAAAAACGGGTATTACAGCCCTGTTAGAGCCCTGTTGTGTCAGTTAATAGCTGTAAACGGCCAAAAAAACACCGTTGTGGTTGAAATCGGTTTACCACAACTCAAGTTAGAAATTAAAATTAAAAGTGTCAAAAACGTTTTTAACAATTAAAAAAAAATTGGCTCCATAAAAAAAATTGTAGTGTCATTTTCTTAATTAGGAAGACGTACATTACCGCAAAACAAAGGTTTCCTTCATGGTATATTTCATAGATTTTTTTTTGTAAACTGATGTAATTAGAAAATACCAAAAAGTATAATGTTGGCTGACCCTCAATTTGGAGAGCCTGGAAAATTAATATTCTTCTTGGAGCCGAGCATTACTACAATATAATGCGAGCCGAGTGCATGAGTTTAAAGAATGGACTCCTCAAGCTACAGAATAACTTGGATGGATTGTAGCCGGGAAAATTTCGAAGAGAGCACCTACATCATCAGTATGTGCTGTACTTACGGAAGGAGAAAAAGTTGATGAGAAACTCGGTAAATTCTGGGAATTGGATAATTTTCAATCAGTCAAAATGCTGTTCACACAAACAGTGTGAAGATGACTTCCTTCAGAACGTTCAGAAGGCTCAGGACTCTAGACTTATTGTTAAGTTACCCTTTTTGGAGCATACTTCAGCGCTGGGAGAGAGTCGGGACATTGCCACGAGACGGTTTCTATCGTTGGAGAAACGACTGCAAAAAGATCAGGAAATAAAAAAAGGACACATTGAGTTCCTGAAGGAGTATGAAGCTCTTGGGCACATGAAAGAAATACCCCATATACATCTTCCGAAGTCCCATTATTTTATACCGCATCATTGCGTTCTCAAACCCGACAGTCAAACAACCAAATTAAGAGTTGTATTTGACGCATCAGCAGTGACATCTTCCGGGAAATCATTGAACGATTTAATGCCCAAAGGTCCTACAGTCCAAAACAGTTTAATGTCAATACTGCTTCGATTTAGAATGCATTAATATGTATTCACTGCTGACATTGAAAAAATGTACAGGCAGATTTGGATAAATCCAAATGATCAACAATATCAAATGATCGCATGGAGAAATGATCCGTCAGAAAAGCTTAAGTTTTATCGGTTGAAAACCGTTACTTATAGCACAAAGTCTGCACCATATCTGGCGATGAAATGCTTGGAGTATTTAACAAGCAAGGAAATGCAGAACTATCCTATGGGATCGACTGCTCTTAAAAATGATTTTTATGTCGACGATTGTATCACCGGAGCTGATACAATACCAGAGGCACTTCAAATTCAAAAGGAACTTAATCACATACCATTAAGTTCCGAATTTAAATTAAGAAAATGGTGCGCAAATAGTTACCATCTTCTTCAAGGATTGGATAAGGAAGATATCATTCCCATATTACAATTTGAAGACGCTGCCTATGAGGACTGCAGCATTAAAACCTTGGGAATCACTTGGAATCCTACGATTGACAAACTCTGTGGAAAAAGACCAACTGTGACCACAGACAAAATAACAAGACGGGATGTGGTTTTAGAAATATTCAAAATATTTGATCCTGTCGGACTGTTTTCTCTTGTAGTCATAAAGGCCAAAATATTCATGCAAAGCTTAAGAAAGGAGAAATTTTAATATTACGAAGTATTGCCAACCCAGTTACAATCGAAATGAAAGCAATTCCGGGAAGATTTAAAAATGTTGAATAACAGACAAAATAACAAGACGGGATGTGGTTTCAGAAATATTCGAAATATTTGATCCTCTCGGACTATTTTCTCTAGTCGTCATAAAGGCCAAAATATTCATACAAGGCTTAACAAAGGAGAAATTTGAATATTACAAAGAATTGCCAACCCAGTTACAATCGGAATGAAAGCAATTCCGGGAAGATTTAAAAATGTTGAATGACATTAAAATTCCTCGTCATGTGTTTAATTAAAAAATTCCTGTGTCGAAGGAGATACACACGTTCGTCGACGCTTCAGCAAATTCGTATGCTGCAGCCATATATCTTCGTGCACTTCACAAGGATAAACGAGTTTCTGTACAGTTATTATGTGCAAAGTAGCGTTTGGCCCCTGTAAATGCGATCACACTCCCGAGTCTGGAATTAAACGCAGCAGTATTAGGTGCTCAATTAACAGCGATCATAAAAGAACAATTGTCGCTGCAAGGGACTGCAACATATTTTTGGGCAGATTCCGAAATTGTGTTATCCTGGATAAACAATAAAGGACAAATTTGTGGCTACTAGAATTACCATCATTCAAGAAGCATCGTTGCAAAGGGAATGGCGCCATGTTCCATCGGAAAACAACGCTGCAGACATAGCGTGAAGAGGAATAAGTGGTTCCAAGTTCACCCATTTCAGTCTTTGGTTTTATGGCAATTACCATTGGCTCATTCCACGTGAAACGTGACAGGCCAATTTGGGTCAAATCTCAGAATCAATCGAAACTTTTTTTTTCGATAGAGGATTGAAATATAAGGATCGGTTTTTATTTTTTTTTTTTTAACTCTTACCGTTTATTTTTAAAAAATAATTTTCTAATTAAGCTCCGATTTTTCAGTTATGCATCACTTGAGACTCGTTTGATTTATTTCAATATTTGGTATGCAACTTTGTGAGATATGTTCATGTCTTTCAGAAAAATAATTTAAAAAATTTTTAATTTTAAAATAAATTATTTTTTAAGAGAATTTAAATTTTAAAAAATTCTGTATGCCGGAATACACGCGGTTTCCGAATAAAAAAATTATCCTCATATTGCTTCATTAATTCTTCACGAAGTGGTAAAATAAAATTTTTGTATTTGCAAGACCTACTAGTAAAGACAACGATTTTAGTTTAGCAGCTTTGCATCATGCAACAACAGCGCAACGTGTAAGAAAGGGAAAGCACTATTGCTGCTCTCCCGTGTTCGTATTGCTGTTCTCTTCTTACACGTTGCGCTGTTGTTGGTCGATGCAAAGCTGCTAAACTAAAATCGTTGTCTTTACTAGTAGGTCTTGCAAATACAAAAATTTTATTTTACCACTTCGTGAAGAATTAATGAAGCAATATGAGGATAATTTTTTTATTCGGAAACCGCGTGTATTCCGGCGTACAGAATTTTTTAAAATTTAAATTCTCTTAAAAAATAATTAATTTTAAAATTAAAAATTTTTTAAATTATTTTTCTGAAAGACATGAACATATCTCACAAAGTTGCATACCAAATATTGAAATAACTCAAACGAGTCTCAAGTGATGCATAACTGAAAAATCGGAGCTTAATTAGAAAATTATTTTTTAAAAATAAACGGTAAGAGTTAAAAAAAAAAAAAATAAACCGATCCTTATATTTCAATCCTCTATCGAAAAAAAAAGTTTCGATTGATTCTGAGATTTGACCCAAATTGGCCTGTCACGTTTCACGTGGAATGAGCCCATTTGTTGCGATAAATTCAGAACGCTCTGCACTTCCCCAGGATATCCCAGAAATCTTGGTAGTTACCACGCAAAGTCCGAATTGGCTTTATGGTATAAACCATGGGAATTCCTTTGACAAGATACTAGGAATAGTAGCCTACATCATGCGCTTCAAAAGGAACACACCGAGACGCAAGCGTTACACCAAGTCGGTCGTGTTTTTTATTCGCTCCTAAACTCTTTTCGATTTCACTAATAAAATCTATCCGCTTATCAAAATATCTATAAAGAAACAAGATAGTTCCATATTATCGTCGTTTTGATAACATTTCAAACATAGACTGTGATTTAAAAACGTATTTAAATACGAATTAATATCAACATAAACCAAAACAATAACAAAACTTTGCATTGCTCCGCGTTTCTGCCGCTTGTGTTCTGTTGTTGTTTACACTCTCCGTTGCTCTCCGAATCGTGCTTCTCTAATCTTTCGAACGCGTATTACTCTCTGAGCGGTCATTACCTCTCTAACGGTACTTCCTTCGCTGTCTGCTTTGTGCGTGCTGCTGAAACTCACCGGTTGCCCGGATAATCAACGGCTCTCCTGCCTAATATTTCTTGCAGTCTCTTTCATCGCTCTTTAATCCGAGCTCGCCTACTTGGTCTATAAGTTCCCTTAATCTTTTTGAATCTCTTAACTACCAATATGAGTGTACCGTGCACTGCCAAAAAATGCGAATACAATGGCACCATTGTTGGTGATTCCTATTTACTATGTTGGCTGTGCGACAATTGTGCACATATTAAATGCGCTGGTGCCGGCGCTAATGGTCGCATCGCTGATCTACTTTCCAAAAGAATAGGATTTCTTTGGACCTGCAGCGGTTGCCTTGATACGGCGTATTGTATGCGCACCTTCATGAGACAAACGCGTGATAACTTCAGAGATGTCCATAAACTTGTTACCGCCTTAACTGATAAGGTTTCTAAAGTTGAATCGCAATTCGGTGAGTAGAAAATTGTGGGCGAATCTCCAAAAAGGAAAATCGCTAGCAACAACAACCTTGAGTTGCCGGCAGATGGGTTCCCATCGATGCTGACCCCAACCGGACAAGACCTAGTTTCTCCAACTGCACTAGCCATCCCCGCCCCGGTGCTAAACTTTGTGCCTCCAGCCTCTGAGCGAGTAAACCTGTCTCCGGGAACACTCCCTAGAAACAGTGTATTAAATACGCCAGCATCATCCACAATTATGGCTTTGCAAATTCCACCAAATTCTATGCCGAAAGATCCAGTCAATCTAGGCAGATCCGAAGTCCATACTCAACCCTCCATAAGCTCTAATAGTACTCAAAATCCGTCCAAGCCTCATCCGAACGTCCAGGATGCACGTCCCATACGTGGTACTCGTAGACCCCTCGCTGCCGTGTCCTTAAAGGCAGTCGAAACTAAGAAGGCTATCTTTGTCTCTCGGCTTCGTCCTGATACCACCGAAGATGAAGTTAGGGGACATCTATGTGATACGTTCCAGGTCTCTTCCGACAATTTCATAATTTCCAAGTTGAATTTTAATTATAAGCGAAAAGTTGCTTCTTTTAAAATTATTCTTCCGGAATCTTTCTTACTTCGAGCATTAGGTCGTGGATTGTGGCCAGTTGACACCGTAGTCCATGAGTTTGCTCGTAAGGAACTATCGTCTAATAAAAATTCTTCGGTTCCAAAAAACTAGATTTCATTTTGCACTATCAAAATGTTCGTGGCCTTCTCAGCAAGCTAACTAGTTTGCATGCAAACAGTGCTGCTTTTGACTCGAGCATTATTGCCTTCACAGAAACTTGGCTTAATTCTACCGTATCCGATAGTGAAATAATGTCCAATAAATATTTCATTTATAGGCGTGACCGCCCCTCTCGTCGAGGTGGTGGTGTCCTAATTGCCGTAAAATCCGACTTATCGTCCCAAGCGTTGTCCATTGCTGACACGGCCGATATTGAGTTTATTGCTGTAAAAATATGCCTGCAAAGCTCCAACCTCTTTGTAACTTGATCGTATATTCCTCCATGTTCCCAAGCTTCTACATATTTGCAGCACCTCGCCGCTATTAGGAACATTTCTTCATCCGCTGATGCTTCAGATCACCTTATTATTTTGGGTGACTTCAATATTCCTCAACTATCCTGGCTGCCATATGATGATCTTGCTGCACTAGTTCCCAGCGATCAGAATGATTTCCTAGATGGTCTTATCGCCTTATCCCTTGGCCAAGTAAACTCCATACCCAATCAGAATGGGAGATTCCTAGACCTTATATTTGTATCTGACTTTTGCGATACCACTATAACGCGCTGTACTCCGCTGTCCAGTCCTGAAGACCCCTATCATCCGACACTACAAATTAACATTAATAGTGTGATTCAGTTCCCAAATACTTCTGAAAAAGCGATTCGGACTCGATGCTTCCGGAAAGTCGATTACTCGCTACTGTCGGCTTCCTTGACCCAAGTGGGCAGGTCTATACTCCAAAATCTTTCGCTTGAAAATTCAGTATCAAGCTTTTACAATATTATGTATTCCTTATTTGATAAACTTGTTCCTTCCATTATTCAAAAGGTCCCGATATGGTGCCCAGCTCCGTACTAAAATATTGCGCAGATCCACTTTCTGTTCCATTAACCATGATTTTCCAAAAATCTATCCATCTCTGCACCTTTCCGGCTGTTTGGAAGGAGTCCTTTATTATTCCACTTCATAAGAAGGGCAGCAAGTCTGATATTATGAACTATCGTGGGATAGCCAAACTAAGTGCTATTCCTAAGCTATTTGAAAAACTCATATGCGATCAATTGCAGCATCAGTGTCGCTCCTCATTATCTCCGAATCAACATGGTTTCACAAAATGTCGTTCAACTACAACTAACCTGCTGGAATTTACGACCTACATTAATAAAGGCTTCCTATCCTCCAATCAAACGGATGTAATTTTCACTGATTTTAGCAAAGCGTTTGATTCAGTGTGCCATGAGCTTCTTATCCACAAGCTGCGCCTTCTTGGTTTCCCACTAACTCTTCTGATGTGGATTCAGTCTTACCTTACAGGCCGTTCCCAAAAGGTACAATTTAATAATGTACTTTCAAAAATTGTATCTGTAAGCTCCGGAGTACCTCAAGGTAGCCATCTTGGTCCTTTGCTATTTGGTCTATTTATTAATGATCTTCCTCAAATTATGGTGGCCTCCAAAGTTCTTATGTATGCGGATGATGTCAAGTTGTGTATGCATATGACATCGCCTGGTTCCCACATGCAGCTCCAGCTTGACTTAAATATCCTTCAATCCTGGTGCCAAGTCAATAAGCTACTGCTTAATCCAGATAAATGTAAATCCATGACATTTTTTCGTTCCAATCCAGCTGTGCGTACATACTCTATTGGCCAATCAGCGCTAGAACGCATTGAAACCGTCCTAGATCTTGGAGTCCTATTTGACCATAAGATATGCTTCAATCGCCATGTCAGCACTATCTCCAATAAAGCTAAGGCCTTATTAGCTTTCATCAAACGCTGGTCCAAGGAATTCGATGATCCGTATATCACAAAGCTCCTGTATGTTTCCTTAGTTCGTCCAACGCTGGAATACTGCTCAAGCGTATGGTCTCCACAGTATGAGCACTATCAAGACATGATTGAGTCCGTTCAGAAGCAGTTTCTCTTATTTGCCTTACGTGGTTTGAACTGGGACTCTGGAAGCCGACTACCTTCCTACAAAGACAGGCTGCGACTTTTGAATCTGCCAACTTTAAAGCATCGTCGAATATGTACTGGCGTGATCTTCCTTCACAAGCTCCTTACTGGAGGTGTGGACTCACTTCACCTGATAACGTCCATAAATTGGAACGTTCCTTCTAGACCAACTCGTCGATTTCGGCCATTAGCACTGGAAATCGCCAGGTCAAACTACTCCCGTTTTGACCCATTCCGAGTTTTATGCGACAACTATAATGAATTGTACCACTTATTATCCTATGAGTGTTCCTACGATGTAAATTCAACCAGAGTCACTGCGTTCCTGTCTTCCGCAAATAATCAATCATATTGAAAATTTCTTGTATATTTTTTAAGTCCAATGAGCTGTTCATAGCTTTATATATTAAATAAATAAATAAGCTATCATGAATTCAAGACCCTTGTTTCCGATATCGGGCGATCCAAATGATGTGACGTCACTTACCCCAGGTCACTTTCTAATTGGAGAACCATTAACCGCACAAGCAGATAGCGAGCCATCTCAGCAACCACAATCTTTGGGACAAGCCGTATCCAAGTTAAAGCATACGTTTTGGTCTCAATGGTCAACTGATTATCTGCAACAATTTCAGCATCGTCAAAAATGGAGAAGATCCTCGGCAAACGTAAAGGAAGGAGCATTAGTGTTGATAAAGGAAGACAATACTCCAGTTCTGCCATGGCCATTGGGTCGAATAATTAAGACAATTCATGGCAAGGATAATTTTGTCGAGTTGTAAAAGTACTTAAACGAGATATTCAACTTATCGCCCCACAATTTTCAGAGGAGGAACCTGCTCATAGGCATCCATCTGCCTTAGAGAAAGATGAGAACACACCTGATGAGAGGCAGGCGAAAAGTTCGAAGAAATCAGCAATGCCATCGCTGACAATGGCGTTAATAGCACCAGTTTACAAAAAAAAATCGATGAAATATACCATGAATGAAACCTTTGTTTTTCGGTAAGGTACGTCTTCCTGATTCAGAAAATGGCACATAAAATTTTTTTTATGGATAAAATTTTTTTTAAAGTGTAAAAATTTCTGGCTAACCGATTTCAACCATAAATAACTAATTTTACAGGTAATAGAATGCCCTCCAACTTTCTTGTACATTGCATTGAGTTCTATTCATTAGTTTAGAAGCTACATTTCGTCAAAGTTGAAAAAGTTAGAAAAAATGCAAAAATGCTGGCATAAATGACTTTGTTAAAAATACACGCCTAAAAACCGAAATTATTTTTATAACTTCTACTGGTAGAAGGTGCTTCGAAAAAAAAAACAAGCTATTGATTATTACAATCCACCAGCAAATTATTTTGATATGCATTTTTGAAGCTTGCGACAACGGTGTTTTTTTGGCCGTTTACAGCTGTTAACTGACACAACAGGGCTCTAACAGAGCTGTAATACCCGTTTTTCCCAATGTAAAAAATCGATATAAAATCGAACTATTGATTGATTTTTTTGTTGATGGTCTTGTTAGTTGACTGAAAGATGTATCTTTAAGTATAAGTCATAAAACTAATTTCGGTTTTTAGGCGTTTATTTTTAACGATGCCATTTATGCCAGCATTTTTGCTTTTTTTCTCACTTTTTCAACTTTGACGAAATGTAGCTTCTAAACTAATGAATGGAACTCAATGCATTGTATAAGAAAGTTGGAGGGCATTCTATTACCTGTAAAATGAGTCACTTATGGTTGAAATCGGTTAACCAAAACTCAAGTTAGAAATTAAAAAAGTGTCAAAAACGTTTTTTACACTTAAAAAAAAATTTTATCCATAAAAAAATTTTAAGTGTCATTTTCTTAATCAGGAAGACGTACCTTACCGGAAAACAAAGGTTTCATTCATGGTATATTTCATCGATTTTTTTTTGTAAACTGGTGTAGTTATGCTTCTTCTATTACCTTTAGTAGCAGCACAATCTATTAACGTTAGGATAATTCCACGTGAAACGTGACACTAGAGAAGAGAAGAGCAATACGAGCACCGGAGAGCGCGAATATTGCTTTCCCTTTCTTACACGTTGCGCTGTTGTTGCTTGAAGCAAAGGTGCTAAACTAAAATCGTTGTCTTTACTAGTAGGATAGCGATTACAAAAATTTTATTTTACAACTTTGTTAAGAATTGATTAGACAATATGTATTCCGACGTACATAATTTTTTTAACTTAAAATTCCCTTAAAAAAACTTAATTTAAAAATTAAAAATTTTTTAAATATTAAAGTTGCGTAACAAATATTTAAAAATCTCAAACGAGTCTCAAGTGCTGCATAACTAAAAAATCGGAGCTTAATTAGAAAAATATTTTTTAAAAATAAACGGTAAGAATTAAAAACAAGAGAGAACGCTATAGTCGGGTTGGTGTCCCGACTATCTAATACCCGTCACTCAGCTAAAGGGAGTGCGAAGGAGATAGATATATTCACATTTTTGTTTTCGTATAAATTTTTAATGAATGGTGCGATCTTTTTATACCCTTGTAGAGGGTATTATAATTTCAGTCAGATGTTTGCAACGCAGTGGAGGAGACGTTTCCGACCACATAAAGTATATATATTCCTGATCAGCACCAATAGCCGAGTCTATCTAGCCATGTCCGTCTGTCCGTCTGTCCGTCTGTCCGTCTGCCCGTTTCTATGCGAACTAGTCTCTCAGTTTTAAAGCTATCGCGATGAAACTTTCCCGAAAGTCTTCTGTCCGTCTGTCTGTCCGTCTGTCTGTCTGTCTGTCTGTCCGTCTGTCTGTACGTCTGTCTGTCCGTCTGTCTGTCAGTATGAACGCTGAGATCTCGGAAACTACAAAAGCTAGAAGGTGGAGATTTCCCACACATATTCTTGGGCTTCCTACGCAGCGCAAGTTTATCTCAGCCGAGCGCCACGCCCCCTCTAACGCCCACAATCGCCCACTATCGATTTTAAAATGTGTCTGGCGCCCACACCTTTAAAGATTTCCGAGAAGTATACATGCAATTTTGTTGTGTATATTTATACCTATCGAAATATGGAAGACATTTTTCAAATCGGACCATTCATTAAAAAGTTATACGCAATCAAAAAAATTTTATATATCCATCTCCCTCGCACTCCCTTTAGCCGAGTGACGGGTATTAGATAGTCGGGACACGAACCCGACTATAGCGTTCTCTATTGTTTTTAAATGGTTTTGAACTCTGTAGCTGGTGAAGAACAGTGAAAAAAATACACTGAAAAAAAGTATTGCTATTTATTTTTTGAAAACATATTTTTTAAAAAATTTTAATATTTTTTTATGAAGAGCTAATATAATTCTTGATCGATAAGCGAAAACATCATAAAGATATCTTTCACCGTTTTGAAAATATACAAAAAAGAGTGATTGCACCTTTTTTGAAAAAGTGCTAAAAATTTTATTTTCTGATGAAATTTCTGGATGAAGATGGAATCAGTATGTTTGAAATTAAAACCCAATACATCGCAATCAACAGTCATCGAGATGAATTCTTTGAAATGTCAGAGATTGATTTGAAGGCTTGTCAAAAGAGAGCAAAAGATGATTTTATATGCTACAACAAACAAGAAATGTTTTCTTTAGAAACAAGCTGTGAAATGCAGATGTTTCATAACAAAACGGATTCTTCATGAAAATTAATATAGGCAGAAAGACCATTAGTCTGGCTAAGAACAAATTCCAAAAATCACTGGATTTTTACAACAAGATCCACGCTAACATTATTTGCAGTTTGTTTGGACGAAACCTCCAATATAAATTTAAGAGGTTCAGGATTAATGGTGGTCAAACCTGGATGCACCATTAGAAATTCCTTAATGACAATTACAAGTCAAGACATATTGGAAACCACATTTTGTATATCGTATGCTCGCTTTGGAGAAGGATAACTCACACAGAATTTACGACTTAATTCAACAAGATCTACCCCTACAAGTTTGATGAAAGACCCAAACCTTAAATACAAGGAGTTGTATCAACGAGAAGCTCAACTCATGCCTTCCAATAGTTTTAAGTTACCACATAATCTTGAGACTATTGAACATCATCATATTGCGATCTATATGGCATTAGTTTTTATAATAATCATTGTTGTAATTCTATAATAACACAGGCCGACAAAATGTGACATGGGTCGGTGTCCAGGCCTGCCACCATTTTATTTCGATAAATTTGGCTTTTCTAAGCATAAGTTGCCACTACGCCTATAGTCCATCAGCTCTAATATTTGCGGTATCTTTAATTTAAGAAAATCACAAATTTTCTTCATCTTTTCGGATATTTCTTCAAGAGTGGTTAACCAATTTTGGTAATCTTTTCGGAATTAAATAATTACATGTCTCTTTTATACGGTCGTTTTGGAAAATTCAATCTATTTTAACCACACGAGGAGGTGGGCGCATTCAAAATTTTAAAGTCACAGCAAATTTTAAAAATCTTCATTTGTGAACAGCGTTTAAAAATTAAATAAAAATATTTTCTTCTACAATGCATTTTTGATCCAAAGACACCTCATGTCAGTAATTTTTACGACACTCATCAGGTTTTTGTGAATGATTTTGGAATTTTTAAAATTGTATTTCTTACCTCCTTCACAGTGACGATTCACAAACAGTGCCCAAACCTGTCACTATTTTACGTAACTCATAACTATTTTTGAGCACAAGTTACCCTTGTTTTAAAAATATTAATACATGGGCGTAAGTTAAAAGCTGGAGGGGGATTACACTTCAGGCATTTCAGCCCCCAAAGATTAGTAGGCTACGCTCATGTGCTTATATTCAAAGCAAAACTACTTAGATCGTTTAGAAATATGTTATTTATAATTGTGACAGGTTTGGGCACTGTTTGTGAATTGTCACTGTGAAGGAAGGAAGAAAAACAATTTTAAAAATTCCAAAACAATTCACAAAAACCTGATGAGTGTCCTAAAAATTACTGACATGAGGTGTCTTTGGATCAAAAATGCATTTTAGAAGAAAATATTTTTATTTAATTTTTAAACGCTGTTCACAAATGAAGATTTTTAAACTTTGCTGTGACTTTGAAATTTTGAATGCGCCCACCTTCTCTTGTGGTTCAGTTAGATTTAATTTTCCAAAACGACCGTATAAAAGAGACGTGTAACTATTTAATTCCGAAAAGATTACCAAAATTGGTTGACCACTCTTGAAGATATATCCCAAAAGACGAAGAAAATTAGTGATTTTCTTAAATTAAAGATACCGCAAATACCAGAGCTGATGGACTATAGGCGTAGTGGCAACTTATGCTTAGAAAATCCAAATTTATCGAAATAAAATGGTGGCAGGCCTGGACACCGACCCATGTCACATTTTGTCGGCCTGTGTAATAATTCTATAATTGTATGAAGAAATGGCGAAAACCTAGAAATATCCTTCATTTGAATCAAATGCCGACGACCACACCTGTAAATAGAGACGGTTCTTTGATCCGGCCCTTCACAATAAAATTAACGATTGTTGAACATTAGTTCAACGGCCGGGAGTATCTACGATTTCGACTGAGCAGAAATTCGTTCGTTGCTAATAGCTACCCTTCAGTTACTGAAATCAGTTTTCACTCGTGACTTGTCATTTGGACGCACTCGTGACTTTCCATAGAGACATTTGTTCGAGATGTCCTACCCTGTACCATAGTGACAGCTCAAATGACAATTTCTTCGAAGTCACCGGTGATATCACCAATGCCTTATACGAATTTGTCATATGAAACGTCACCACCCTGTGGAATGCCACCACACATGATTTCACGAGTGACTTTTTCCAAAATGTCATCAGCAATTTCATTAAAAAAAAAAAAAAATTACATACAAACTTATATTTTTAATTAATTTAGTAAATTTTATTTATTTCAATTTATTTATTTCATATCATCTCTGAACTAATAGAATTGTAAGGATAAAATTTGGTCAGTAGCAAATTCCACCCAGAACAGATTGACCTAAAAATCTAGAAAATCCAAATTAATTCGGATATAATTAGGCGCAGAGTGTGACGTAAAAATTAAAACAAAAAACGACCCCAAAGTGCCCCAAAAATCGATTTGTTTTTTTTTATTTCTTTCTTTTGCCATTTCTTTGTGATGTGATGTTCATAATCCTATGGCATACCCGCAAATAACCGCATTTAAATTTTTTGGAGATTCAGCATCCTTAACCAAGTCCCCAATATTTTCAAATTTGGCTAACCTGATGTGACGTCACGGCCTCCCCATTTGTTTGTATGTATGTTCTGCTGGCGCATGTATGTATGTATGTATGTATGTCCTGCTGTCGCACTTCAAGTGTGACCGCGCAAGCGGAAAATGAAAATATCACAGCCAGCACATTTAAAACGAAACTACAACACTCATAACACGTTTAAAATGCGCGGTTAAAAAATCGATTATATCGCAAATCTTTTCTTTTGCGTCTCTTTTTTAAGTAAACGTTAAATTTTAAAATATCGGTAGACCTTACAGAAATCCCACTAAGATGAATTTTACAGTCGAAATTTTCCTTGAAATTCCTTTTATTTTTATAATGCAAAAAACTGATCAGCAAACTTTTTATAAGTTTTCAAACGTTAAAATATTGAAAAAATGTTGATTTGTAAAAAACATTATTTCGACCCGCTGCACACACACATGGACGAAATATATATAAGCCACAAAATTCGTTTTTTTATAAATACAATCCCTAGATATGTGCGTGTGTCTTCATTGCAGCTGACTAAGGAAGTTAGATTCGCTTAAATTCAAATTAATGATAATACTGATATCCTTTTGCATACAAAAAATTGCATTTACATTTCTACAACAGATCGAAGACATTTTCTTATAGATTTGTGTGTTTTAAAATTCAAATAGCTCTAAAAGTATTAAAAAAAAACTAAATATTCAAATCAATTGATTCTCTTACCCTTTCTTACACGTGCCTCATATTGTTTAAACATTTCCATTTGTTTCACGGCATCCCCTTCCACCTGCCTTCCTTATCTTCTATTATTAATATAATTCTAATCAAGGTGAAAAATATGTGGAAACAAAAATACTGAAATAAAATATCAATGGTAAAATGCAGTAATATCGAATTGAAGAAAATCAATACCTTCCAAAAACCCCCCTGTATCAAATTCGCCAAGAGTATTTGGTTTGTATTTACGCATGTGCATAAAATTGGATCTTTAAAAAACAAAAAATACAGGGCCAATTAACAAAGGAGAAAATGTAGAACGAGGTAGCAAGGCCAATATCAACAGGATTTGTTTTAAAGGACCGATGAAATAAAATTAAGCCTAAAATTATCCTATGTCTGGCATTCATTTTTATTCCCCTTACTTGTAGAGTACAAGGGTATATTGTATTCGTGCAAAAGTATGTAACAGCTAGAAGGAATCGTTTCCGACCCCATAAAGTATATATATTCTTGATCAGGGTCACTAGCCGAGTCGATCTAGCCATGTCCGTCTGTCTGTCCGTATGAACGCTGAGATCTCGGAAACTACAAAAGCTAGAAGATTAAGATATATATATATATATATATATATATATATATATACATATTCTTGGGCCTCTTGGTGATTGTGGGCGTTAGAGGGGGCGTGGCACTCGGCTGAAATAAACTTGCGCTGCGTAGGAAGCCCAAGAATATGAGTGGGAAATCTCAACCTTCTAGCTTTTGTAGTTTCCGAGATCTCAGCGTTCATACAGACAGACAGACGGACATGGCTATATCGACTCGGCTAGTGACCCTGATCAAGAACATATATACTTTATGGGGTCGGAAACGCTTCCTTCTAGCTGTTACATACTTTTGCACGAATACAATATACTCTAACGAACTGATTTTTTACGTTTTGCTCGCTACGAAGATCGTGCGGCTAGCTCAGTAGATTTGTGTGTTCGTCCCACCAAATTTATATAAACGTGACCGCCCGGTTAACAGTAAAACATTTCAGAATTCAGTTCAAGGAGGCGTTTATTTACGGCTCTGGGCTTACAATGATTATTGTGACTCGTGCTGACGATGCTCCTGCGACTTCGATCCGGGGTTCCTCGCTGCAGGTGCTCCTGGTTGCGCCGGGTACTTTCGCTGCCACTCGTAGACGAGGGCGTGGAGTTGGGTTGTTGGGCTCAGGGAAGCGTCACCGTTCTCAGACTAGGGTGAACAGGCACCACGCTTGCAAGACCTTCGTCCTGCCAGCCGCAGTCTCCTGTCCCTTGCTCTGTCCCGGCCGGTCCCGCTAGACGCCTACTCAGTTTCCTTTGACGCTCCGGTACTACGGCCGGTTTACGCCAGCAGTCCCTGTAGCAAACGCCCAGAGAAAGACGAACGTTCCACCCGAACCTTCCCTCCTGGCTGTTGCGATCGTACCGGATGTCTGGTTCACGGTGCGGTCCCTGGATGCTTGTCCTCGTCGTTGTCCTGGGCGACTCGTTGCTGCGTTGCTCCCTTGAAGTCCGCTGCTCGTGCCCACACTCTGCTGGTGGGGATGCCCGTGCCAAGTCTGCCGTTGCTCACTCGCGATTTGATGCTCGATGACTGGTCCCGACTCCAGCGCTCGGCCCGCTTATATAGGCCTCCGGGACCCGTTAATCCTCGGCCTCTCCTTTTCTTCTCTACACTTCAGGGTCCAAAGAGCGCGGTTTTACCGTTCGACCTTTCGCCCTCTGCGCATGGCACCACACTAGGGTCCAAAGTGCGGCGCTGTACCGTTAATTCCTTGTTCACGGCACGCCTGCTCTCTCTTATCTCTTCCTCAGGCTAGTGCCGTCTCGCTCTGACGCCTCTCTTCTCTCTCCCTCTCTTTGGGTTGGTACTCTCCCAACTCTCCACTTCAGGGTCCAAAGTGCACGGTTTAACCGTTCGACCTTTCGCCCTCTGCACACGGCACTATACTAAAGTCCAAAGTGCGGCCGGTCTCCATGTAGTTCTCCATGTATCTCTTCATGTATCTTTTCATGTATTTCTATATGTTTATTTGTGCGGAGTTATTTAACTCCTCACAATACCCTTTTACTCTACGAGTAAGGTATAAAGGTATAAATATTCCCTCAAATTGTTTTAAATCTTAATCAAAATTATTATATTGGTTTTTGGAGAGCTATGTAAAACTTTTAGCAATTTTTTAAAGAAAACAAGTTTGTTTTCCAGAGTTAAACGCTAATCGATTTAGAATTGAATTACGAACTTACCGCGGCAGTTTTTTGGTTTGTTTTCGATAAAGTACTGCTTTGAAATTCATATTTTTGCACTCTTAATTCATACAAAAAAAATGCATAAATTTATCTTGTTAAGAGCGAGACAGCAATAGTCAAAACTCTCCGAAATTGAAAAAGAGTTTAATATTTTTAACATGTAAATTTAATCAAATTCGTATCCTATCTATTTTTTCTTAAATACATTTTTTTTAAATAATGTTTCTAGGCTTTAATGGCAATGGATTGGGAATTTAATTACATGCTCAACGCGGTATGACATTCTATATTTAAACGATATGTTATTATTTTTATACCCTTGCAGAGGGTATTATAATTTTAATCAGAGGTTTGTAACGCAGTGAAGGAGACGTTTCCGACCCCATAAAGTATATATATTCTTGATCAGGATCAATAGGGGAGTCGATATAGCCATGTCCGTCTGTCCGTCTGTTTCAATACCGTTTGCGAGCTCAGTTTAAAAGCTAGCGACTTAAAGCTTTCACAGTCGTCCTAAAACATGTGTACGCAGATCAAGTTTAAAAACCGACACGATCGGACGTCTATATCCTATAGCTCCCATAGAAACAATCGGATATAGCTATAACAAAATGAAGATATTTCGCTCAGTATAAGAGCTTTTGACATGAATCTTATTATTTTACGCATACCTTGATCAGGGTAAAAGCGCGTGCCGATCGGACGTCTATATCTTATAGCTCCCATAGGAACAATAGGGTGAAATTGGTCAAAATTGGACGTTTTTCAGGATATTTCGCGCAGAATATAAGCTATTCCCATGAAACTTTTCAAATCGTATTATTTTATGCATACCTTGGTCTGGGTAAAAGCGCGTGCCGATCGGACGTCTATATCATATAGCTCCCATAACACAGGTCAACAAAATGGACTTTATTAAAAGGTGCAGCCCTATTGGCATTAAAATATGTTAATATAGACGTATATAGGCATATCTGCATACTTCGTTTTCACGTTTAACGGGTGGTATTTGGGCACATATTTTTCCTTGTATTTTTTTAAGGCTGCTCACCGCATCAAGTTGGTTGGGAATAGAAGTGAACAAATTACTACAATAGCTCACAGGCTTTAATTAAATCAAATTACGATGGAACCTTAAATGCAATTATGTAAAAGAGCATCTAAGAAATTTTTTGGAATAGGTTTTATTTCAGCTAAGCACAGACCCTCGAAGATATCTTAAATCAAAAAAATAAATGTTGCTACTTTTTTCAAACCGCGATTGCACAAATACCACCCGTTAAACTCGAAAACTAAGTATGCAGATATGCTTGTATCCGTCTATATTAACACAATTTAATGCCCATAGGGCCGCACCAAAAACACTGCCGGCCTGTGTAATAACAATAGGGTGAAAAATTTTAAATTTTTATTTTTTTCAATTATGGAATATTTTGTTGTTATTAATTCATGTTGCTATTCTAGTCAAGTTTTCATTCGTGAAATCTGCAAGGGTATTAAAACTTCGGCTTGCCGAAGCTAGCTTCCGTCCTCGTTTTAAATTGTGTTATTTAAGTTATTAAAATTATTATTATTATTTTTAGATTTATTTTAAATTAACCTATTTTTAATATTCAGCAAAGTATTTCTTAGGCACTTGTCTGCGTTTTCGGAATGAAGGGTCAATGCTCATGAAAATATTAATAAAAAAGTATTATTATTTGTATTAAATATTCATATAATTGCGTACTGACCATCAAGCACCGCATATAACCCTTTGCTTGCTTTTAAAGATTTTTTCCCGCTACTTCCGTCAGATTGTAGTTAATGACCAGACTATCGGAAATAATCAGCTTAAGGCACTTGCCACAATATATTTAACCAATCACGCCAAACCTCCCTCTCTCAGAAAACCTTCGAAAATAATGCGATGCACCAATTCTTTTTCTTACCCCTTTAAACGATTTTGTTTGCTTCATCTTCGCTGTTGGTGCGTGCCAATGCTCCTATACCCTTTATAAATGGGTATATAACCTACTAAATAATTTGTTACTGTTAAAATATTTAAATAAATATTAATGGACCATTTTTTTTAAACTAAACTAAAAAATGAACTTATAAAATCAAGTTAAATAAAAAATTGAATTAGGTACATGTATTGTTTAAGTAAATTCAAATTTTTTCAATAAACAAATTAAGTTTATAACAGGAAATTAATTTGTTTATTTCGAAATACAATAATGCTCCTAAAATGTAAAGGCATACACATGCTTCACAAAAATTATTCCAACCAAATTTTGGTCGCTAGCTGAACATAACGGTTAAGCGCAAAAAAGAATGACGGACCGGCTGAAATTTGTCTCTGCTACCGGCGAGGGCAGGCAGATTATAAGACAGAAAAAGAGAGCAATATATGAATATCGGCTTCCCTTTCGTGCACGATAGATTTCGTCCGCAGTCTTCTATGCCGACTTCTCTGCTGCCGTCGGCAGACGCCGTTCGTTTGGCTTAGTGAATTTGCCATGTGGTGACAGCCAGAACCCAGCAAGCAATTTTAGCGTTTTCTGACTGTTTTCTGATACTTTTTTCTGAGCATTTAAAGTCATAAAGTGTGCAAAAAGAGTCCGGAAAAGGTGTTTTTTTTCTTTGAAAACGGTCGCACTTTAAGAGGATGATTTCTGAGTCCGATCTGACTCTTTTCTGACTCAGATATAAGTGCTTTCCGTTATTTTAATCGCGATTTTTACTTTGATTTTCCATACCATCGTTCAGAATATGCTCAGACATAAGCTCTTTTTATGAGCCTATGCCTAGAGAGCACCAAATGTGCTCCGAAAACGCTCTTACTTATCTGCCGACTCAGAAAACACTGAAACGAGGCTCTTTTCAGACACACAATTAAGAGCGCTCCTAACATTGCTTGCTGGGAACTGAAGGGTACTTTGACCTTGACAAATACATAGGTAGCTGATATCCTGGTCTGCGCATATCTGCATGTGATAAACGGGTAATAAACCATATGCATCCAGCCGACGGACGTATCTTCACACCATCTGTCATAACCCTTGGGAAACTCTAACCCGACCATTTGGTAGATGTAATTGCTTATTTAGGCTTTTTTCTTGTAAGCTTATAATAAACCATGTTGTCCATTTGTATCTAGACTAGACCTAAGTAAATATCCTTGTAACCCCAAATCATGTATATAAACCCGGATCTATGTTCAATAAAATCAGTACGAAAAGAAATCTTGACGTATTCACTTCTCCGCATCCCAATTTGTTCTTTACTTATTGCCACTGGTTCTGTACTTGAGGCGCGCAAAAAAAAAACCTTTTCAGCAAACCCGATTTCGGTAGAAATCCTACACCTGTAATTATCAATCAATACAAAAATAAAAATTAATATAACATAAAATATATATTTTTTTAATTGTGAAACTACTAAAAACTGAATATTCTTTCATTTGTCTTTTTTTTATAGGTAATCAATATAGTGTTAACCTTATTTGAAGAAAAATTTGGGTTTGAAATAAATTTAAAAAGTATAATTCAAAAAGGTAATTCAAAAAGGTATAGTATTGAGAGCAAAAGGTTCTGAAAAACATAACAAAGGAACTACTTTTTGCAACTTTTTGATTTCCAAAAATTCTTATATTAAGGACTAAATCAACTTGAAAATAGAACGGAATGAACCTAATCGGATTTTTAGCTAACACCATTTCGTTCTGATGTTGAGAAAATTCAACTCGAAATGGGAGCATTTGTGCTTACCCGGGTTTTAAGAACGAATGTTCTTAATTTGAGTGCAATATTCTTGGTTTTTTTTCTCTGCGTATGCTTATTCGCGAATATTTTTCCTATTCTGTATTTAAATTCTGGGTCCGTACTTTAACGGTTTTCCTAGCTCCAAAATTAGCTTGAAATTCTGGAAACGGTTTTAGATTAGATTTAGAAAACTATATAGTTTAACCAGAAAGCTAATTTGTGAACATACACAGAGAAAAAAAACCAAGAACATTGCACTCAAATCAAGAACATTCGTTCTTAAAAACCGGGTAAGCACAAATGTTCTCATTTCGAGTGAATGTTCTCAATATCAGAACGAAATGGTGTTAGCTAAAAATCCGACATTAAGTTCACTTCGTTCTATTTTCAAGTTGATTTTGTTCTTAATTCAAGAACATTTTTAAATCAAATGGATACAAATATAAGTTCATTTGTTCTATTTTCAGCACTTTTTGCTCTCAAATCTATAGCATTTTGGGTTTGATTTTAGCTAAGGATAAGAGTAATTTATAAGTAATATTAAAAAGGTAGTTGTCCATTACACCTTATAAAGGTGCGCGTTGCACTTGACTTCCAGCTAGTGTGGAAGTTCATTAAAGACTTAAGCCAGAAAAAAGTCTTAAAGTCTCAGAATCTGAATTGGGCTCGGTTCATGAATGGCTAGAACCAGTTGGGAATTATATATAAGACGAAAAGGGCAGAACTAATGGTAAAGTCGTATTGGAGCAAAGTAAAATGGTCTAGTGCCTTCTAGGCGTCAAACGAAAACATCCTAACGCGTTCTAGGAAATCCAAAAAAATTAGAGAATAGAGTTTTGAATCATTTTAAGTTGAAATGCAACTTAATTTTTGTTCTTTCTTTAGTCTTTTTCGTTCTCAAACTAAGAACATTTTCAGATATTGTGGTTTTTGAGAACCAAATCGATTTGATTTAAGAACCATGTGCTAAAATAATAACGATTCGTTCTTATTTCAAGAACATTTTAAGCTCAACTAGATTTTAAGAACCAATTCAACTTAATTCAAGCACATTTAGAACATTTTAAACTTGAAAAAGGCCTTTCTATTTTTAAGAACATTTTCAACTCAGATGAGAACGTCAGAATTTTCTCTGTGTAAAAATTTAAAATCGTGACAGCCGGGGAGTGTGTTTTTTTTTAAATTCTTAAAGAATTGTAAGAACAAAATACATCTTGCCAGTTTTTCTGCCAGTTTTTCTATTCATTTTCCGACTTTTCCTATAGGACCCATAAGATATAGTGGTCCGATACCGCTCGTTCCGACATATTTACTTCCAGCAAGAGATAGATCACTTTTCAGAAAACGGAAAGACCAGTTCGCGTAGAAACAGATAGACGGGCTTGGCTGGATGGACTCAAAAAAATTTATTAAGCTGTTAAATTGCTAAATTGTTAAACTTGGTCAGCTGTTAATCAGATTTTCCACAAAAAATAAACTTTCAGAAATTTAAGCAATTCAACAACCTCGAAGTTGTAAGTACCACCAATACGAATTATTTACTTAAAGATCAAATTAGGCAAATTTGTAGTTCTTTTTCTCTAATTACAAATTTGAAATAGTAACGGGAAATGAAAAAAGCGTTTAAAAGTTCAAGTCCTCCCTTAAGCGCTCTGCTGAGCATTCCTTTTCCTGTAAATTTCAAACGACATTGCACTTTAAACTAGTTAGAAAAGTATGTTGACATTTTGCAACGTTCCTCGAAAGCTTTGCAATTGACTTTAAAATTATGTAGGAAAAAAATATAGCCAAAAAAACAGCCTTTCCCTTGATACGAGTCTCATTCCGCTGTCTGTTTGGGCACTGTTTGTGAATCGTCACTGTGAAGGAAGTAAGAAAGACAATTTTAAAAATTCCAAAACAATTCACAAAAACCTGATGAGTGTCCTAAACAGTAAGGACATAAGGTGTCTTTGGATCAAAAATGCATTGTTGAAGAAAATATTTTTATTTAATTTTTAAACGCTGTTCACAAATGAAGATTTTTAAACTTTGCTGTGACTTTAAAATTTTGAATGCGCCCACCTCCTCTTGTGGTTGAGTTAGATTGAATTTTCCAAAACGACCGTATAAAACAGACATGTAACTATTTAATTCCGAAAAGATTTCCAAAATTGGTTGACCACTCTTGAAGATATATCCCAAAAGACGAACAAAATTTGTGATTTTCTTAAATTAAAGATACCGCAAATACCAGAGCTGATGGACTATAGGCGTAGTGGCAACTTATGCTTAGAAAAGCCTCATTTATCGAAATAAAATGGTGGCAGGCCTGGACACCGACCCATGTCACATTTTGTCGGCCTGTGTAATCAAATAAAAACACCTCTTAACGAGGTAAAAAACTAGTGACGACCGCACCTTCAACATACAAAAGTTCTGATATCAACATTTGTGACGAAAAATTATTACACTCGTCATTAAATAGACTTTCTAATCTTTTCTCATTCGGCCCGCCCTAGCAAACTATTCCATCCTTTCTTCCTTCACATACATTTTCTATTGCAGCGTGCCGAATGAGAAAATATTAGAAAGTGTGATTAATGACGAGTGTAATAATTTATTCGGTTTGACGATTTATTAGAGACTAAAAACGAGAGAGACCGCTATAGTCTGGTTGGTGTCCCGACTATCTAATACCATTCACTCGGCTAAACGGAGTGCGAGGGAGATGACTATATATCATTTTTTTGATTGCGTATACCTTTTTATTGAATGGTCCGATTTGAAAAATGTCTTCTACATTTCGATAGGTATAAATATACACAAAAAATTGCATTTATATTTCTCGGAAATCTTTAAAGGTGTGGGCGCCAGACACATTTTAAAATTCTTAGTGGGCAATTGTGGGCGTTAGAGGGGGCGTGGCGCTCGGCTGAAAGAAACTTGCGCTGCGTAGGCTCTTTATCTTAAGGCTCCCATATGAATATTCAAACAAATATAAGAAAATTCATTGTAACTTTGTAGGAAGTAGGCGTTTTGATTTTTGACAACTCAAAAACAAAATTTAAATAGGCACTCTGAATCTGGAGTCCCTGGAACTGCACCGAGTGAGCATTAAACTATAGGTATTTACTTTATCTGCAATGGTATATAAGCTTCGGCTGGCCGAAGCTAGCTTCCTTTCTTGTTTACTTTAACCCTAGTCAAGTAATACATTTTGTGTGCTTAACTTTACATAGAGCTTTAGCTAGCACATCTGAAATCATATTTTGAACAATGTCTGGCCTCGTAGTCATTGCTAGGTACAGCAGTGATCCAATAATCGATTGATTCTACTTCTGGTTGACTCGTGGACAGTCTTCCAAAATACATAGGTTCTGATAACCAACCTGCAAAGGAGTTGCATTCGGCTTTTAATCCTCCATGACATAATCTCGTAACAGCCCGTCGATATACTGCTTATGGCCAATTGGTACACTGCCCGTCTCTCCATACCGTTTGATCTCCATGCCTAAAAAGGGATTCAGCTCTACGGCATCTACTTCTGCAAATTCCCGTGCGATGTGAAGTTTTATGTCGACAAGGTCTTCTTTTCTGGAACAAGCAATAATTAGATCATCGACATATGTGTATATATACAACAATTAAGTTACCGTGGTTCTTGGTATAAATCAGCGGTCGGCAGCGCCCTATTAAGTGAGCATAGGGTTTTGTTCTGCCGGCGCGCTGCTCGCACATGTATAACGTAAAACAGCGGTCTGCACACACACATCGATGAAATGTGTGTGAAAATTACTCACACAAATATAAAACAAAATGTCAACGTATGTGTGTGCCGACCGCTGGTATAAATGCATGGCTCACTGGTATATTGTACAAAACCAACACGCTGAAGAGTACAATCCAATTTTCTGTTCCATTGACGCCCACTCTGCTTCAGACCGTATAAACTCTTGTGCAACCTCAACACCCTTTTTGGATACGCTGTGTCCACGAACCCTTCCGGTTGCCGCATGTAGACTACATCTTGTAGGTGGCTATTGAGATACGCAGCTGAGACGTCCATTTGATGCATAAAAATTTTGTTCTCGACAGCCAGTGCAATCACCAATCGGATGGAAGAATACCGAGCCACTGGGTAAAATGTTTCTGTTTAGTTTATGCCGTACTCCTGTCCACAACCTTTTGCGATTAAGCGAGCCTTGAACCGTTCCACGTTGCCGTACTGGTCTCCTTTAACCGCAAACACCCGTTTTGATCCAATAGTTCTCTCGCCAGGAGGAAGATCTACAAGACTCCATGTCCTGGTGGACTGTAGTTGAGAATACTCCTTCTGCAATCCAACCTTCCATTCTTTAACCTGTGTCAAGCTCAAAGCCTTCTTGACTCCACTCGGTACTTGGACGTCGGCAACCCCAATAGCGTGTGAGGAGTTGAATAACTCATCACAAATAGCAGCAGCTAGAATAACGGATGGCCGGCCGCTTACCAGTTACGCGGCGAATTTGCGTAGTAGCGGCGCGGCGAAGAGAGTTTGGAGACCGAGAAGTGTAGAAGAGAGTTTGGAGACCGAGAAGTTTGGAGACTTCGAGGTCAAGAGAGAGAACTCCCACAAAGAGAGTTTGGAGAGTCATGGCGGAGAGTGAGAGAGTGGAGACTTCGCGGGCAGAGCCAAAGTGCCGTGGGTGCAAAAGGAAATAACGGAACTGCACCGGACTTTGGACTCTGCCGTGAACTTTGGACCAGGAGGATGAGTGCCACATCGCAGCAGCGGAGCGGCACACAGGCGTGCCACGTGCACCAGGAGAATCAGCGGGACGGCCGCAACACATGGATGTCCAGTTCGAAGCTGGGCGAGAAGAACAACGGGCTCAAACAGGAGCCAGGGACTTTGGACCTGGAGTGGAGACTTCGCGGGCAGAGCCAGAGTACCGTGTGTGCAAAAGGAAATAACGGAACTGCACCGGACTTTGGACTCTGCCGTAGACTTTGAACCAGGAGGACAAGTGTTACCTCTCAGAACAGAGCGGCACACAGGCGTGCCACATGCAACAACAGAATCAGCGGGACGGCAGCAGCATGCAGAAGAACAATTTAAGGCCGTGCGTGAAGGACAAGTGGGTCGAACAGGGACCACGGACTTCGGACCTGGAGTGGAGAGATTCAGCGGGCAGAGTGCAAAAGGGAAATACCGGTTCCCGGAGGCCCTATATAAAGCCGCCGGGCGCTGGCAACTGGATCAGTCGATCACAAGGAATCAGTCCGCCAAGATCAGTCAAGATATTAAAGTGAATAAGTCAGTCAATCAGTGCCAAGTAATCTACAAGTGAGTAGTATGTTTTTGGGGGTTCTGGATACAAAGGCTGGATACAAAAGTGGAGGGGGAGGTAATTAATTATGCTAATTAGGGTAATAAATCAGGACAATGTGACAGGTGTGGGGGGTAATTAAAGTTAATGGGTGCGTGACGAGTGATCGTTAATTAGTGTCCACAATAGTTATATCCAGCTTTTGTATCTAGGATTTGTATTCAGGAATCCCGAAATTCGGTGCAGAAATCGGGGGAGATATTACTGGGGTGTGACGGGTGATCGTAAATTGGTGTGATAAGTTGCTTATATCTAGGAATGGTATTCAGGAATTCGCTCCCTCCGAATTTCGTTTAAGAAATCGGGACTCTTATTAAGCGGGAAGAAGTTACTGGGGTGTGACGGGTGATCGTAAATTAGGGTGATAAGTTGCTTATATCTAGGATTTGTATTTAGGAATTCGCTCCCCCGAATTTCGTTTAAGAAATCGGGACTCTTATTAAGCGGGAAGAAGTTACTGGGGTGTGACGGGTGATCGTAAATTAGGGTCCACAATAGTTATATCCAGCTTTTGTATCTAGGAAATGGGGTGAAAGAGGGGAGGCATTCTGCTTACGTGGCTGACGAGTAGGTTGACGGGATCGAACGTGGGAGAAGTTAGAAAAATAGGGTGAAACGAGGGGAGGGAATCTAGTTAAGCGGGTGAGAAGTTACTGGGGTGTGTCAGGTGATCATAGCGATATATTTGGGTTATCCTAGTTAATGGGGGAGAAATTACTGGGGTGTGCCGGGTGTCCTTTGCTTAGATTAAGAAAGTGTGGTGCTCACACGGGTACGTGTTAGAATGTCACGGGCTGTTGTCACGTCCAAAAGAAACAGCTGAAAGAAAGCACCCTTGAAAAGGGATCCCTTTGCTTGCCACTGAGAAACAAACTCCCAAAGAAACAGCTGAAAGCAAGCACCCTGGAAAAGGGATCCCTTTGCTTGCCACTGAGAAACAAACTCCCACCCCAATAACAAAAAGAATATGTAAATTTTAAATTCAAGTATATTTTTTTATTTTTTTAACCTGAAAGAAATAGCTGAAAAAAATCACCCATCCCCCAAACAAAAGAAGATGTTAATTTGAATTTAGGTCATGAATTTAGCTCATGTTTATTTGGAAATTTGTAACAGACTTTTCTTATACACTAAATATGATGACATTAGTTTTAAGGCTCCGTCTCGATGATTTTATAGAAAAAGCAGGCAAACGCATCTTCGCCAAATCCATTATTACAAAACGTAAAATGATTACCATATACCGTTTTGTTAAGATCGTCTTCTCCTTTATCCATGAACATATTCCTCGTATCAATGAGATATTTTAAATCTTCCTTAAAAATTTCCTCACCAAATTGGGATGTGAAATTATTAATTCGGTTTATTAATCCACTTTGTCTGTTATCCATTGTATATGTATAAGTGTTAGACCATAGTTCCATTGCAAAAATTTAAAATATTGTGCGCATTATTCAGAGCACAAATACCGCTTTTAATATGTATTGAGCAAAATGGGAATTGGTTTATGTTTACGGTGTTTAATGGTGGGCAACCCAATTCCTCAACATCCCACCGGGAAAGTGAGAAGGTGGTTCTTTGAGTGCTGAAAATCCTGTTCCTTTTAGCAGAAAGTGTTGGAAATCCTGTTTCTTTCAGCAGGCGACGGTGTAGGGAAAATGTAAATTCCCTAGGAAAACCACATAGAAACCTCATTTCCCCCTTACTTTTTGTGTCACCCCCGTGTATTTTGAAACCAGAGACGGAAGAAATGTAAGGGGTGAATGAGGTTTTGTCCCTTCCGCTTGTATGGAGAAACCTCTTGAAAATATGTTATTTTCCAGAGGAATGTTCCCGCTGGGATCTCTTATGTGCGGTGATCTGAGAAAGATTTCTAGAAAACGTTTCTTTTCAATTCCCTTGCATAAAACCACCTTTCCCGAAGTGATTTGTTTAATATATTTTCTTGTTTGCTTAAAGTTGTTTATTCCATCGTTCCAAAAAATTTTATGATGGTTTTTGGTAAGCCAGAGAGCAGTTTTTCGGGACTTGTTATTAAGACAAGTGAAATCAAATGGAGGTTGTATAACGAAATTATTGTTAAACTTATTTTCTTTGCTAAATACAGCTCCAATTTCCTTTAGAATGAACTTGTCGTTGTTATCAAAAAATCCTTGTACATCAATTGCAACTAGTTCTTTCTCCATTTTATGTGATTGATATATTGTTAGACAATTCTTTGAACTAACCCACTTAAAGGACTATACTCAACTAAACGATCGTGAATAAGGAGACAACATGCTTGAGTGTTTTCATTGTTTGCTTTTTTCAAATCGATTGAAATTCTCACGTCGATAGGTCCCGATTTAACTGTTTCATTTTGATATGAAAGGTCAACTACAATAATAGGTTTACTTTTAAATTCTGTCAGTGATAAAAATGGTTCTGCTGGGCGGTTGTAATAACTCTTTTGAAACATTGCATACATATCATAAAGGTGGGCATATTTATCATTTTCAAAGTTTACATTTAAGTCATCATATGGATACGTTTCTGAATTCAAGTGGACTTTCAGGTTGGATAAATTATTTGTAATTAGTTCTCCATTCAACATGAAGGCTATAATAGCAAATCTCGGTCGTTCTCTATTACTTCCTATCTTTAAGCTCCAGACGTGTTGATTTCCCTGTATCAGTTTAGGGTTAATGTATGTATCCCAACTACGGAAAGCTATCGGTAAATTTACGCCACTCTTTATTATATCGTACATTTTAATTTTTGCAGTATTACTGGGTGTTACATGAGATTTCCATCCAGATTTTTTGTGAGCAAAAGTATAAGTTCATGCTTACAATTCAGTAAAACTTTTCTATAATCCTCAGCAAACCCCATTACATTTTTTAAGGGTAGCGAGAAATTAAAAGCATTTAAAAGTTTGCGACTCTCCTGACGACTTTCCGATAGATAATTTTGAAGGGTGCTGCTCATGCCAACAAACCAGCATTTAAAAGTTTGCGACTCTCCTGATGACTTTCCGATAGATAATTTTTAAGGGTGCTGCTCATGCCAACAAACCGTGTTCTATCAGTTTCGTAACCATTTATTTCATATCTAATTTCATCAATAAAATTTGCCATACAATTATTTCGAAACGTAACCTCGATATTATCAGTGGTGCTTGTACCATCGGCTGCTACTCTCTTAACAACTCCTTGAAAATTAAGATATCTTTCGTGAGGGAGTACATACAAGTCCTGATTTTGAATACAAATACGTATTTCATCATTTGCTTTAAATGATTGATGATATGAGGAATATGTATGATATTCCTTTTTCGAAATACTTTCATCTGAAAACGTTCTCTCACGAACATTTAAAATTTCATTCATTTTAAATGCTTCTTATTATTATTATTATCAGATTTGAATTTTGAAGCCCAGTGATTTTAAAAACAATTTGTTTTTTAATGTAAGACCCTTTCGATTTAATCCTGTTCCTTTAGCTTTACAACTGCTAGTGCGCGGTTGATGAAGTATACCGTTGCTTTTATTGTAAATTATCATTCTATTGCGCGAATATGTATGCGAATTGATACGTTTTCACCACGCAAGTTCAATAAATCTCCGTTCTGATCAACGATATGTATTGAGAGAGTACTTATTTCTCTGCAGTTAATAGGTAAATAGATGAGATTGTGTGGTGTCACAGTCATTTTATAGCCCGGTGGAACCGAAATTGCAAACTCATGTAATACGTGATTTGGTATATTATCAACGTAAGAGCCACTCACAATATTACATTCCAAACGAATGAAATTAATTTTTAAAATGTTGACAGCATTATCGGACAAGTGATTTTGGTTTGCCTTTAAAACTCTTTGCTTATGACCTATTGACCTCTCCTTATTAAAGTATATATCTTCTTTACTGCTAATTATTTCCACTTGAAGTGTATTATTATTGCTTACAATTTTCACTGTATTTTCCAGATTATAATCCTTTAACTTGTTGTAAATAAATTGAGAAATATCGTTGAGTTCATAGGAGCCGATGGGAATAATAATAACTTTATCACCAATATGAAAGAGGTTGTTATTTACATCCACGTTGGGAATTGACACACTCATGTGGGTGGGTGGTAAAACAGTTTCGTTCTGAGAGAATGTATGATATCCCATACCTTTAATCGGTTTAAATAGCTTTTCCAAGTAATCATATTTCGGTTGGTATAGACTCTTTGAAAACACGTATATATTTTGAAATCTCAAACCATTTGGACTCTCAATAAGACTGATCATTACATTAGTTTTCCCGCAGTTGGATGGACCAACCACAAGAGCTCTAATTGTGTTTGGTAATAATTCACTGTGACGTGGTGGTTGTTTAACATTATTCACGTTCTCAATTTTACGAACAATAATGTTATTTTTTTGCTTTATTAATGGCATCCTATTATAAATATGTTTATTCCGTGATAAATCTTCAATGAATAAAGACAATATATAATGGGGAAACGTTTTTATAATCACATCAGTCATTATTTACACCGTAAACGTGGAAGTGATCTTATTAATAAGTTAATAGATTCTCTTCCGATTGAGTTTCACATTCCTGGATATAACTATTATGGACCCGGTACAAAGCTTGCAGAGCGATTACAGCGTGGAGATCACGGAATTAATCAGATGGATGAAGCTTGCAAGGTTCACGATATTGCCTATTCACAAAACAAGGATCTAAGCAATCGACATAAGGCAGATTCTGAATTAATTAACAAGGCCTGGGATCGAGTAAAGGCGAAGGATAGTTCTCTTAAGGAGCGAGCAGCAGCATATTTTGTAACTAATATTATGAAAGCAAAGAAACATTTTGGAATGGGTGTTCGGAAGCGAAATAAGAAAAAACAGAAGAAGAGGAAGCGTAGGAGGATGAAAATAAATAGACTATCATCTGTTGTAAGAGAAGCGAGTCGGGAATTGAAAAAACGAAAACCCCTGGATGTGGTTAATGCAATTAAAATTGCACGTAAAGCAATTCATAATTCGATCGGATCTAAGAAAAACGTTAAAGTTCCTCGAATAATTAATGTTCCCAAAATGAGGGGTTTTTTACCACTGGTACCTATCTTAACTGCATTATGTGCTATAGGTAGTTTAGCTTCAGGAACTTCTAGTGTAGCAAAATTAATAACAAACGCAAAAATTGCTAAGCAACAGCTAGAAGAAAATAAAAGACACAACCGAAAGATGGAAGAAGTTTCCGTGGGTGAAGGTCTATACTTAAAACCCCATAAACAGTCGTGGTGGAAGAATGAAGAAACAAAAAAACTAATTGGTCAGCTACCCAAAAGAGCATTATCAAATATAGATATAATGGAATTTGCTCAAAGAAATATACCGCATTTTAGGGGAGTGTTTATGAGAGACTCTCTCCCTAAAACACCTAAAAATAATGAGAGTGGAGTGATTAACTTGGGTGACTCAAAATCAAGGGGTACACATTGGGTAGCTTACCACAAAAACAAAAACAGCATATTCTATTTTGAAAGTTTTGGAAATTTACAACCACCAAAAGAAGTTGTGAAATACTTAGGGGATAAAATCAAAAATAACTATGAACAGGTACAACGTTTTGGAACATACAATTGTGGACACCTGTGCATTGAATTCCTGCTTTCATTCAAATAAAGTAACTGATTTAACGACTTTTAAACAACAAGGGTGGAAAAACAACAACCTGTTGCTATGGAAATCTCGGTCTGAGAACTGGTATAAAATGAGCTCGGAAATCGTTTAGTCTTTACAGTCAGAACTTTAACATTAACTTGTCAAGTCGATCAGCTTGCTTCTCATTTAAACCACCTTCTTCGAGGACAAACTTCAAACCAACAACAACATGATGAATCAACCAATTCCATCAGAAAGTGAGCTGGACACCATTATGGAGGAGGAAATTCTTCGAGGCGGGATTTTAAAGGAGTTCAACACGCGAGCATTGAAGCCCTTGCTATCACAAAACAAGATGGGTATAAACGTCAGCTACCCAATTATCAATGCGCAGAGGAAGAAAACTGTTTATGGAGACTCCATTGCCTTGGAACTGGATAAATATATTCTATATCTACCTAAGAGATATAACACTATGAAAGATGGTCATCTGAAGTTGCTCAAGGACAAGGAATATCGAGTTATAAAAAGAAGCAATGATTCCCTGCAACAAGAGTTAAATACAATTGTTTAATCCACTTATCACTTTGTTATATTTATAACATTTGTACATAATCATTTATTATATTCAATAAAACATGCACACACACACACACCCACATTAAATTCTTTTATTTGAAGAGGAAATGTAAACAATGTAAAATGATTTTTTTTCAGCCAAAAATAAAATCATATAAATAATATATATATTTTATAACTTTCATTGATATGAAATGTAACCCTGTAAAGTATAGTTCATAAACTGGTATTACATCTTTTGTGCTGACGGTGGTGAAAGATTTGAAAGTACCCAAAATGAGTCAATTTATTTTAAGACAGCTTACTAAAACGAGAAATACATTAAAGAAAAAGTTAAATGATCTAAAACATTTTAAATCACAAAATGCTTACGAGTTGGAAGAAACTTTTAAGCCAATAACAGATCCCTTAAACGAACTAGTTAGTGAAAATAAAAAACGAAAGTTTATGAATACAAACGAAGATAAATCAACGGTTCTAAAGCAAAAAAGTGAAATATTTAAAAATGAAACCCCCAGTAAAAAGCTTAAGAAACATCAATTGAGGTATGATGACGATGATGATCATGATTACGATTATGATGATAATAATAGCCGAAGTGAAGAAACAAAAATTTATAATGATGATGTTACTAGTGACTCAGATGATAAATTTTTTTCACAGTCACATATTGAATTGGGATCAGAGCCGGAAACACCGCTAGAAACACCTTTAGAAACACAGCTAGAAAAAGAAGCAGATCCTAGCAGTCTAATTCATGCAGACTATGATTTTAATATTAGCTGTCTATCGAGAAATAAAGTTCTGGACAATGCTTATGGACCTAGAAAAAGTTCATCAACCCCCAAATCCTTAAATATGGGGAATAGTGAATTACATAATAAAATTCAATTATCAAGTGGAAGCACGTGGGATTTGACTCCTGGGCTTTATTCTCTGATTGTTCATAATAAACCCACACAATTCAGTGCCACAGACTTGAAAAATTATAAAAATATCATTACTGAGACAAGTGCACATAGAATAGATTTTGATCCAAATAAGCCAATAAAAGGAACTAGAGGATACAAGTATACAAACATTATTAAAAAGTTCATGAGCAATGAAAATATACTTCCTTCAGCTATATCCACCCCAATTCAATCAAAACAAAAAAAATCAAATAAAAAGGGATTTGGATACATGTCCCTACAAAGAGCAAAACCCAATTATATTTATTGGGATGACGTCAATGAATTAGTTGAAAGATTGCAGCTTTAAATAGCTTCAAAGGCCGCTGGCAACACTAATCACAATAACGAGATCATGTCTATAATAGAAGAACTGCGAGAGGCTAAAATTATATATTAATTGAATAAATAAGGTTCACAAACTTTAAATTACCTTATAAACAAAATGTCTGTCGACAAGTTTGGTCACTTTTCAGACGAAAAAGAGCACACAGATATTTTAAAAAGGGATATTAAAACTGTTGTGGGGTTGTACATTGATGGCGACGAAAACCTGAATACCCAACAGAAACGAATTAAAAATTGTGGGAACCCAATAGATTATTCGGATGCAACGATGAAAAAATATGTCGATGAAAACTTGGAGACGTTAAAAAGAGACCTTAATACGAAAATAAATACATCCCTTAATCGAAGACTTTCTAAAATAACTTCTTTGGAAAATTTAGTTCAAGTTAATAATGGGAGGGTTGATAATGTTGATAAAATCCTATCCAATATGTTAACAAAGATTAATAGTATTGAGAGCTATGTTTATAAATATGTTACTCAACCGAAATCAGTTTTAAAATCACAGACAGTTGAAATAGAAGGTACTGCAACTCCAATAGTAAGAAAGTTCTAGTACCAAAAAATATGAGTGATAAATTGGGTATTGTTAAAGAAATTCATGCTCCGTGTCGACGTAATTTTAAACGTCGAAGGGTAGTGACAAAGGGTATAAATGACCTCTGGCAAGCAGATTTAGTGGAAATGGGAAAGTATTCAAAGCTTAACGGAGGATATTTTTATATTTTGACTGTTGTGGATTGTTTTAGCAAATATGCCTGGGGAGAAGCATTAAAATCAAAAAGCGCTAAAGATGTCTCAATGGCAATGGAAAAAATTTTCAAATCTGGACGTGGAACACCAAAAAATTTACAAACGGATGATGGAACTGAATTTTTTAACAAACAATTTAACGCGTTAATGAAACAATATGGAATAAACCATTATTCTACCTATTCAATTGTAAAAGCTTCAATTGTGGAACGCTTCAACAGAAGTTTGAAGGAACTTATGTGGCGTGAATTTAGTTTTAGCGGAACATACAAGTGGGTTGATATGTATAAAAAATTAATTGATATATACAACAAAAGACCACATAGAACAATTAAGGTCGCCCCAATTGACGTCAATTCTTCCAATGAAAAACACATTTTGAAAACAGCCTACAATCATCTCAAAATGTTTAGTGTGGGGAAATTGCGTAATGGAGATTATGTACGCATCAGTAAATATAAACATGTGTTTGAAAAGGGGTATACACCGAATTGGACTACAGAAATTTTTAAAATAACAAGTGTGAAAAACACATACCCTACCACATACTTGTTGGAAGACTTTGAAGGTACTCCAATACAAGGTGGATTTTACAAAGAAGAACTGAAAAAAACTCGTTTCCCAGACAAATATTTAGTGGAAAAAATAATAAAGAGAGACGGGAATAAAGTCCGTGTACGTTGGTTGGGGTTTTCAAAAAAATATGATAGCTGGGAATCTAAAGATAATATTTTATAGAGCAACTCTTATTCGGATTGAATATGATCAGACCCGCATGCACAACTTTAAGCAAAACAAAAGGTGAGTTAAAATACCTTAGTAATTTTATTAATTATATTTTTTCTCTCTATCTCTTTCTCATTTCAGTTGAATATGTTCACCTTTTATCATCTAACGTAGTTTCATTGTAAATTCTAAAATTAATTATAGTTATAATTAATCTGATGATGCCATTATACAACTTTATCATAAAAAAAAATAAACATAAACTTAAGTTTATTATTATTATTTATTATCTAAAACAGAAAGGGAAATCAAAAAAATTATAAAGATAGAGATAAAAAATCAGCTGAAGATGATGAGTAATGGGGAGAAATAAATAATTTGATCCACAGTCGATGGTAGACTTAACAGAAGTTACAAAAGATGTGACCTGCGTTTACAAACTTATGAATTGCTTATTTAAAATGTTTTGAGGAGAAAGCAGTATAGCAGTTGTGATTTTTATCAAAATGACAGATTGTGAGGGATATTTTACGATCCCTGCTGAATGTATGAAAACTCTGAATATATGAGAACAAAATAAGAACAAGAGAGAAGTCGGGTGCCCCGACTATCACTTACGCGTAACTCAGCTAAAGGGAGTGCGAGGGAGATGGATATATGGAATGTATGAAAACTCGGTGGCTTTTCATCCATTTCGGTTTATATTAATTTTAAATATGAAATTATTACATTAAACAATTATAGTTAATTTAAATATTTTAATCTTTGATTTAAATATGAAATTCTTTTTTAATGACGTAAAATATTTAAAGTAAATATGATTAACAATGAATCTAATATATTGGACCTTAATTGAAATGTTTTCAAATTATATCATGCAATGATTTTATATTTAATTTAAATATATACATATATACTATGAATCTTTGCATTCAATATGCAGATATTTATTTTAACTAGTGCATTTTTGTATATTGTTTAGATTGGAAGGGAGGGAAATATGTTGAACCTACTGAAACTACAGGTAGCCAAAATAAAAGACTTTAGCCTAGTACTCACTTGAATCAAAAAGGCAACGAAACGAAAATTTCTATACAAAAATGACAGGCGGAAAATTTCGTGATCAAAATTTTGTATGGAGATTTTCATTTCGTAGGCTTTTCGATTGAAGTGGTTACTAGGCCTTAAAAGAAAAAAATCATAACCAGGTAGGAGAATAGAAATATATGAAATATAAAGGGTGTCTAGAAAATAGATATGTTTGCTGTGGTAGGCGTGGTTAGAAAAGGAAGGAAAGAGTTGAATCTAGAATAATTGTTTCAATTAGAAGAAATTTAATATATTAATCATCAACTAGTTTAGTATGTGTTAAGATTATAAAGTGTAAAAAGATTCTACTATCATAAAAGTAGCCAAAATATCAAAATGAGACGACATTTTAAGATGTGTACATTTTTGTTTTCTAATTATTTTTATTTTTATTTGTCTTTAACGGGAACGGACGTTTCATCAAATGTTCAGACAAAAACAGGTTTTCTTTCCATATTTATATTATTTTCCCCTATTAAAGGATAGTATAAAATCCTCTGTAATGGGGTAATTTATATATTAAATTAATTTCTTCTACGAAGTTTGCGTGGTTTCCGTAATCCTCCTCATTTCCGATTGGATTTCCGTTTTCGTTCCTCTATCCAGCTGTACTGGATATCGAGTTCTCTATACCATTTAATCTCCTCCTCGAGCAGGAGTATATTATCCTCCAATGATAGTATCGATGCCTTCATCGTTTCTACCTCTTGTATGGATTGTTCTACTTTAGAAGAATCGACCTCTCTTGCTTGATTCAAAAGCGTCTTCAGCTTTGCCTGTTGGCCAAAGGTGAGATTTTCAATAGGTATTAACTCGCAGATTCCTTTAGCATGTTTGTTGAACACACTCGATCTCCTTTCCGCTACTTCTTCCTTTTTGATGAATCCCATCTCAATCCACTTCTCACATTTCTCGTTTAACAGCTCGAGGAATTTTCCAATGATTGGCTCCATATTTATAATTTTCAAGTGCCCAACTGTCATTTCATATAACAATACATCTTTTTTTCCACTCAAATTTGCAATTTATCGTGACCAACATTTGACCTTTAAACAGATGATGTTTAAAATAATGGGGTGTGCTGATAAAAAAGTTTATGGTTAGGACAACCTTCTATTGTTTTATCCTTGTTAAGCTGATTTTGTATGATATTTGTTTATGGATGTTAAGTTAACAAGAATTTTACCTTATATAGATATTGCTGTACAACCCTTTGTATCATCACTTTCTGTATTGCTGTCGGTAACCATCACTTTAGGATTATTACCTGGTTATCAATAGTTCTTCTGCTTAATGACTTTAAAATTATGGATGACAAATTTTTACTAACCCTCTGACCGTTTTTTATTTTTATTCTGTTAACTACATCTTTATACTATTTTTATGAATAGATACATTCATAAGAAATTGTTCTTCTTATTTCCGACTGTGTCAAACTGTTGTTGACAATCTTGACATTGGGATTATTATACACTTGACCTCTTTGTTATTCTTAGACCTTGTAATATTGTTAATAACTGTGGCTATGGGATAGAAGGCTAGCAAGTGGCGATAGTGAAAAATGTATGATGGAATCCGCGATACGAACCGAGATATATAGGAAAGAAGAATGAAAATAATAAATATATTATTATTTTATAATAGCTGATATAATACACTTGTGGAATGAGATTATATGATACTTTTTAATCTTGTTGGGAGATATTTGCAAATAATCGGAATGGAAAGATTTAATGGTATTTATGATCAAATTATAGGCGTGATATACTTAACTTTCTTGTTTTTGTTTCGTTACAACAATTTAATGAGTATTGAGTAGGTGTAGGTAAAATAGTATTTTATATTAATATTCTATCTATATTTTGCATCCAATATTCATTTATTAGTTTTCTATGTTTAAGCAGGTTTGAATAATAAGAATAATATCTCAAATATTAGTATTATTCTGTATGTTAAATATTTTGATGTTAAGTTTTATGATAATTGTTAGCTAATCAATGACGAGAAAATGTGTTATGTTTAACAGGTCTAAGGAAACCGGTTTCCATATTGTGTACACATTTTAAGGGCGGTTTTTTTTCTCTAAGCATTGGTTTTTAAGTAATTTAATGTCAGGAAGTTAATGTTATATACATCATTATAAATTTGAGACCAGATATGATAAGAAATATAACTATCAAATTGATTAATATGTTCAAGAATTATTTTAACTGATGCCCTGTTACTATTAGCTGTTATTAGCTGGTTTTTAGTTGTTACTATCTGTTTTATTTGTTGTGAGATGTTAAAGATATTTTATAGAGAAAGAGAATAGAGAAAGAAGATTAACTTCAATAAATTAATTAATAAGTAAAATTATTGAAATTTATAAACAATTAAATATTAATAAATTAATTAAAATTAATAAACAAAATTATCTAAAAAAAAAAAACAAACAAAAAATATTACAATAAATACGACAAAATTTCTACAAGCTCTATGCGAGTCTTTTTTATCAAATCTTTATTGGCCATTTGTTGAAAGGAAATAACCTTAGAATCAATTTAACACGTTCTGGGGCGGAAAGAAAAATCTGTATTTGAAAATATTTCCCACATCTGAGAATCATTAACTTGTGAGATTTGTTTCATTGGACGTTGTTTTAATTTCTTTACTAGTTTTACAATAATAGGATACATATTTCCCTAAAATGATCGGACATGTTTGTCTTAGAAAGAAGAAAGAGAAAGAGAATAGAGAAAGAAGATTACCTTCAATAAATTAATTAATAAGTAAAATAATTGAAATTAATAAACAATTAAATATTAATAAATTAATTAAAATTAATAAACAAAATTATCTAAAAAAAAAAACAAACAAAAAATATTTTAATAAATACGACAAAATTTCTACAAGCTCTATGCGAGTCTTTTTTATCAAATCTTTATTGGCCATTTGTTGAAAGGAAATAACCTTAGAATCAATTTAACACGTTCTGGGGCGGAAAGAAAAATCGGTATTTGAAAATATTTTCCCACATCTGAGAATCATTAACTTGTGAGATTTGTTTCATTGGACGTTGTTTTAATTTCTTTACTAGTTTTACAATCATAGGATACATATTTCCCTAAAATGATCGGACATGTTTGTCTTAGTTAACAATCTTTAAATACTTTGGGTGTATGACCTTTCTCACGTAAATAGGAATCACAGTTGAGTATTAATTGCTCATAATGAGGAAAAAAGTTACGTGATCAATATTGTTGCATGGGGGATGTCGAGGATGGACGAAAGGTGAGCTACATTTTCTCACGTGGGTGTGCGACCTTTCTCACGTATGTACATAGAAAGCCCAGTTTAATATTAATTGCTCATAATGAGGAAAAGGTCACGTGATCAGCACCAAATGAATATAATATGAATATGAAAGCCCCTTATCATTGTTATTGATCTTTCAAATCAAAACGAATTAATAAAAACTGTTCCTATTGATGTGAGAATTTCAACAGAACTGAGGATACCAAGTCATGAAATACCCAAGCTTTTTGTCTCCTCATACATGATCGTTTAGAATAACCCTTTAAACGGACTTGTACAACGAGTTGTTTAACATTAGGATAATGATGAAAGATATTGTTTCAGTTGATGTGCTAGGCTTCTTTGATAATATTACTAATTTCATTCTATAGGAAATAAGAATAGTATTTGAACAAGATCCTAACTTGAATAATAGTTTTGTAATGAACCAACCATAGGATTTCACTTTACTAAATACAAAATCTCGAAAGACTGCAATTTGGTTAAGCAATAAACATCATAACATCGTCAACATCGTCAGCTCATTAATATTGAGGAAATTGATTGTCCGTCCCTATACAGGTTTAAGGGAAACCGGTTTCCAAATTATGAAACACATATTAAGGGCGGGGTTTGTGCTCTAAACAATGCATCACTTTGGACGGCAGTCCATGTAGTGACGAAGCGCACCAGAAGAGTGTGCGAAGGCGACTACTATATATACACGAAGAAATGAAAATCTGCTGTGATGGTCCGATCATAATGAATGATACACCTATCGAATGGTATTGCAAAAACTTAAAGGATTGCATACCAAGACTTTAAGAAAATTAATTGGCTTGGGAGAGAGAGCGGTGATAGTGAAAAAGTGAAAATTTCGAAATTTGGAGCTGTTGGGGCCGGTGGGGATAAAGGCCCCCTCTCAATATTTTAGTTGTATTCCTTTTGAAAATACCCGTCGAATGAGGGGTCATTTGTCAAAATCCGACTCTCCGTTCAAAAGTTATAGCCAAAATAAGATTTTCTTCTTCTTCCCAAAATGAAAATTTAATTCTGTTTGTCAGTTTGTCCACTTGTCCACTTGTCCACTTGTCCACTTGTCCAAAATATGTTTTTTAAGTTCTGAAAATTTGATATGACGTTCATCACATCGATATTAAAAACTTTTGTTCTACCACTTTTGGAAAAACCCGCTAGTTTAGCGGGAAAACAGCTATAAATAGCTAAAATTCGGAAAGCCGTAACTTCTATACTACTAAAGCTACAGACTTGTGCTGCATCTCGTTTAAAAGGTATTTTTAAATGCTATAAACGCCTTCTATATGCAATTTGTGTAAATGTAATAGTTAAAAAGATATGAACAAAAGAAAATTTGTTAAAACTTTTTTTTTAGCTTTTTTTTAATTTTCTCAAAAACGGCTCTAACGATTTTCCTTACAACTTTAAACTGTATAGCCCTTGAGATTCCTTAAATTTTGGTATATATCATGTTTATGTAAAAAATCGCGTTTAAAAGTTATTCAGAAACGAAAATAGCCACTTTTGCCAGCTCAGAACAACTAACGCTCCCTGAGTATTGAATTTTGTGGGAGGGTATCCGAACTGTATTTTAGGGTCATGGAATCAGTAAATTTGCACTTAAGAGTTCCATATAGGAATCTTTTGTTCTACGACTTTTGGAAAACGCCGCTACTTTAGCGGGAAAAAGCTGAAAATAGCTAAATTTCGTTAGTTTGTAAGTTCTACACTACTAAAGGTACAGACATGTGCCATACCTCGTTTAAAAGGTATTTTGAAATACTTAAACGCCTTTTTAACTTAATTTGTTAAAATACAATAGTTTAAAAATTATGATTGACCAATTTAAATTTAAATGTATATATTAGCTCCTATGAGAGCAAATGTAAACAAACAAAAACTTCTGATATCAAATAAAAACACCTCTTAACGAGGTAAAAAACTAGTGACGACCGCACCTTCAACATACAAAAGTTCTGATATCAACATTTGTGACGAAAAATTATTACACTCGTCATTAAATAGACTTTCTAATATTTTCTCATTCGGCACGCTGCAATAGTAAATGCCTGTAAAGGGAAAAGGCTGGAATAGTTTGCTAGGGCGGGCCGAATGAGAAAAGATTAGAAAGTCTATTTAATGACGAGTGTAATAATTTTTCGTCACAAATGTTGATATCAGAACTTTTGTATGTTGAAGGTGCGGTCGTCACTAGTTTTTTACCTCGTTAAGAGGTGTTTTTATTTGATACATTATTTTAAAATTTATTCAAGATTTTAAGGAGGACTTTCAATTCCTCCTAAACACAAAAACGATGTTTATAAATCAAGGTGGATATGATCTTAAAACTATGAAATATGGTGAACACTTTACATTCTGTAATCCCCAGTTGACACCAGCAACATGCGCCTGCCACTGAATTTTAATATATATATGAAGAATGTTTAGAATCCCAAAATAAATGAATAAATATATTATTGTGTTACAAATTAAACAAAGTCTTTTTGGAGAATGGAGAATGGACTAATTGCGGGATCGTGATTTCAACCCCTATTATGGCACGTGTTAGAGTTAGCCTTGGGCATTGGCGTAACGTTTATGATCTTATCAATGAGCGCGCGCCTTGAGGCTTGTGTCTTTTATTGCGGTCGGGAACTGTAACAGGTGCGCAGATTTGGGTACCCCTTGTGCGAGTCCCTTTTCTGACATCTTGTGATCAATATTGCTACATGGGGATGTGGTGGATGGGTGGAAGGTGAGCGACATTTTCTCACGTGGGTGTGTGGCCTACATAGAAAGCCTAGTTGAATATTAAATACTCATAATGAGGAAAAAGTTTCTAGCAAATTTAGCATTTGTCTAAAACTTCTTAAAGGGGATGATTGCGAGGAAGGGATGGTCGTGGAATAGCATGATCCCCCATATGAAGGGGGGATTACTGTGAGAAGTTGCTGTGAAGGAACTTTAGTTCGAACAGAAAGACCACTGGATCAGCAACATCAGCAACAAACAAACATCAATAATCAACCAAACAACAAAACAGCTATACAGTTAAACAACTAGAAACCAGCTAATAACAACTAATCAGTTAAACAACAAAAAACAGCTATACAACAACTAATCAGTTAAAAAACAAGGAACAAACAACAGTTAAACATCAAGAAACATCAGTTAAACAGCAATAACAACATCAAGAAACAACTATATCATCAAGAAACAACTATATCATCAAGAAACAACTACATCATCAAGAAACAGCTATATCATCAAGAAAGAACTACATCATCAAGAAACAACTATATCATCAAGAAACAACTACATCATCAAGATACAGCAGTTAAACAACAAAACATCATGAATAACAACCATGTGTGTTTCCCTAAAGAAAATGGTGATTTAATTTTTGAGGATCATCGGCAGTCCCTGGAGATGATTTTCTCCAAACTTCAAGGGATGGATCGAGTGGGTGAGAGAGAAACTAGGTATGGTGTACATATGCTAACATGTCCCTGGGCCGACGATGACGTAAGAGAGGGCCTGGATACTTTTCAATGTCACCAGGCACCATACATTAGAATTAAAGCTATTAATTTAATAAAGAAATACAAAAATCTTGACCTTAAATTTACAAATAAAAATAAATAAAACAATAAAAATATATTTGAAATTAAAATAAACATATTCTTTTGTTTGGGGGGGGGGGGGGGGGTGGGTGGGTGATTTTTTTCAGCTATTTCTTTCAGATCAAAAAGTTAAAAAAAAAAATAAATTGATGACCCTAATACAAATTAACATCTTCTTTTGTTTGGGGGATGGGTGATTTTTTTCAGCTATTTCTTTCAGATCAAAAAGTTAAAAAAAAAAATAAATTGATGACCCTAATACAAATTAACATCTTCTTTTGTTTGGGGGATGGGTGATTTTTTTCAGCTATTTCTTTCAGGTTAAAAAAATAAAAAAATATACTTGAATTTAAAATTTACATATTCTTTTTGTTATTGGGGTGGGAGTTTGTTTCTCAGTGGCAAGCAAAGGGATCCCTTTTCCAGGGTGCTTGCTTTCAGCTGTTTCTTTGGGAATTTGTTTCTCAGTGGCAAGCAAAGGGATCCCTTTTCAAGGGTGCTTTCTTTCAGCTGTTTCTTTTGGACGTGACAACAGCCCGTGACATTCTAACACGTACCCGTGTGAGCACCACACTTTCTTAATCTAAGCAAAGGACACCCGGCACACCCCAGTAATTTCTCCCCCATTAACTAGGATAACCCAAATATATCGCTATGATCACCTGACACACCCCAGTAACTTCTTCCCGCTTAATAAGAGTCCCGATTTCTTAAACGAAATTCGGGAGTGAATTCCTGAATACAATTCCTAGATATAAGCAACTTATCACCCTAATTTACGATCACCCGTCACACCCCAGTAATATCTCCCCCGATTTCTGCACCGAATTTCGGAATTCCTGAATACAAATCCTAGATACAAAAGCTGGATATAACTATTGTGGACCCTAATTAACGATCACTCGTCACGCACCCAATAGCTTTAATTACCCCCCACACCTGTCACATTGTCCTGATTTATTACCTTAATTAGCATAATTAATTACTTCCCCCTCCACTTTTGTATCCACCGTGTAGTTCTCAAGGGGGCCGGTGGCACTTTCGGGGTAGAAAAGGGATCGACCACCCAGTGGTCCCTTAAGGGTCAATAGGTGGCGTGTGTATTTTTTACAAGAGCAAAAGAGTTATCGGAGAGTGAACACTTCTATGTGAACACTTCTATATGAGTTAAAAAAATTGTAAAATGAAATTTTTGACAAGTTTATAATGATTTTAATAACGAATACAACTTTATTTTGTTTATATAAAAAACAAATTTAAAAAAAGTTAAAATAATAAAATAAAAACTTAATAATGAGATAAAATAAAATAATAAATGATAGAATTTTATTTCTTTTTATATTATTTATATTTAATAATGAGCAATTTAGCTGCAGCAATATTTTTAACAATAGCGGTGGTTCAGTAGCAAAAGGATTTTATTGGTGCTTAGATATATAAAATAAATATATAAGTACCTAATTTTATATACATAGAACTAAACAAAAATAATATTAGCGAATGTTTTTATTGCCATCGATTATACGATATCGGTAGTCGCAATATTAATCGTAACGGATTGCCATAACTACCCAACCCCGCTACCATCACTAACCCAACGTTTGCGCCAAATTTTGTAAACATTGTATTTAATTTGTCTTATTGTACATTTAAAGTGTTATATTTTGTTGTGATCTGAGGTGTCGTCAACAGGTGAGTAACACCATGAGTTGTGCAAGTGAAATACCTAATAATGTGTGATATTTAGCCATGAACAGCAACAGGCACATTCGTCGATTTCTTAAAGAGGAGAAGGAGAAATAGTGGTGCAAAGGACTCCTACGTAAGTCTTTTTTTTTATATAAATATTTTAGTGAAATTTTCTTCCTTTTTAGATTAAAGCCATGAGATCGTTGTTGCTGCCAGAAGGGGGTTTAAAAAACTTGCGGAGGGTTCTCACGGATGAGTTTGTTGTGGGATTTAATGTTAAAGGCCTTTCTGGAAAAAAAAGCCGTAAACTCCTTTACACATTTCTATGGTGCACTTCACGGTAGGTTATTTTTATAACTGTATTTTTTATAATACACTTAGTTTCTTGATTCAACTTCAATCTATTTACTTAGAATGCCATCTGTCTTTAATCCTATTTCTTTCTGTCTTTTTCTGCTTTTCACTTTTAAAACATGGTTTGATGTAAACAGGCTTGTATAACAAAATCTAAAAATATATATTTAAACACATGCAGAGGGAATTATAATTTAGTCCAGAAGTTTGTTACGCAGTAAAGGAGACCTTTTCAAACCTATAAAGTAAATCCATTTAACCATGTCCGTCTGTCTGTCGGTTCAAGTTTCAAAAGCGTGAAATAAGTCTACATTTAACTGTTGGTTATTCTTATTTTATATTTATGCTTTTCTAGTCACAATTTTATTCCTGAAAGTTGCAAGGGTATAAAAACTTTGGCTTGCCGAAGTTAGTTTCTGTTCTCATTTTATTTTAAAACACTAAAATCTTATTTCTTTTTAGATATTGTTTCAGAATCTGGTAATGCAGAAATATTGATTCCCAAGGCAATTCAATTGCAAAAGAAACGATTTTTTAAAAATAAATCCAAATCAAATAATAACAATGAGGAACTCAACAAAAACGTGTCAGCAGAGGAATTTGTTCAATAAATATAAATTAAAAAAATAGAAAAATTGTCTACTTATAATACAATAAATTAATTTAACAAAAAGTATTTTTTCTTGGGAAGTTTCATAGCATTCAGCTTTTTTGGTATTGAAAACACCAACCCCATTTCATACCCCTTTTCGCCACAAAAGGGACCGATAGGTGGTCCCATATTATACCCCTTTTCGCCACAAAAGGGACCGATAGGTGGTCCGATAGATGGTCCGATAGGTGGCCCCTTTTGTGGCGAAAAGGGGTATAATATGGGACCACCTATCGGTCCCTTTTGTGGCGAAAGGTAATGCAGAACTTCGCCATATGACCACCGCCTAGGACATGCCGTGGTAAAAGTGGATAGAAATTTACATTGCGGGTGGTATGAACGGGAGCTAGTCCCAAGCCCCCGGTGTATGGCGATTTCGCTAGTTCGGGACCAGTCCCGGAGAACTACAGGGCAGCCTTTGTATCCAGAACCCCCAAAAACATACTACTCAAGTGAAAACACAAGTCAAGTCGTCGGAAGCTGCGCCGTGGGAGCCTACAAGGAGCAAGATCGCTACGTCGAGACGTTCGGGATTGGATCATCAGGAATCTCCGAATTGAGACACTGGTAGCTGAGGTCCGGAGGGCATCACACGGCTAAGTCAAGGCAAACTGTTCCTACTCCGACTAAAGCCTCGCATTGCGTCTGGCGTGTCCCTCAGAGTGAACAGGCCAATTGTCATCTCAAGGCGCTGTCCTAGAGAGAACAGGCCGTTGGTCATTTCAAGGCGCTGTCCTAGAGCGACTAGGCCCGTCGTGATTTCAAGGCGCTGTCCTAGAAAGAACAGACCGTTTGTCAGTTCAAGGCGCTGGCCTAGAAAGTCACGGTTTTACGAGCCGTGACCGGCGTGTCCGTAACTCCAAGTACCAAAAGCCACGCTACGTCCAACCTCACAACCAGCGCATCCCGGAGCAGAGCATCGGACATCAAGCTGCACGGAAACGTCACGAACGAGCTAGCGGGTGAGGCCAGGGTGGAACGTTCGTTTACACCAGGCGTAAAGCAAGGTGAAGCACTAGGCAGCCTCCAGGTGTCCACCTAGACTGTCAGCGCGATCCGAGCAAGAGCCTAGTAGGACAATCCGGGACAGAGCCAGGGACAGGCGGTTGTGTGTCTATAGGCGTTGCCCTGTAGAGCGCAGCTCTTGTTAACCCTAGTCTGAGAACGGTGACGCTTCCCTAAGCCCACACGGCTGATCTCCTTGCGAGTCCGAGGCGCTACGTGTGGTCGGCGAGTCAACGCATCGGAGCAGAACATCGCTGAGCGTCCACAGGAAGCTACAGGGAGCTACAAGACCGGAGCACGGAGTCAACGAGGAAGGCGATCACCGAGGCGACGCACCGTCGTGGAGAGACGAGCATCACTAGGAGGCACCGAGGACCACGAGTGGCGACACCAAGGCCAACCGAGCCATCAAGCCCGCTGTAATCATACCCGCAATAAACCCAATTCAAACCAGTGAATTCTGTGCTTTCTCACTGATCTACTGGGCGGTCACGTTTATATAAATTTGGTGGGACGAACACACAACTTCTCTGAGCTAGCCGCACGAATCTCGTAGAGAGCAGACCTACAAAAATCAGTTCGTTACAAGCGTTAAGCATATTGTACTCCTTACGTGGTCGTCCTGGCCTTCCAGTACGAATCATCTTAGGCCTACCTGGGCCTCACTGAACTCTGTCGACGCTATTAACCAACTCGTCTTCACCATCTTCGGCTCCCGACTGTTCGTCCCTCGCAAGATCTCCATCATTTCCATCATGACCGCCATTTATCTCCTTACCAAAAACGCTTCAGTTTTCTGCCAATTCTACGGTCGATATATCCTCGCTTTTTGTTTTATCGTGCTCAAGGAACACCACATCTCTGGCTTCCTTAATAGTTTGCTTATCAGGATTGAAGAGTCTATACGCTTTGGCAGTTTCTGAATACCCAACCAGGATATGCTCTATTCCTTTCTGAGAAAAGTTTGTTTTCCCTGTCTTGTCAACCACAATTGCCTTTGTACCAAACACCTTAAGATGGGATACGCTGGGCTTTTTCCCAAACCATGCTTCGTATGGAGTCATGTCTGGCAATGTAAACGTTTCTGATCGGTTCCTCAAATACATCGCAGTCATTATCGCTTCCCCCCACAGGTACTCGTTCGCATTAGCGTGAACTATCATGCTCCTTGCCATTTCCACTAGCACGCTCAGCAACGCCATTTTGCTGTGGAGTGTGGGGAAAGGTTAGCTGCCTCTTAATCCCATTGCTCACCAGGATGTTTTCGAATGCGCCATTAATGTACTCTCTACCATTATCGCTCCGTATAGTTTTAATCTGCTGCCCAGTTTGCTTCTCAGCCAACAACATAAATTCATTGAATTTCTCAAAAACTTGGTCCTTTGTTTATATAGACCGATACATAACGCGTCTTGTCGTCTATGAATGTAGGAAAATAGCGCACTCCACCTTTGGAAACTGCACTCATAGGACCTCACACGTCCGTATGGATCAGTCCCAACACTTGGCTCGAACGATTTTCCGCCACTTTTGGGAATTGTTTGCTTTTCGCACACGTCTCGCAAACAAAGTCATTCGTGCTACCGGTTACTCCGCGTAGACCATACACCAATTCTTTTCGAATGATGGATTTTGAACTTTCGAAATTCAAATGACCGAATCTATTGTGCCATGTTATCACTTGATTTGTTTTCCGTATTGCAGCAAATTCTTTTTTTTGTTCTTATTTTTGAAAAGAAACAAGTCATTCTGTTTGTTGGCTTTTAAAACCGTTTCGCCGTTCTTATTCTTGACGCTCGCACTACTTTTCGAAAAATTTATTTCGCACCCGCTATAAGTTGCTCTCGACACCGAAACAAAATTACACTGAAGGTTTTGTACGAACAACACATCAACCAATTCAATGATGTTTTTTTACCAAAACAGTTTTACTGTTCCAATGCCTTCAGCCTCAATGTAATTTTCTCCAACCAGCATTATTTTTTCCTTATGCTCACGAATTAAAACAAATAACGATTTCTTTGCACATAAATGGGCTGTTGCCCCACTGTCAACGCACCAAATATTTTTCGTTAGTCCACTTTGACTCGCTGCTGCACCGAAAACGACTGTTTGTTCTCTCTGCATTTTCTCTCACTATTGGTATCCTTTTCTGGCCTTGCATTTTTCTTTGAGTAGCACATTGCCGAAACGTGTCCGTAACGACCCCAGTTCCAACATTCCACATTTTCCATGTCTTTCTTATGCTTGGGCTTTTTTTTCGGCACGCGACGAGTACATTTTCTGTTCCGCTCTATTATTGTCTCCCACTTTTCGTCGTTCTCCCTCTTCCATCAACTTAATTTTCAGAAAACTCAAGGAAGGCAAGGAATCACGCGTCTCCATAGCGATTACGAAATTTTCGTACAAATCACATAGACTGGACAACAAAATTAATACGGTCATTTCATCTGAGACTGGTTGATCGATCTCTTGTAATTTCCCGATGACGACACTGAAATTACCCAAATGCACTTCGATACTGTCTGACTCTGACATCTTCATATACAGCAACTGTTTAAACAACTGTATTTTACGCGCTGCACTATGGGGCATTTGACCGTTTTTTTTTGGCATTAATTAATAATTCCAAAACAAAGCAACTTTTTTGAGTTTGGTTTTTGCACATTAAGACTGGATGTCCCAAATCGAGAATTGACCCCCCTTTAAAATGATTCAACCCACAGGCTCAACAAATTTCAACATTTTTTCTAATCTCTATTCAAAGTTGAACTTTCTTTTTCCAAACCTATTAAGAGAGACTACTTGGTATATGAAGCCATTGCTACAAATACACTCACAAAATAAGCATCACAGTAGTATTAACACAAAGTAAGGACAGTTTTAATGAATATCCATTTCAAGTTTTATGGTTCCACGTCTTGTCGTTGATTAATTCAATTTGATATTAATTTATATATGCACTGCAAAATCAAGCAAAGTATGAACACTTTGCGTTCGCTTGCTGCGGCTGACTTTAACAGCTGTTATTTTAACGTTGGACTGTTAACTTAACATTTGCGGTATGTAACATTTAATTTTGATCTATTCTTTATACGTTTCCAATAATGTTTCAAAATGAATACTTGTAACACACATTTATGCCAAAAAAACAGGTCGAATGCCCCATAGTGCGCTGGTCCACTAGGCATGTGAACACTAGCCAGTTTTTCCAAGCTTCCATTCATGACTTGTGTAACGGATATCATATAAATAAAGAGCCAAGGCGGGGTGCTAGGAACGGGTTAGAGCGTACGCAAAAATATCATTCGGCTTTGGCTCGTCGGCTAGTGGGGTGGATCCTTACTTTAACCCGTCATTGCCTTCTCGATTACTATGCAAACTCAGATTGCGTGCAATGACAAACCAAAACTAAGGCCGGGGAGAGAAAACACTTCTACACTTGGGATATTGTCGGGCATAAGGCCCCCCACACCTGCGATCGGATCTACCGCTTTACCACCCCAGCTGTTAAGGAGGCGGGGAGAGTGGGGTAATTTCGTCACAGGGGCAATTCGTCACCTGCAATATCTCGGAATCCATAAGTCTTAAAAATATATAATTTTTTTTGTTTTAGTCCCTCAAGACGGCATGACACAACCAACGCATTTTTTTTGCACAGAAGGCCAAGATAATTAAGCTATAATATTAAATGTGTTTAACAGGTCAAAAGCTACATTTAGTTTTCGACGAAATTTTTTCTGTATGCCACAATTTTAAAGGAATAAGATACACGATTTTTTATATAATACACAGTGCTATAATGTGCATTTCCCGTTAGACTAACACGTAATTATCATCCTCTTAATTTACCTCGATGTACATCAAATTTTGGTCTGCACGAGCCCTTTCGCGTTCTATGTAATAACTATATCGTTCTTTATCATTTAATTTGCATCTCAACTTCTATCCCGGCATTAAAAACTAATATTTTAGCTCATCTGCTTCACTCCTAATTGCTTCGTTACGCTTATTATGTGTCCCGTCTCGCGAACTCGCATTCTTGCCCAAATTAATAAAAGGGTCCCGCGCGTAACAAGCACGTGCTTGGTGTCGTTGGGCCACTTGTTTGTACTGCTCGTAGTGCATCAACGTCCATCATATAATTCTTTTTGCTTGCGATCACGAATAGCTTCCCTAATGTCAACATCAGTACGGGTGTCTCTAAATTGAGTTCTAAAAGCTTGACAAAGCAGATCCCATTTCAATATTGGAGATGTTTTATGGAACCGCCAATAAAAATCTCTGGCTTTGCCTTCAAAAAGCATGCTAGCATTACTGCACAAAATAGTAAAATTCCCTTCAAGTGTCTGACGAGTAAGAGCTTCTACCCTGTATATAAAATTGTCGACACTAAGACCATCTTGATTTCCGCTAAAACGAATCTTCCAACCATTCATGATATGCGCAACCTTATCAGGCCTTTATGCTAAATCAGAGACAAAACTCCGCTGTGACCCTGGTCCAGGACCGTGGCTGCCAACAAAACCTAGAGCAGTATCTAAGTTTATCTCGGGAAGTCTACTGGGCGATGGTTGGCCACTGGCAAGAAGACTACCGCGCTGAGATAGCTGTTCACTAATTGGTTGTAACTGAGCTGCTATAGTTGATTGAATTAGCTGTCCCATCTCCCTTGATAGTTGGGCCATTAATTTGCTTTGCATTCCTCAGACGGCCTCTGATATGGCAGTTGTTATAGATTCGGTTTGTCCTGCATTTGAATCCGACGGCTGGGGATTCGACTGATTCAAGCCAGCTGAAGTTCCTGGACTATCCAGATTTATTTTGCCCTGCGACCTGGTATTGGGCGTACCTGGTTTCTCAAAGCAGACTGTGCTACAGGTTGGACAAGTTGGTTTCTTTTTGGCATAAATTGCAATACACGATTTGTGAAATTCGTGTCCACATTTGGTTTTAAAAACTGTCGCAGCTGTTACCCCTTTTCCACACAGCACGCATTCTGGTGCTGGCGGAACACTATCGTTTTCCTCATCAGCCATCTTCTAACTTCAATATAAACGCAATAAATAGTTACAAAAACAAACAAAATTAAGCTCTACAGAAAAAGATAATAATAAGAGAATAAAATTACTAAATAAATAAGTTAAAAACTAGAATTTATCCTATGCAAATCAAATATCAAACCAAACACCTGATTTCTTATTCTCCTTTGACTCGGATTCTTATCTCAAGAGTTCAATGCCCTCCAAAGCAGAAATCAGCTGTTCCTGCTTTTCGCTCAGCTTTAATATAATTGCATGTAAGCGAATGTATGTATAAGAACCGAACAAAAACACTGAGATCAAAAATAGTGCTCAACAAAAATCGAAAATAAAATTTTTCCAACAAAATCGTTTGCCTCTAGCGTGACTAATTCCCCTGCGAAAACCAAATTTCAGACGTCGATCAAACAAGTGTAAAAGGAATTGAAAAAACAAAAACATGCGCATGGGCTGCGCTTATCTCTAAACAAGCAACAACAACAACACAAAGCTAAATGAAAATCGTGGTCAGCGAGCGGTCCGCTCAGACTGCGTTCCAAGCGATTTCGCCCATATGCCCTTATGAACTGATCTTATCAGCTAGTCTTAGAACGTGGGCACTTAATTTCTTTTTAAAGAATTTTCTAAGTGCATCCAAAGCGTATGACTGTGTACTGCTTTTTATACCCGTTACTCGTAGAGTAAAAGGGTATATTAGATTCGTGCAAAAGTATGTAACAGCTAGAAGGAAGCGTTTCCGACCCCATAAAGTATATATATTCTTGATCAGGGGCACTAGCCGAGTCGATCTAGCCATGTCCGTCTGTCCGTCTGTCTGTCCGTCTGTCTGTCCGTCTGTCTGTCCGTCTGTCCGTCTGTATGAACGCTGAGATCTCGGAAACTACAAAAGCTAGAAAGTTGAGATTTCCCACACATATTCTTTGGCTTCCTACGCAGCGCAAGTTTATTTTAGCCGAGCGCCACGCCCCCTCTAACGCCCACAATCGCCCACTAACGATTTTAAAATGGGTCCTGCGCCCACATCTTTAAAGATTTCCGAGAAGTATAAATGCAATTTTGTTGTGTATATTTATACCTATCGAAATGTACACAGAGAAAATTCTGACGTTCTCATCTGAGTTGAAAATGTTCTTAAAAATAGAAAGGCCTTTTTCAAGTTTAAAATGTTCTAAATGTGCTTGAATTAAGTTGAATTGGTTCTTAAAATCTAGTTGAGCTTAAAATGTTCTTGAAATAAGAACGAATCGTTATTATTTTAGCACATGGTTCTTAAATCAAATCGATTTGGTTCTCAAAAACCACAATATCTGAAAATGTTCTTAGTTTGAGAACGAAAAAGACTAAAGAAAGAACAAAAATTAAGTTGCATTTCAACTTAAAATGAGTCAAAACTCTATTCTCTAATTTTTTTGGATTTCCTAGAACGCGTTAGGATGTTTTCGTTTGACGCCTAGAAGGCACTAGACCATTTTACTTTGCTCCAATACGACTTTACCATTAGATCTGCCCTTTTCGTCTTATATATAATTCCCAACTGGTTCTAGCCCTTCATGAACCAAGCCCAATTCAGATTCTGAGACTTTAAGACTTTTTTCTGGCTTAAGTCTATAATAAACTTTCACACTAGCTGGAAGTCAAGTGCAACCCGCACCTTTATAAGGTGTAATTGGACAACTACCTTTTTAATATTACTTACAATTTACTCTTATCCTTAGCTAAAATCAAACTCAAAATGCTACAGAATTGAAAGAAAAAAGTGCTGAAAATAGAACAAATGAACTTATATTTGTATCCATTTGACTTAAAAATGTTCTTGAATTAAGAACAAAATCAACTTGAAAATAGAACGAAGTGAACTTAATGTCGGATTTTTAGCTAACACCATTTCGTTCTGATATTGAGAAAATTCAACTCGAAATGAGAACATTTGTGCTTACCCGGTTTTTAAGAACGAGTGTTCTTGATTTGAGTGCAATGTTCTTGGTTTTTTTTCTCTGTGTAGAAGACATTTTTCAAATCGGACCATTCATTAAAAAATTATACGCATTCAAAATTGTCAATATATATCTATCTCCCTCGCACTCCCTTTAGCTGAGTTACGATTATTAGTCGGGACACCAACCCGAGTACAACGTTCGCACTCCCTTTAGCTGAGTGACGGGTATTAGATAGTCGGGACTCCAACCCGACTATAGCGTTCTCTCTTGTTTTTTTTTAAGACGGAATGAATACCCTGTATTTGACATCAGACGTGGCTAGGCGAACTGTTAATAATAACTGCAAGCCTATAAATCCTATGCGGCTGAATGTTAAAGTTAAGGTACTCAAATAAAAGAACTGAATGAAAAGTGAAAAAAAAATGTTTTTACATATCGTCAGTCGTGGCCGATTCCTAATTACGAGTAATTCTGGCAATCGTTTTCCAAGCGCCTGATTGTGCTTTTGCAAAAACAAAAATGAATGCGGACAAGTATAAAAAATGCGTCGGAACAATATTTCTATAACTTTAAAGAGAATTTGCATTTTTAAGAATGTTGATGGGTGTAGTAGTGTGTGGGTTGTAAACTGAAAAAAATTTAACCACACGTTTGGGCGCCAGAATAATTATAATAATCATACAAACAACTAATTATTTATAAATGTAACGGACATCATATAAATAAAGAGCCAAGGCTGGGTGTTAGGGACGGGTTAGAGCGCACGTAAAAATATCATTCGGCTTTGGCTCGTCGGCTTTTGGGGTGGATCCTTACTTTAACCCGTCATTGCCTTCTCGATTACTATGCAAACTCAGATTGCGTGCAATGACAAACCAAAACTAAGGCCGGGGAGTGAAAACACTTCTACACTTGGGATATTGTCGGGCGTAAGGCCCCCCACACCTGCGATCGGATCTACCGCTTTACCACCCTAGCTGTTAAGGAGGCGGCATTCAGCCCACCCTTCCATTGGCCGTTCCTTAACCATTTTCTTTTCATCCAGAACGGCCCCTCTCGCGGTTAAAGCTTCACGGGGGTCTCATGTTCGCCGAGGACAAACACTCAGATTACCACATTATAAACATATTTTTATTAACTAACAAATTAAAAGCCTAGACAAATAAATATCGCCGAAAACTCTAACTGAGACTAACATCAAGTACAATAATTCGACAAAATAAAAATATAAATAGGTAAAAATATCAAATAAAATAAGTAGCAATAATGTATAATAAGTGGCATAAATATAGTAAACAGCATAAATAATTTCTTATAAATAGGGATAGATGCAATAAAAGTATTTTAAAAATGTATGGTTTAATATCGGCATGCTAATTTAATTTACTTTAACTTCGAATTCCAAAAAAATATATATAAACTTCTTTTGACGATGTGGTCTTTTAACTCCGTATTTACTTTACGTTACGTCGCAATATAAGCGTTCTCATTTGCATATTAAAAGAAAACATCGTAAGCGCAAACGCGAAGGCGATTTACGATATTGGCGCGTTGAGTGGGTTTCGGCTGTGCAAATTTACGGTATTGGGTTTCACTCAATTTCTCAATTGTCTTCACTTTTATATTCGCAATTCGCAATTACAAAATGCCAGTTACAAGTATTAAGAGAAAATAAACTTGGCAAATATTATTTATTTTTTTTTCTTTTTTTTTACTAGCTCACTCACACCAAATAATAAAAATTTAAATAAAATGGAAATTGCATCCTACCCAAAAAATATACATGATATATGGATAACAAAAATCGCTCACCAATTTTCGCCAGAATCCTCGAAGAAAGCGCTTTATTCGAAGTTGCTGAAAATGCTGTGAATAGAATTAAACATTTGGGGACACAGGGACACTTTTCATATTATTTTAAATTTCTTGAAATGGGTTAAGTAGCCAGGCCTAACAGGTTAAATTTGTTTTCTCTTTCTGAGGCTACTGGGAAACCATACTGGAATTTTGGCAGCTTTTCACCTCAAACACTATTGGCCAACCACACAATACACTTTACAACAACGTAAAAAAAAATCACTTAAACATAACTAAAAACAAGAAAGGAAGCTAGCTTCGGCAAACCGAAGCTTATATACCCTTGCAGATCATTCTATTAATTTACAAATCGCAAAAATGTTAAATTTCTTATTATTTCACATTAATTTTTCGATCGTTTCTATCACAGCTATATGATATAGTAGTTCGATCTTTTAAAAATTAAAATCGAAATTTGGAAATATTTCAAAATAGTCATATCCCAGAGTAGAAGGGAATGTAATAAAAACCAACAAAGATATAATTTTTTTCCCATAAATATTCATTTAATTTTTCGACCGTTCCTATGGCAGCTATATGATATAGTGATCCGATTTAAAAAACAAAAAAACCGAAATTCAGAAATATATAAAAAACAAGAGAGAACGCTATAGTCGGGTTGTTGTCCCGACTATCTAATACCCGTCACTCAGCTAAAGGGAGTGCGAACGCTGTGTCGGGTTGGTGTCCCGACTAATAATCGTAACTCAGCTAAAGGGAGTGCGAGGGAGATAGATATATGTTGACAATTTATAAATCGTATAACTTTTTAATGAATGGTCCGATTTGAAAAATGTCTTCTACATTTCGATAGGTATAACTATACACAACAAAATTGCATTTATACTTCTCGGAAATCTTTAAAAATGTGGGCGCAGGACCCATTTTAAAATCGTTAGTGGGCGATTGTGGGCGTTAGAGGGGGCGTGGCGCTCGACTAAAATAAACTTGCGCTGCGTAGGAAGCCAAAGAATATGTGTGGGAAATCTCAACCTTCTAGCTTTTGTAGTTTCTGAGATCTCAGCGTTCATACAGACGGACAGACGGACAGACGGACAGACGGACAGACGGACATGGCTAGATCGACTCGGCTAGTGACCCTGATCAAGAATATATATACTTTATGGGGTCGGAAACGCTTCCTTCTAGCTGTTACATACTTTTGCACGAATCTAGTATACCCTTTTACTCTACGAGTAACGGGTATAAAAATATTCCCAAGAGTAGAAGGTAAAATTTCAAAAAACACCGGAGCTAGAATTTTTTTACGTTTTTTTTTTTGATCCCTCCTATGGGAGCTATAAGATATAGTTGTCCGATCCGGTTGGTTCCGACATATATACTACCTGCAATAGAAATACGACTTTTACGAAAGTTTCATCCCGATAGCTTTAAAACTGAGAGACTAGTTTGCGTAGAAACGGACGGACAGACGGACAGACGGACGGACAGACGGACATGGCTAGATCGACTCGTCTTGTGATGCTGATCAAGAATATATATACTTTATGGGGTCGGAAATGTCTCCTTCACTGCGTTGCAAACTTCTGACTGAAATCATAATACCCTCTGCAAGGGTATAAAAAAACTTATAAAACTTAGGCCGGTTTATCAGCCATTTTGGGTATTTCTTCCCTTGCTTTTTGCCCCTCCTTTCGCCGTTTGTAAGGTTACGGATTTTCCGCTGGCTTTTTTTTTTCAAGCTTAGGATTTCCCTTTTTATTCCACTGCCACAAAAACTGGGATCTTGGGGTCAAACAAAGTCGGGGACAGGTATAAAAAAAACTGTTTTTTTGGCGATTTACGCCTGCTTTAAACCAAATTCTTTGCCGCGCCGCCTCGACACTCCTCGCCGATTGTAAGCCACGTTGACACTGCCGGTCTCTCCAAAATTACACTCCAATGAGAGTTCTTTTCCGTGCGCTCAGCTGGCTGCAGTCCAGAGTGTTCTCGGTGCTGAATATCGTAGATGTGATTTTTGATTGCCGAGCCCCTATGAATTTCACAAAGTTCCGCTGATCGAACCTTTTTATCTTTCCATTATTTTCTTTAAACTCACCCCGCTCTCAGGACTCGGCCAAAGTGAATGGATTCGTTTGGAAACAAATAAGTATACTTTTCCACTTGGCAAAGGCTTATATGCCTGCCAGGCCCACGACTATTGTTAATCTTTCGATGGCTTAATTTTTCCACGTCTTGATTGGTGGACAGTTCAAATGGAAAAGAACGCTGGTGCCGCTTGCCAATGGCGGCAAGCCCCTTAAAATCCGAAATGGGAACCGCTCTCAGCAGAATCCAACTGACATTTCGCCCTGTTGACCTATCACGCTTTCTCTTACCCCTAACCCTAGTTCGGCAAGCACCCCACATATGACGCCAGCTCCGATCCGTTCCCACTTTACTACCAGCGCTACACTTGCAGTGTTTAACATAATTAATCTGGGACGGCTTTATACACAACAAAATAGTCGCGAGGCCTTTTTCTTGTCCTTGTTATCAAAGTTTGCCTGCTCCGCAACCATTCCACTTTCGTTTTTAATTTCACAACCACGCACAATCGACCAAAGTTCTGAATGTACCAGCAGACTTTTCATCTGCACTGCCCACGAACTATAATTGTCACTATCAAGTTTTTCTATTCAGTACTGCGAACTCACCTTGTTCAGCTTTTTAAAACACCAATTCTAATTATTTTATAATCTTTTCGACTATTACGCAGTAGTTTTCTTGCTGGCCTGGGCCCATAATCTATTCGGTTTGACGATTTATTAGAGACTAAAAAAAATACTTCCCGCAGACAGAACCAGAACGTTAAGAAGAAAAAGGATTCGTTACTCGTTACATTAGTCAACAACTCAAAAAGGAATAAGATATACAATGGTGTATGTGCAAAAATTTTCAACATTACCACTGGTCAAACCACACAAAAAACGGCAAGCAATAAAACAGGTCTATATCTCGAAAAGGAAGAAGATATACAGTGGTGCATATACAACATAATTTTTCGTCACAAATGTTGATATCAGAACTTTTGTATGTTGAAGGTGCAATCGTCACTAGTTATACCCGTTACTCGTAGAGTAAAAGGGTATATTAGATTCGTGCAAAAGTATGTAACAGGTAGAAGGAAGCGTTTCCGACCCTATAAACTATTTATATTCTTGATCGGGATCACTAGCCGAGTCGATCTAGCCATATCCGTCTGTCTGTCTGTCCGTCTGTCTGTCCGTCTGTCTGTCCGTCTGTCTGTCTGTATGAACGCTGAGATCTCGGAAACTATAAAAGCTAGAAGATTGACATTTTGCATGCAGATTCTAGGAGTTCCTACGCAGCGCAAATTTATTTCAAAAGGGTGCCACGCCCCCTCTAACGCTAACCCACAATCGCTTATATACGATTTTAAAAATTTCAATATTTTGGAAAAGTAAAAATGCAGTTTTATTGTGTTTATCAATACCTATCGAAATGTAGAAGAAATTTTTTAAATCGGACCATTCGGTAAAAAGTTACGGCGGATCAAAGTTTTTCTCCATCTCCTTCGCACTCCCTTTAGCTGAGTAACGGGTATCTGATAGTCGGGGCACCCGACTATAGCGTTCTCTCTTGTTTTTTACCTCATTAAGAGAGTTTTTAATTTGATTTCAGAAGTTTTTGTTTGTTTACATTTGCGCTTATAGGAGCTAATATATTCATTTAAGTTTAAATTGATCAATAATAATTTGTAAACCATTGTATTTTAACAAATTAAGTTAAAAAGGCGTTATATTGTATTCGTGCAAAAGTATGCAACAGCTAGATTCCTTCTAGGAATCCGAGCCGTTTCCGACCCCATCTCTAATCTAATAGAATTAGGGCCGGTTTCTCGAGTGCCGGCTAACATTTCTCGAACAGATAAAGTCCCTGCTAAGGCATTTTGGCTTTCTCGAGCATAAATGTGAGAGCTAACTTTGACAGGGACTCGGAGTCCCTGTTAAGCGTTTTCGGCTCGATACAATGACAGCTGATTTCCCAAAGCCAACTAAGAATAAGGACCGAAATCACAGCTGACTTTTCCCTTGAAATATACCCAAACAGCTGATGAAATAATCGAAGCACGCCATTTTTTGCGCTTCACAGCACAATTCTGTGCGTTAACAGCACTCTGTAATTGTTTCTCGTTCAGATAAATTTAAGCAGTCGAGAAAGCCGATATGCTTTTACGAACAGTTTATCTGGTCTTTAAGTTTTTCGGACAGATAGCTATCAGGGACTTTGACAGGGACTCGAGAAACCGGCTTTTAAAGGGATAAAACTAAAAAACTAAAACTAAAACTAAACTAAAAAACGAAACTACAACACTCATAACACGTTTAAAATGCGCGGTTAAAAAATCGATTATATCGCAAATCTTTTCTTTTGCGCCATTTTCTTAAGTAAATTTTAAAATATCGTTAGACCTTACAGAAATCCCATTAGGCTGAGTTTTACAGTCGTAATTTTCCTTAAAATTGCTTTTGTTTTTTAAAATTCAAAAGCCCGATCAGCAAACTATTTATTAGTTTTCAAATGTTGAGTTATCGACAAACTTTGGATTTGTAAAAAACAAAAACAAACAATGATTTGCTCTGACTTACACGCACAAAATAAATATATCCAAAAATGCGTATTTTACTCATGCGTGTGTACGTTGTATGTTTAAACAATTTGATTAACGGCTTTCCCGCCCACCTGCCTTCCTTATCTCTAATCCAATAGAATTAAAGGGATAAAATGTGGTCAGTAGCAAATTCCACCCAGAACGGATTGACCTAAAAATCTAGAAAAATCAAATTAATTCGGAAATAATTAAGCCCAGAGTGTGACGTAGAGATTAAAACAAAAAACGACCCCAAAGTGCCCCAAAAATCGATTTGTTATACCCTTGAAGAGGGTATTATTATTATTACGCAGTGAAGGAGACGTTTCCGACCACATAAAGTATATATATTCTTGATCAGCACCAATAGCCGAGTCTATCTAGCCATGTCCGTCTGTCCGTCTGTCCGTTTCTATGCGAACTAGTCTTTCAGTTTTAAAGCTATCGCGATGAAACTTTCCCGAAAGTCTTCTTTCTATTGCAGGTAGTACATATGTCGGAGCGAGCCGGATCGGACCACTATATCTAAAGGCTCCCATAAGAATATTCAAACAAATATCAAAAGATTCATTGTAACTTTGAAGGAAGTAGGCGTTTTGATACTTGACTACTTAAAAACAAAATTTAAATAGATAGAAACGCTGAGTCTGTTATCCCTGGAACTGCACCGAGTGAGCATTCTTTTATCTGCAAGGGTATATAACAGGGAACGTAACTGTTATAAGTTTTATTTTAAAAATCACACTTTAACAGTTATTTTCTGATTTGTAAAGTAAAACTCAAAGAATAACTGTTATTTTTTGAGTTTTATAATAAAAGTTGACAAATAACAGTTATTCGTCGTGATCAAAAATAAAACTCAAACTTGATTTATGGCGATTTTGTGGGTAAACAAAATTTTAAAAAAATATAGGTATAAAATATGCGCGGTTGCCTTTTTTAACAAATTTTTAGTAAGTTTCAAAAATGTCAAGGGAATAACTGTTATTCATAAAAATCAAAAAGTAACAGTTAGTTTTTGAGTTTTATTATAAAAATCAAAAAATAAAAATCATTACGGATTTGTAAACTACAATGGCTAATAAAAATTGTGGTGTATTTAAAAAATTTTTAGGACCCTTCTAAGTGCGTGATTTTTTTGTATGAAAAATTTACAATAACAGTTATTTTCGTTCCCTGGTATATAAGCTTCGGCTGGCCGAAGGTAGCTTCCTTTCTTGTTTTTTTTTTAAATTTTTTCTTTTGCCATTTCTCTGTTATAAATGTTGTTAAAATGGTTTAAAAAAGTGATGTTCATAATCTTATGGCATACCCGCAAATATCTGCATTTAAATTTTTTGGAGATTCAGAATCCTTAATCAAGTCCCCAATATTTTCAAATTTGCTAACCTGATGTGACGTCACGGCCTCCCCATATGTTTGTATGTATGTTCTGCTGGCGCATGTATGTATGTCCTGCTGTCGCACTTTAAGTGTGAACGCGCACGGGGAAAATGAAAATACCACAGCCAACATATTTAAAACGAAACTACCACACTCATAATAGGTTTAAAATGCGCGGTTAAAAAATCGTATATCGCAAATCTTTTCTTTTGTGCCTTTTTCTTAAGTAAACGTTAAATTTTAAAATATCGGTAGACCTTACAGAAATCCCATTAATTTTCCTTAAAATTGCTTTTGTTTTTTAAAATGCAAAAGCGCGATCAGCAAACTATTTATTAGTTTTCAAATGTTGAGTTATCGACTAACTTTGGATTTGTAAAAAACAAAAACAAACAATGATTTGCTCTGATATGTACACACACACGCACAAAATAAATATATCCAAAAATGCGTATTTTACACACACAGCCATTAGATACATATATGCGTGTGTACGTTGTATGTTTAAGCAATTTGATTCACCGCTTCCCCGCCCACCTGCCTTCCTTATTAATAATATAATTCTAATCAAGGTAAAAAATTAATGTGAAAACAAAAATACTGAAACTAAATATCAATGGTAAAATGCAGTAATATGGAATTGCCTTTCTTGATGTCTTTTCTTAAATTAGTCGAATATATAAAGCAAAACATTGCTTCGCATAAATATTGGTTTCCCTTATAAGAGTTGTCTACAGTGGATACCTTCTAGAAAACCCCATATTAGCTAAATCGCAAAGAGTATTTGGTTTTTATTTACTTTTTCGTTACCTAAACAAAAGAGAAAGAGGTATGTTTAAGCAATGTTTTGGTGTATTTTTTTTTAAGAAAACAAGCTTATTTTCAAGATTTACACGCTAATCGATTTGAAATTTAATTACATGCTCAATCCAGTATGACATTCTATATTTAAACAATATGTTTTGGACAAAGTACTAATGTTGTGAAGAAAATTAGTGTACGGATTTGTGTCGAAAAATTAATTTGTTTCTGTTCTGTGCAGCTGATAGCTTACGCAAGCAATAAGAATTTTAGAAATTTTTTCGCAATTTTTTTTTATATATTTTAAGTAGCTTGCATAGGACAATATACTGTTGTTTTTGCGGAAAATAAAGCAGGCCATCCACAGTCGAATTTGCTTGACAAACATTTTCGCGAACACAGGGAAGATAGAATCGTTTCTATCTTTGTCGAACAAAACGTCGAACAAATTTATATGAAATCTAAACGCGACCAACAACGATGAACACACGAACATGTTCGCCAAACAAATTCGACTGTGGATGGCCTGCTTGAGAAAAAAATTATGATAAAATCTTTTCTCGGCTATAGGCTAAAAATAAGGAACTTTTAAATTTAAAATAAGTAGCAAATATAAAGGAATGCATAATTTGTATACCCTTGTAGAGGGTATTATAATTTCAGTCAGATGTTTGCAACGCAGTGAAGGAGACGTTTCCGACCACATAAAGTAGGGGAGTGTAGGGTAATTTGACGAGTAGGGTAATGTGACGAACTCGTCGAATCTCATATATGACGTCACGACAAAAATTCCAAATAAATGTAGTCGTCTCCCCTTATCGTGTCGACAATGTATTTACAGTAATATTAATAAGAAGTCCCGTAATTTGTTCGTGAGGTAATTTTCGCTAAAAATGTGGTGCGCAAACTAGCAAACCCATTCAATTTACTTGTGTTTCAGCAGTGCCAGAGCAAAGATGAGTAGAAAATAAAATCAGGCAAATATATGCACGTATACATGAGATCTTTATCAACAGTTTTTGGTACCTCGAATTTTTTTCTTTTGCGCCGTTTGAGAGTGACACCGTTTTTGCTCCAAGTCTACCTTGTAGGGTATCGTGACGAACTTTTTGTAGGGTATTGTGACGAACTTTTTTTATTCAAGAATTGTAATTGTTATCGTTGAATATTTGTAAAAAAAATATAATAATACCAGATAACACTTTCTGCTGCAGCTTTATTGTTTTTTTTAATAGTGACGACAGTTTAATTTAATAAAAAAAAAAAATTATTTTAAAATTTAAAAATTGCACTTTGACCATTTTTTTTTGTAAGTTTCGCTATTATCTTATTACTTCTTTCTTTTCCGTATCGAAAATAACTTTTCCGTAAATTATACATAAAAAAATGCATTTTTTTGTTTGTGAAAAGGATGATTTACACCAAACGCTGTGGGATTTGGCTACGTTGAAATTTCGAATACAATTTTTTCAGAAATATGCTCAGTAAATGGAAGTAACTTTCTGCTTTTACACTTTTAAAAAATATTGATTTTTGGAGAAGTTACATTTAAGAACAAATCGTTCATCACATTACCCTACAACTTTTGAAAGTGCAAAAAAAGAAGGGTTCACGCCAAACGCTGTGGGATTTGGCTGCATTGGAATTTCTAATCCGAATTTTACAGGGATATGCTCAGTAGATGTAAGCAACTTTCTGCGTTTACACTTTTGAAAAATATTGATTTTTAGAAAAGTTACATTCAAAAAAACGAATCGTTCGTCACCTTACCCTACACTCCCCTATATATATTCTTGATCAGCACCAATAGCCAAGTCTATCTAGCCATGTCCGTCTGTCCGTCTGTCCGTTTCTATGCGAACTAGTCTCTCAGTTTTAAAGCCATCGCGTTGAAACTTTCCCGAAAGTCTACTTTCTATTGCAGGTAGTACATATGTCGGAGCGAGCCGGATCGGACCACTATATCTTAAGGCTCCCATAGGAATATTCAAACAAATATAAGAAAATTTATTTTAACTTTGTAGGAAGTAGGCGTTTTGATTCTTGACTACTTATGTATAAACAAAATTAAAATAGAAACGATGAATCTGGAATCCCTGGAACTGCACCGAGTCAGCATTACTTTATCTGCAAGGGTATATAAGCTTGAGCTGGACGAAGGTAGCTTCCTTTCTTGTCAGTTTTAATTTCCGCAGGGGAAGCTACAGACCCTGCTAGTAAAGTATATATATTCTTGATCAGGGTCACTAGCCGAGTCGATCTAGCCATGTCCGGCTGTCCGTCTGTATGAACGCTGAGATCTCGGAAACTACAAAAGCTAGAAGGTTGAGATTTCCCACGCAAATTCTTTGGCTTCCTACAAGTTTATTTCGGCCGAGCGCCACGCCCCCTCTAACGCCCACAATCGCCCATTAACGAATTTAAAATATGTCTGGCGGCAACACCTTTAAAGATTTCCGAGAGGTATAAATGCAATTTTGTTGTGTATATTTATACCTATCGAAATGTCGAAATTCGAAAATATTGAAATTTTTCAAATCGGACCATTCATTAAAAAGTTATACGCAATCAAAAAAATATTATATACCCATCTCCCTCGCACTCCCTTTATCCGAGTGACGGGTATTGGATAGTCAGGACACGAACCCGACTATAGCATTCTCTCTTCTTTTTCAAATATTTTATTTAGATAAATTACGCTCAGTATTTACAGTTTATAGTATTTTAAAATATCTTTTAAACGAGGTATAGTGAATGTCTGTATCTTTAGTAGTAGTATAGAAGTTACGGCGTTCAGAAATTTCCCCATTTATTTTTAAGATTTTAAGAGGAAAACAACTAAAACATTGCGTGGGGCATTTATCCCCACCGGCCCCAACAGCTCCAAAATTTTCACTTTTTACTTTCTCCGCTCTTTCTCCCAAGCCAATTGATTTTCTTAAAGTATTGGTATGCAATCGGGTTAGTTTTTGCGATACCTTTCGATAGGTGTTTCACAGCAGATTTTCATTTCTTCGTGTATCACTATGGACGGCAGTCCGTAGTGACGAAGCGCACAAGGGGAGTCTGCGAAGGCGACTACTATATATAGCCGCAAAATTTAAAATCTGCTGTGATAGTCCGATTGTAATGAATAATACACCAAATTAAAGGTATTGCTAAAACTTAAAGGATTGCGTACCAAGGCCTCAAGAAAATCAATTGGTTTGAGAGAGAGCGGTGAAAGTGTAAAAGTGAAAATTTATAAATTTGGATCTGTTGGGGCTTGTGGGTATAATTGGCCCCTCGCACTACGTTAGTTGTATTCCTACTGAAAATTCGCTTAATATGAGGGGTCATATCAGAAAATCGGACGCTCCGTTCAAAAGTTTAATTAAAAATTTAATTCTGTTTGCTTGTCAGTTTGTCTGTGTGTCCCGAAACATGGTTTTAAAGTCCTGAAAATTTGATATGATGTTCAACAGCTCGAAATAAGAAACTTTAGCTCTACCACTTTTGGAAAAACCCGCTAGTTTAGCGGAAAAACAGCTATAAATAGCTTAAATACGGAAGGCCGTAACTTATAACTACTGAAGCTGCAGACTTGTGCTGTATCTCGTTTGAAAGGTATTTTAAAATGCATTAATCGCCTCCTATGTGTAATTTGTGTAATTTAAAAATATTTACAAAACAAAATTTTTTTTAACTTTTTTTATACCCTTGCAGAGGGTATTATGATTTCAGTCAGAAGTTTGCAACGCTGTGAAAGAGACGTTTCCGACCCTATAAAGTATGTATATTCTTGATCAGCATAACTAGACGAATCGATCTAGCCATGTCCGTCCGTCTGTCCGTCTGTTTCTACGCAAACTAGTCTCAGTTGTAAAGCTATCGGGCTAAAACTTTCCCAAAAGTCTTATATCTATTGCAGGTAGTATATAAGTCGGAACGATCCGGATCGCACTACTATATCATATAGCTCCCATAGGAATAATCGGGGAATAATATTCGAATAAATGTTTTTCAAAATCGGACTTCTATATCATATAGCTGCCATTGGTACGATCGGAAAATTAATGTGAATATATTAGGAAATGAATTATTGGTTCGTTGGTTTTTATCGTATTCTCTTCTACTCTGGGATATGACTTTTTTTAAATGTTTTCGAATTTCGATTTTAATTTTATCAATATCGAACTACTATATCATATATCTGCCATAGAAACGATCGGAAAATTGGTGATTAATATGAATTATCTGCAAGGGTATATAAGCTTCGGCTCGCCGAAGCTAGCTTCCATTCTTGTTTTAACTTTCTTTTTATTTTCCTCAAAAACGGCTCTAACGATTTTCTTTAAAACTTCAAACTGTATAGCATTATATATGGTGTTAATGTAAAAAATTACGTTAAATTGTTTTTAGCAGATCCACATAGAAAACTTTTGTTTTACGACTTTGGCAAAAAAACTGCTACTTTAGCGGGAAAAAAGTTAAAAATATCTAAATTTCGTAAGCTCGCAACTTCTGAACTACTAAAGTTTAAAAGTTTAAATTTAAATGTATATATTAGCTCCGATGAGAGCAAATGTAAACAAACAAAAACTTCTGATATCAAATAAAAACACCTCTTAACGAGGTAAAAAATTAGTGACGATCGCACCTTCAACATACAAAAGTTCTGACGAAAAATTATTACACTCGTCATTAAATACACTTTCTTAAATGTTCCTCTTCGGCACGCTGCAATAAAAAATGCCTGTGAAGAGTGAAAAAGAAAAAGGCTGGAATTTTGTAGGGGGGCCGAATGAGAAAATGTAAGAAAGTGTATTTAATGATGAGTGTAATAATTTTTCGTCACAAATGTTTTTATTTAATATAAAGTAGTCGCCTTCGCACACTCTCCTTGTGCGGTTCGTCACTACATGGACTGCCGTCCATAGTAATAACATTATGTAAGAAGAAAAATTTACCTCGATGGATGCGAAAATTTGAATTCGTTACGAATTCCCAAGTTAAACTAATTTTTCCCAAAAGTTCCCCGACGCAAGGATTCTTAGCAAAAGGACCTCATTAATCGAAAAATTGTGAAATTGGCCAACTTTGGGGCTGAAATGCCTGAGTTGTAATATGGTATCCTTGTGTTAAGAAAACATTGTAAAAGAAAATATTATTTTTTCATTGTTAAACGCTGTTCACAAATGAAGATTTTTAAACTATTCCGCGACTTTAAAATTTTCAATGCGCTTTTTATTTCTTTTGGTTAAGTTAGATGGTAATATTTAATTCCGAAAGGAGTAACAAAATTGGTTAACCACTTTTGAAGATATATCTAAAAAAAGCAAGAAAGGAAGCTAGTTTCGGCCAACCGAAGCTTATATACTCTTGCAGATCATTCCTATTAACTTACAAATTGCAAAAATTTTAAATTTCGTATTGTTTTGACATTAATTTTTCTATCCTTCCCTTTGGCAGCTATTTAATATAGTCATCCGATGTTTTTTAAATTCCGAAATTCGAAATTACAAAATATTACAAAGAAATCATATCCTAGAGTAGAGGAGAATACATTAAAAATCAACGGAGCAATAATTTGTTTCCAATTAATTTGTTTCCATTAATTTTTCGATCGTTCCTATGGCACCTATATGATATATTCGTCCCATTTTGTTCAAATTAAAACTGGAATTTGGAAATATTAAAAAAGAATCATATCATAGAGTAGAAGAGAATACAATAAAAACCAAAGAAGTTAGAATTTATTTCCTATTACTTTTCCATTAATTTTCAGATTGCTATGGCAGCTATATGGTATAGTCGTCCGATTTTTTAAATAATTAATTCGAAATTTAGAAATATTTAAAAAACAACATCCCCAAGAGTAGAAGGTAATATTTCAAAAAACACCAAAGCTAGAATTTTTTAACCATTTTTTTCCGATCCTTCCTATGAGAGCTATAAGATATAGTTGTCCGATCCGGTCGGTTCCGACTTATATACTACCTGCAATAGAAAGAAGACTTTTGAGAATGTTTCAAACCGATAGCTTCAAAACTGAGAGACTAGTTTGCGTAGAAACGGACGGACAGACGGAAATGGCTAGATCGACTCGTCTAGTGATGCTGATCAAGAATATATGTATATATTTTATGGGGTCGGAAACGTCTCCTGCACTGCGTAGGAAACTTCTGACTGAAATCATGATAGCCTCAGCAAGGGTATAAAAACAACAGAGAACGCAATAGTCGGCTTGGTTTCCCGACTATCTAATACCCGTCACTTAGCTAAAGGGAGTGCGAAGGAGATGGAAATTTAAAATTTTGATTGCGCATAACTTTTTAATAAATGGTCCGATTTGATAAATGTCTTCTGAAAGATACCGCAAATACCAGAGCTGATGGACTATAGGCGTACTTGCAAATTATGCTTAGGAAAGCCTCATTTATCGAAACAAAATCGTGCCAAGCTTGGAAAAAACTAATGTTGGCCCTTGTTATTTACGCACAACACAATAAGAAAACGTAACACAATTTATAAAGAGATAATCACGCTAAGTATATGTAATTCAGCATCTAATCAAACGACAGCTGATAGGTATTTCCCAAAAGACGAGCCAAGCTGCGGAATCCCAACAAAATCTTAAACTGGTTTTGCCTTAGGGTACTTATTGATTTTCGGTTTTCGCTTAGATCAGAAGACCGGCCAAAAACAAAACAACAGCTGAGCAGCGGAATCTCAATACGTGAGACCCTCTCTGGCCCTCTCCCATTGCCGCTCTTGCTTAGTGCATTCTCTAAATGATAATACTAAACATTGAACGTCGCCCGTGCTTCTATTCATAAGCGAGCAATGCTTGCGAACGGACGCCAACGCGCTACAAGATAAAGATAACTCGATAAAAAGTAGATTTACACATACGTACAAGGAGCTGCAGCAGCAAAAGCCAACAAAAGTTTTTAAGTGCCGCGGTTACAAAAAATATAAAGTGTAAAGTGATTGAACAGATAATATTAACAACAGCGAATATGAAGGAGTTTGGCAAACTGTTTGCGGGACGCTATAGTTCAGTTTGTGCAAGCGATGAGGAGGACAACAGTCAGCGGCAATCAATGGTAACGGCTGGATTTGGAATAGGCTCGAGACCTGACGTAGATCCTGCAGTGTTATCTGCCGCCCAGGTCGCACTTCATCGCATTCAGCGCCGCAAGAGTCTTAAGGCAAATCGATCGATGAAGTCGATTGACATATTGGGAAGCTTTTTTAACAAGCCAAACCAAGGCAATCACAATCGAGTTCCTACGCGTAAGTTAAAGCAGGTACATGACCCATGAGCTGTGGTCAGAAATAGAAGAACAATTTGGGTAAACATTCTACTTTCAGTAGCAGATGTAATCTTATTTTCTATCAAAACTGATTATAAGTCTTATGTTGAATTTAGCAATCAACTCAGACTTTAAAATTATTTCGTTGAAATTATTTTAATCGCTTTTGCTTTCCACATACGGAACAGTAAATAAACCATTCAAAAGACATCAAGCTGTTTAGCATAGCACTTCATGCTTGTTGTTGCCTTTATTTATAAGAATCAACAATAAACAAAATCAAAAGCTATGTCGGCAATGACATAGTTTGGTTTATAGTTTTCTCAAACTATCTTGTCAAACCACAAAAAAACGGAGAACAAATTATATCAATTACTAATGGATTTCATTCGACCCTGAACTTGACCATAAAGCAAACTCAAACAACCAGAAACTGAAATACATTTTACTTTCCATATATGAGTCGTAAGACAAGTACGGGTTTTAAATTTCATGAGATCGTTTGACTTGTTGTTGCATATGCTGAGGAGGGCGAAAATTATCATAGGCTAGAGGTAAATTTAGCATATTTACCTTCTTTATTTAAATACATTCGGACTTTCATAACTTTTAACTCAAATTTTCTCCAACACAAAAAAAAATTTCTTTCAGTACTGAATATTTAGTAGCGATATTTTTTTATTAAATTCTGTCACCGTAAGTGGAAATTATCTAACGATAACTTTTCTTTACATCAAAGCAATTCATCTTTTTCAAAATAAAATTTTTGATTCTTACAGCATAAATTAGTTTGAGTTTTAAAGCAGATTGGCCATAAAGTTTCTTAGATGTCATTCTACAGAATGACAAGAGTTATTTCTTTTATGAATTCTATAAACAAGAAGTTTTATGTGGGAAACACGCGTTAAACAAGAAAGGAAGCTAGCTTCGGCCAGCCGAAGCTTATATACCCTTGCAGATAAAGCAAGCACGTATAGTTTAATGCTCACTCTGTGCAGTTCCAGGGATTCCAGATTCGTCGTTTCTATTTTAATTTTGTTTATACATAAGTAGTCAAGAATCAAAACGCCTACTTCCTACAAAGTTACAATGAATTTTCTTATATTTGTTTGAATATTCCTATGGGAGCCTTAAGATATAGTGGTCCGATCCGGCTCGCTCCGACATATGTACTACCTGCAATAGAAAGAAGACTTTCGGGAAAGTTTCATCGCGATAGCTTTAAAACTGAGAGACTAGTTCGCATAGAAACGGACAAACGGACAGACGGACATGGCTAGATAGACACGGCTATTGGTGCTGATCAAGAATATATATACTTTATGTGGTCGGAAACGTCTCCTTCACTGCGTTGCAAACATCTGACTGAAATTATAATACCCTCTGCAAGGGTATAAAAATACAAAAACAATTATGTGCCTTAAGTATTTTACATGCTTTTATCCGACATTCTATGAAGCCAACCGGCATAATACGTAAAGGGATGAAAACCAAATATTTGTTGAAAAAAGTTGGTAAAAAATGGGACACCTTTTATAAGTCAATAAAACCCACATCTGAAGTTATCGAAACACTTAGTAACTATTTACTTTTGTTAATTTTATTCATAGATTTTAGTATGGGAGAGAGAGGTCTGTAGTATGGGACGGTCTGTTAGTTGGGACACACCACTTTCTTAAAACTTATCCACTAAAAAAATGTTTGTTATTTTTTTAGGGCCGCTTTTATTAACAAAACTTTTGGGTAAAACATTAAGGGCCGCTTTCTCGAGTCCCTGTCAAAGTCCCTGATAGCTATCTGTTCGAAATACTTAAAGACCAGATAAACTGTTCGTAAAAGCAAATCCGCTTTCTCGACTGCTTCAATTTATCTGAACGAGAAACAATTACAGAGTGCTGTTAACGCACTGTAAAGTGCAAAAAATGGCATGCTTCGATTATTTCATCAGCTGTTTGGGTATAATTCAAAGGAAAAGTCAACTGTGATTTCGTTTCTTCTTCATAGTTGGCTTTGGGAAATCAGCTGTCATTCTATCGAGCCGAAAACGCTTAACAGGGACTCCGAGTCCCTGTCAAAGTTAGCTCTCACATTTATGCTCGAGAAAGCCAAAATGCCTTAGCAGGGACTTTATCTGTTCGAGAAATGTTAGCCGGCACTCGAGAAACCGGCCCTAAAACATTGCCAGGCTTAAGCCGTGACACTCGTGTACCAATTTTCACCAAAAAAATGTTTGGCCACTTTTTTCCAAATTCCATAAAAAATTTATAACGGGCTAAAATTTAGTTGTTAAAATGCTTAAAACATAGATAACACTATTTTAGAAAATAATATTCTTGGTATGCTCCCCAGCAATTGATGGCAAATTCTGTTAGTGCTGGAAAGTCTTCTTTCTATTGCAGGTAGTACATATGTCGGAGCGAGCCGGATCGGACCACTATATTTTAAGGCTCCCATAGGAAAATTCAAACAAATATAAGAAAATTCATTGTAACTTTGTAGGAAGTAGGCGTTTTGATTTTTGACAACTTAAAAACAAAATTTAAAATTTATCTTTATATATCGTAAAAACTCGAAATAAATCCGTTGAAAATCATAATGGGTACAAACTTAAAGTTTACATTCTACCGAATAAAACAAGCTGGATATGTGCCAAATCCACGGAAAATTGGATTTATGGTGGATTTTTAAAGTTCGGATTTTTCAACTTTTTTCGGTTGACAGAGTCCAAATTTAAGATTTATTATAGGCGGCGACATGTAAACAAAAATGATTGGTGGTGGCAGCCGGGTCAAAAAAAAAAACTAAATCAGATATTTAAAAGCTAGAACAGTATTAAAGTGAATTTAATATTTGAAATAAGGGTTACCTTCTTTATAAAAATGAATTATCCAAATGGATTTTACATATTAACAAGAAAGGAAGCTAGCTTCGTCCAGCCGAAGCTTATATACCCTTGCAGATCATTCTATTAATTTACAAATCGCAAAAATGTTAAATTTCTTATTATTTCACATTAATTATACCCTTGCAGAGGGTATTATGATTTCAGTCAGAAGTTTGCAACGCAGTGAAGGAGACGTTTCCGACCCCATGAAGTATATATATTCTTGATCAGCATCACTAGACGAGTCGATCTAGCCATGTCCGTCTGTCCGTCCGTCTGTCCGTCTGTCCGTCCGTTTCTACGCAAACTAGTCTCTCAGTTTTTGAGCTATCGGAATAAAACTTTCCCAAAAGTCTTCTTTCTATTGCAGGTAGTATATAAGTCGGAACCAACCGGATCGGATAACTATATCTTATAGCTCCCATAGGAAGGAAACGTTAAAAAATTCTAGCTTCGGTGTTTTTTGAAATAAAACCTTCTACTCTTGGAAATATTATTTTTTAAATATTTCAGAATTTCGAATAAAATATTTTAAAAATCGGACGACTATATCATATAGCTGCCATAGGAACGATCGGAAAATTAATGGGAAAGTTACACAGAAATAAATTTTAGCTTTTTTGGTTTTTATTGTATTCTCTTCTACTTTAGAACATGACTCTTTTTAAATATTTCCGAATTTCAATTTTCATTTTATCAAAATCGGACGACTTTATCATATAGCTGCCATAGGAACGATCGAAAAATTAATGGGAAATTAATTGGAAACAAATTATAGCTCCGTTGGTTTTTATTGTATTCTCTTATACTCTAGGATATGATTTTTTTTTAATATTTCAGAGTTTTGAATTAAATCGAACAAAAATCGGACGACTATATTATATAGCTGCAATAGGGAAGGATAGAAAAAATAATATTAAAATAATACGAAATTTAAAATTTTTGCGATTTGTTAGTTAATAGGAACGATCTGCAAGGGTATATAAGCTTCGGCTGGCCGAAGCTAGCTTTCTTTCTTGTTTTTCGATCGTTTCTATCACATATATATGATATAGTAGTTCGATCTTTTAAAAATTAAAATCGAAATTCGGAAATATTTCAAAATAGTCATATCCCAGAGTAGAAGAAAATGTAATAAAAACCAACAAAGATATAATTTTTTTCCCATTAATTTCCATTTAATTTTTCGACCGTTCCTATGGCAGCTATATGATATGGTGATCCGAATTAAAAAAACAAAAAACCGAAATTCAGAAATATATAAAAAAACAAGAGAGAACACTGTAGTCGGGTGCCCCGACTATCAGATACCCGTTACTCAGCTAAAGGGAGAGCGAAGGAGATGAAGATAAAAACTTTGATCCGCCGTAACTTTTTAACGAATGGTCCGATTTAAAAAATTTCTTCTACATTTCGATAGGTATTCATAAACACAATAAAACTGCATTTTTACTTTTCCGAAATATTGAAATTATTAAAATCGTGTATAAGCGATTGTGGGCGTTAGAGGGGGCGTGGCACCCTTTTGAAACAAACTTGCGCTGCTTAGGAACTCCTAGAATCTGCATGCAAAATGTCAATCTAGCTTTTATAGTTTCCGAGATCTCAGCGTTCAAACGGACAGACAGACAGACAGACAGAAGGACAGACGGACAGACGGACAGACGGACATGGCTATATCGACTCGGCTAGTGATCCTGATGAAGAATATATATAGTTTATAGGGTCGGAAACGCTTCCTTCTACCTGTTACATACTTTTGCACGAATCTAATATACCCTTTTACTCTACGAGTAACGGGTATAAATATTCCCAAGAGTAGAAGGTAAAATTTCAAAAAACACCGGAGCTAGAATTTTTTTACGTTTTTTTTTTATCCTTCCTATGGGAGCTATAAGATATAATTGTCCGATCCGGTTGGTTCCGACTTATATACTACCTGCAATAGAAAAAAGACTTTTGGGAAAGTTTTATTCCGATAGCTCAAAAACTGAGAGACTAGTTTGCGTAGAAACAGACAGACGGACAGACGGACGGACAGACGGACATGGCTAGATCGACTCTTGTGATGCTGATCAAGAATATATATACTTTATGGGGTCGGAAACGTCTCCTTCACTGCGTTGCAAACTTCTGACTGAAATCATAATACCCTCTGCAAGGGTATAAAAATCATATCCTAGGTAGAAGAGAATACAATAAAAATCAACGGAGCTATAATTTGTTTCCAATTAATTTCCCATTAATTTTTCGATCGTTCCTATGATTTTGATCAAATTAAAATTGAAATTCGGAAATATTTAAAAAGAGTCATATCCTAGAGTACAAGAGAATACAATAAAAACCAAGGAAGCTAGAATATATTTCCTATTACTTTTCCATTAATTTTACGATCGTTCCTATGGCAGCTATATGATATAGTCGTCCGATTTTTTAAATATTTTATTCGAAATTTAGAAATATTTAAAAAATAACATCCCCAAGAGTAGAAGGTAATATTTCAAAAAACACCGAAGCTAGCATTTTTTATAAGATATAGTTTTCTATAAGATATAGTTGTCCGATCCGGTCAGTTCCGACTTATATACAACCTGCAATAGAAAGAAGACTTTTGATAAAGTTTCAAGCCGATAGCTTTAAAACTTAGAGACTAGTTTGCGTAGAAACGGACGGACAGACGGATAGACGGACCGACGGACATGGCTAGATCGACTCGTCTATTGATGCTGATCAAGAATATATATACTTTATGGGGTCGGAAACGTCTCCTTCACTGCGTTGCAAACTTCTGACTGTTTTATTTTATTTGGTAGAATGTAAACTTTAAGTTTGTATCCATTATGATTTTTCAACGGATTTATTTCGAATTTTTACGATATATACAGCCGACTAACAGTCGACCAACAAACACATTTTTTATCTTTGTCGAGCTGCTGCGCTGTCATAACTTATCCAATCATATTGATCTGTATGGCAAAGTTAAGCTCTGATCTATTGACTTTAAAATAAAACGGCCCAATCGGGAGGATATCTGCCGAGATATAAGAAGAAATTCGAAAAAAGTCCGAAATGTAACATTTCGAACTTTAAAAAACCTTTAAAAAGAAACTGTGCCATCGAAAAAAAGTTAGTGCTATATTCGTGATCTAGGGGTCCAACACTAACAGAATTTGCCATCAATTTCTGGGGAGCATTTCGGCTGTAAACTAGTGCAATTAAATGCTTAACATATATTAAAAATATAAGATTAATTTGACAGTCAGAAAAAAAGTTATTAATTTTTTTCCGAAACAACCCATTTTGTGTAAGATGGGACACTTCGAGCGTGTAAGTTGAGACATCCGTTATAAATTTTTTTGAAAGTTTGGGAAATGTGATCGTTCAAAGAACCTTTTAGTTTTAAATGATATTTGGTCTAAGTTAATTAAAAGTAATGGACGGGAAATAAGTCAAAACTAACTAAAATTGATTAAATTAACATAAATAAACAGTTTCTAAAAGTTTTAAGTACATTTAGTGTGAGTTTTATTGACTTTAAAAAGTGTCCCAACTTACAGATCTCTTTTTCAAAATATCGTTTTTTGGTACTTTTCAAAACAATTACTATTTAGTTTTCACCAAGGAAATCATTTTTTTTGTCAATTTTTTTAAAGCTATTAGACTAACCTTTCGATCAGTACCTAATGCGTGAAGTTTCATAAGTGAATGTCGAAATGGCAGATCGAAAACAAAAGGTGTAGCAACCTACAGACCTCTCCCCTACTGATGTTGTGATTTTTTTCAATTCGATTAAAAAACTTTGAATAAATTGTAAGATAATTAAATTGGAAAAAATGGAAGAAGACCTTGACAGCATAAATCTGGCTTGAGTCTGTTTTAAAATTCCAAAACTAAAAGCTTGGACATTAAAAATCATAACTGAAGTAATACAAATAAAACGTACATACATTTCATTTTGCCGTTCCAAAAATTTCCAAGTAATTACACTAGTTTACAAAATAATATTCTTATTCTTCAATTGATGTCAAATTCTGTTAGTGTTGGAGCACTAGATCACGAAAATACCACTAAATCTTTTTCTAAGGCAAAGTTAAACTCTGATTCATTTACGTTAAAATGACATAAAAAAATCTTTAAAAAATTTATAAAAAAAACTGTTCTATAAAAAGTTAGTGGTACTTTCGTAATCTAGGGCTCCAACACTAACAGAATTTGCCATCAATTGCTGTGGAGCATATTGGCTGTAAACTAGTGTTATTCGTTAGTTAGGCGATATTTGTTTCCTCTTGATTGTGAAAATTGAAACGTTAATTACGATAACGTAATCAAACCGATGCACTTGGTGCATAAAGTCAGTTTTCCTGCCATAAATCTAGTTTTAAAGATACAGATTTTTACTTATTTATATTTAATGCTAACACCACAGTGTAATTTCAATTTTTGTTGCATTTTAAATTGGCTCATGCCTTTATCCGCCGCGAAAGTTGGCCATCCTTTACAAGGGAAAAAAATATAAGACATGAGCAAGTGACAATTTCCGCTTTAACTGGGGTCCTGCCTCTCTATATGTAAGCCGTTTGCAAACCAGGTATATAACATGACATGTCCTTTTCTATTAATTCAATTTTTAAAATTGATGTAATCCACAGAGATTGTTTTTAAATTTAAAATTTGTTTATTAATTAAAGTGTACAATTTAACTAAATACGTATTCCTCTAAAACTTATTTCTATACAATCTCTTTTATCATTATCATCCGTTGCACCTTCGGAGGAGCTTTGAAAGGTATCTGCGTTCTTTTCATTAAAGATTGTCTCAAAAGGATCGATAACCTCTGCTGAAAGACCCATTTTTAAACCCTGGCAGAGGGTAAAATGATTTTAGTCAGAAGTTTGCCACTTACACCCAGAAAACAAAATAGACTAAAAAGGGGCCTAATTACCTAAAATTTTAGGAAACATGGCCAGAAAAACGCGCCAAGGCCATGCATTACCTAAAATGTTGTCCATGTGGACTATATTTTGTACGCAGTCTTGAATTTATTTCTGGTAATGGTTACCTCAAAAAATGGCTAGTGAACTAGATTTTTAGGTCAGAATTACCTAAATATTAGGTATTTTTAAGTAAGCTAACATTTTTACCATTGATAGTAACATATTTGCTTATTTTAATTGCTTATATTGTTTTATTCGGATAAGTAAATATTTTATCTTTCTGAAAAAATAATCATTTTATTTGGTCCTCGGTGGGAATCGATCCCGGGTCTTCTGCGCGAGAGTCCAATAGGCTAGCCTCTGGTCTACGGACCTACTTAAAGGCCCTGCGGCAAAACCAAAGCCTGCTTCTAAGGGCACAGGCTAATTCTATTTTTAGAATAGGGCACTATTACCTTAAAAGTAGGAAAATAGTCCACATAGGTATTGATTTTATATATTGAATCTTTTCCATCACTAGCTTTAAGAAAAGTCGAATAAATTTGTTTTATATTAAACTTATAAAAAATGAATAATTTGCTTATTAATATTAGGGACCAATATTTGTATTAAATTGTGAGTAAAAATCGACTTCAAATTATTCCTAAATTTTAGGTCTTATGGACCAATTTTAAGGTTACGATGGCCTTAAAAATCTTTTTAGCTTTACCTAAAAAGTAGGAAGATAGTCCACATGCTAATATTTTTAGGTAACCCATTACCTAAATCTGACATTTTAGTCTATTTAAATTTTTTAGGTCATACGTTACCTAAAAAATAGTCCCACATTTCTCTGGGTGTAGTGAAGCAGACGTTTCCGAACCAAATAAGGTACAAATATGTAATGTGCCATATATGTCTTGATTAACTTCTATTATACCATCGATTTTAACTGAATTTGCAAATTGCTCCTTTATTGAAGGACATTCAAAAGAAATGAGTATTAGAAAAAAAAACTTTTCCATTTAATTAACGTAAAAAATAAGGAAAACCTTCAAAAATGCACCCCTCTAATCTATTACAAAATAGATTTTGTTTATTGTTTTCTTTCAAAATAAAATTTCTAAAAAAAAAAGTTTTCTTAAATTTTTTAAAAATAAAAACAAATTAAGATTTAAAAAAATTTTTTAACCATTGCCCCCACAAAAAAAATATTTTTTTTTTATTTTAATACATGCGCCATATTGTTAGTTACAATCGGTTTTTGTTAAAAATTGGAGCCACTTTTAGTTTTTAAAATATCGAGTTTGTTTTAACAAGGCCACGACTTTTTTCAATGAAAAAACGTCGCAGCATGTAGGTCTACTCTTATCGGATCCTTATGGAATTCACATTTTCTCATCGTTTACTAGTCCTTTAATGTTAATGATTAAAAGTTAAGTTTTAAGTCTTTTGACAATTTCTGAATGACAAAAAGTAAAAAGTCATTTTTTAATCTATTAAAAACTTACAATTATTTATTTAACCGTCCATTTAATAAACAATAATTTCCAAATTTTTTTATTTATTATTTTTCTGTATTACGTAATTTATAGAATATCGGAATACTATATCCTCCCATACAAAAGATAAAAAAAACGTAAAAAATTATAGCTTTGGTGTTCTTGAGGTTTTACCTTCTACTTTTCCGAATATTACTTTGTTTTAATATTTATGAATTTCCTACAGAATTAAAAAAAAAAAAGGATCACTACACTCATAAAAACAAATCGAAGAACTTCCAGAAAATCTTGAAAATTCTTTCTTGAACTTTTGCCAAAGGCGACTTCGCCTTTATTTCAAGAAGTGTTTTTTTGAAAGGCTCCTTTAAAACAAGAAAAAATCAGGGACCGTAACTGTTATGAATCACATTTTAACAATTGTTTTCGGATTGTAAAACAAATTTTAAAAAAAGTATAGATATACAATATGCACGGTTGGCTTTTTTTTTAAAGATTTTTAGTAAGTTATATTATTTGATTTTTATATTTGATTTTTTTTAATGTTAAGGGAATAACTTTTATACATAAAAATCAACAATTAACAGTTATTTTTTGAGTTTTATTATAAAAATCAAATAATTAAAAATCATTACGGATTTGTAAACTACAAGGGCTAACAAAAATAATGGTGTATTTAAAAAAATTGTAGGACTCTTGTAAGTGCATGATTTTTTAGGTAAGAAAAATTTACAATAACAGTTATTTTCGGTCCTGGAAAAAATATATTTCGAAACAAGAAATTAAATTGCATAAAACCAGAAATGGTTTTTAGAAAGCAACCATTAAAAGAAGAAAAAATATTTCTTGAAACAAGAAAGGCGATTCTTGTTTTAAAGGTTTCTTTCTTGTTTCAAGGAAATTTATTTCTTAAAACAAGAAATGGTTTTTTAGGAAAGCACCTTTCAAACAAGAACAAATATTTCTCAAAACAAGAAAAAACAAGAGAGAACGTTATAGTCGGGTGCCCCGACTATCAAATACCCGTTACTCAGGTAAAGGGAGTGCCAGGGAGATGGAGATAGAAAACTTTGATCACGCATAACTTTTTAAAGAATATTCCGATTTGCAAAATTTCTTCTACATTTCGATAGGTATTTTTAAACACAATAAAACTGCATTTTTCTTTTCCGAAATATTTAAATTTTTTAAATCGTATATAAGCGATTGTGGGCGTTAGAGGGGGAGTGTCACCTTTTTGTAAAAACTTGCGCTGCGTAAAATCTTCATGCCAAATACCAATCCTCTTGCTTTTATAGTTTCCGAGATCTCAGCGTTCATACGGACGGACAGACGGGCATGGCTATATCGACTCGGCTAGTGACCCTGATCAAGAATATATATACTTTGTAGGGTCTGAAATACTTCCTTCTAGCTGTTACTCTAGGAGTAACGGGTATACAAAATTTTGTTTTAAAGGTGGATTTTTTCTTTTAAAAATGTAAAATTTCCTTTCACAATATTCTTTTTCTTTAAGAAATAATATTTCTTGGAAGGAAGTTTAAAATTAACCCTAAAATAAATAATAAAATGTATCTTTAATATTGCATATTTTATTTAATTACATTTCAAACATTTAACACAGAACATTTAAACATTTCTTATTATCAAATTTTTGACTTAAGATAACATTAATTACACTGTGCAGCATTTTTAGTGCTTTTTAAATGTTCCTCGATGGATGCTATATTTTTTGATTCGTTGGAATTCCCAAGTTAATTTGCGTTTTCCAAAAAGTTCCCCGACGCAAGGATTCTTAGCAAAAGGACCTCAAAGTTCGGAAAATGCAAAAATTGGCCAACTTTCCGGAGCTCTCAGAGGCAAACGGATTCATAGTTTGATTCCATGTTAAAGTTTTTTAAAAGATACACTCTTTATCTTTTAAGCCCCATATTTAGAATAATTTTAGGATTTATTTTAAGGCAGAAATAAATTCCAGAAAACATAGTCAAAAAACTTAAAAACATAAAGCTGCGGTCAAAATAGTAGTAGTGTTTCCGCCCTGTGTTTTTAAAAGTTGTTGTAATTTATCTTTTCCTGGTAATATGGCATTTATTATAAATAAACTATTAGACTAATTGGAAAAAAAAAGTTTCAACATTAAACTTTTAAAAAACAGGGCGGCAACACTACTACTATTTTGACCGCAGCTGTATACTTTTATGTTTTTTGTTTTTGATAAACAACATATTTTAAAAAATGCAATGTCAACAAGAGAGAACGCTATAGTCGGGTTGGTGTCCCGACTATCTAATACCCATCATTCAGCTAAAGGGAGTGCGAACGCTGTGCTCGGGTTGGTGTCCCGACTATCTAATATTCAAACCTTAGCTAAAGGGAGTGCGAGGGAGAAAGATATATACAGTTTTTTTGATTGCGTATAACCTTTTAATGGTCCGATTTAAAAAATTTCGATAGGTATAAATATACACAACAAAATTGCATTTATTCTTCTCGGAAATCTTTAAAGATGTGGGCGCAGGACACATTTTAAAATCGTTAGTGGGCGATTGTGGGCGTTAGAGGAAATAAACTTGCGCTGCGTAGGAGGCCCAAGAATATGTGTGGAAAATCTTAACCTTCTGGCTTTTGTAGTTTCCGAGATCTCAGCGTTCATACGGACGGACAGACGGACATGGCTAGATCGACTCGGCTAGTGACCCTGATCAAGAATATATATACTTTATGGGGTCGGAATCGCTTCCTTCTAGCTATTACATACTTTTGCACGAATACAATATACCCTTTTACTCTACGAGTAACGGGTATAATAATAGCCAAAATACAAACACTTTGGTCAAAGGACCGAGAGAAAGGAGCAAGACAGTAAAACCACGAAGATCGAGGTGTTGAAAACCGAATTTCAGAGGGCTATTCTTCCATTTATTCAAAGGCGATTACGCCTTTAAATACATAGAAAATGTTTTGGCTGCGACGGCAAAAAAACAGGATATTTTCATTTTGCTATTTTTAAGAAAAATTCTTTATAGAATTTTTTTCATCTAGAAAGGGTTTCTATATTCAAAGGTAAATTCTCTAGTAACAAGAATTTTTATACCCTTGCAGAGGGTATTATAATTTTGGTCAGAAGTTTGTAACGCAGTGAAGGAGACGTTTCCGACCCCATAAAGTATATATATTCTTGATCAGGATCAATAGGGGAGTCGATATAGCCATGTCCGTCTGTCCGTCTGTTTCAATACCGTTTGCGAGCTCAGTTTAAAAGCTAGCGACTTAATACTTTCACATGTGTAAAACATGTGTACGCAGATCAAGTTTGAAAACCGACCCGATCGGACGTCTATATCCTATAGCTCCCATAGGAACAATCGGATATGGCTTGCACAAAATGAAGATATTTCGCTCAGTGTAAGAGCTTTTGACATGAATCTTATTCTTTTACGCACACCTTGATCAGGGTGAAAGCGCGTGCGGATGGACGTCTATATCTTATAGCTCCCATAGGAACAATAGGATGAAATCGGTCAAAATTTGACGTTTTTCAGGATATTTTGCGCAGAATATAAGGTATTCCTATGAAACTTTCCAAATCGTATTATTTTATGCATACCTTGGTCAGGGTAAAAGCGCGTGCCGATCGGACGTCTATATCATATAGCTCTTATAGGAACAATAGGGTGAAAACTTTTAAATTTGTAGTTTTTTCAATTATAGAATATTTTGTTGTTTATTAATTCATGTTGTTGTACTAGTAAAGTTTTCGTTCGTGAAATCTGCAAGGCTATAAAAACTTCGGCTTGCCGAAGTTAGCTTCCGTCCTCGTTTTTTTCTATTTCCAAAGGTAGGCCAATTCAATGCGAGATTCCTAAAATGTAGAAATTAAGTTTTATGAGTGTATATCACATAGCTATCACAAAATCGGTTAATAAGAAAAATATCTAGTTTTGGTGGATCTTATTACATTCTTTTTTCTGCAATATATTTTTTTTACATTTTGAAATAAATTTAAAGAAATTATTATATAGCTGCCATATGAAGCATCGAAATAAGGTGTGTTTTAAAACTATACTCACCAAGACATTTTTTGTTGAAAAAAGTGTTCCAGCATGAAATGTGAAAAGTTTATTAAAAATCGAATATTTTTGGATTGAGGCAGTTCTTTAAAAAATTATTTTAAATGTCTTTTTCGTGCACGTAATGATCTGAACAGGATTCTTTTTTGATTCACAAGTGTTAAAAATATTGACCAAGCAAATCTTAAGACAAAATGTGGGATATGACTTCAAAAAAGTTCTTCTTTAAGGTAAAAGCCAAGTACTCAGTTCGGCTAAGAGTTTTACTAGTCGAAAAATATTATTCTTTTGTAGTGTGACCGAAGTTTTCAGAGTTCATCGGTATTGCATGTAGCATGTGTATTTCGTTACCTCTATCCCTCAATTGTCTACTGTTTCGCTTTTAACTTTATAGCTTAACATGTAAATGAAGCATTCCTATAGGATAAATTAACAACATAAGACAGGTCCAAAAAATAACAAAAAAAAACCCAAAAACTAATTTTTGCGTATATTTATGATAGGATCAAACTATTTAGAAACTAATATTGGGGCCAAAACATGTGGAATAATGTTTTATTCCAGTTTCAAGGTATTTGGCTTGGTGGACTTTTTGGTGAGAGTGCCCATATATCAGATATTTTTGATATTTTTTTTCAGTTGAATTTAAAAGTTTTTAGATGATAGATATGCAAATATGAAATAATATCGAAAAATATACTATCGATATTTTGATACTCACCGGTTGCACGTATAACACCAGTTTACAAAAAAAAATCGATGAAATATACCATGAAAGTAACCTTTGTTTTCCGGTAAAGCCAAATACTCAGTTCGGCTAAGAGTTTCACTAGTCGAAAAATATTATTCTTTTGTAGTGCGACCGAAGTTTTCAGAGTTCATCCGCTTTGCTTGTAGCATGGTCTTATTGTAAACCAGCTGGGTTTACAAACAGCAAGCAAATTAACTGGCGCCAATTTTGAAATATTATTTGCTGTTGGCATGAGGATATGTATTGCTGCAACTCCTACAGACAGTTTTTCATTGGTTTTTGGGGTTTTCATTCCATTTATAATATGTTATTCGCACACCGCTACTGAACAAACACAGCCAAAGATTAAATTTTGTATTCTTTGGGCCGCGGCTAAAGGCGTTCATCGGAGTTCATCCGCTAAATCTAGTATTTTAGTGGTATTTTCTTACTATTTCCTTAGCTCAATTGAGTACCGAGGTGGGAAAAAGTCCCTGGATAAAGGCGTCAGCTACCTATTTGCCTCTCGCTTACTATGCTTAGCTAGCAGTTTTCGTCATACTGAGTACTGGGCTATAGAAAGAAATATTAAATGTTGATTGGAATGACCTTTTTGTGGTATTTTTTTTGTACACAAGATACATTGTTCTTTCGATCTGCATTTAAATGTTTCGCTTATTACAAACAACAACAATTCTACAAAATTTCAAAAAAAAAACAAGACAGAAGGTTAACTTTGGCCTGCCGAAGTTTATATACCCTTGCACGTGTGACTACTTAAAATGTGGTTTTTACAATGACAAAAATCAAAACGCCTACTTCCTACAAAGTTACAATGGTTTTTCTATTATTTTTTTTGATTATTCCAATGGGAGCCATAAGAAATTAAAAACTAATATAAAAAAAAAAATTCTTTTTAAAGAAGAGGTTGTAGAGTAATTAATGCAAAAGAGACGAAGTCAATCGTATTACTACAACCGGAGATTCAGATTTTCAATGAGAGGGTACTTTTTCCAAAAGTCACGTTTTTTGGCAAACTAAAAAAATTCTAAAAAAAAATAATATTTTTCGGCCAAATACTTATACACGTGTTTACTAATTTTCCGAATATTACAAGTAAAAAAAGTTTCAGGCAATTCAAAAATGTGACCCAAGAAAAGGTGTTCGGTTTAGTTTGTTAGTTTCAATCGGTTTTTGTCAAAAAGGTGGAGCCATGTTTAGTTTTTATACCCTTGCAGAGGGTATTATGATTTCAGTCAGAAGTTGGCAACGCAGTGATGGAGACGTTTCCGACCCCATAAAGTATATATATTCTTGATCAGCATCACTAGGCGAGTCGATCTAGCCATGTCCGTCTGTCCGTCCGTCTGTCCGTCGGTCCGTCTGTTTCTACGCAAACTAGTCTCTGTTTTTGACTTATCGGAATGAAACTTTCCCAAAAATCTTCTTTCTATTGCAGGTAATATATATGTCGGAACCGACCGGATCGGACAACTATATCTTATAGCTCCCATAGGAAGGAAACGTTAAACAAATTCTAGCTTCGGTGTTTTTTCAAATATCTTTGTTGATTTTTATTACATTCTCTTCTACTCTGGGATATGACTATTTTTAAATATTTCCAAATTTCGATTTTAATTTTAAAAAGATCGAACGACTATATCATATAGCTGCCATAGAAACGCTCGAAAAATTAATGTGAAATAATAGGAAATTTAACATTTTTGCGATTTGTAAATTAATAGAATGATCTGCAAGGGTATATAAGCTTCGGCTTGCCGAAGCTAGCTTCTTTTCTTGTTAAAATATCGAATATCACTATGGAAGGCAGTCCATGTAGTGACGAAGCGCACAAGGAGAGTGTGCGAAGGCGACTTCTATTATATAGCCGCAAAATTGAAAATCTGCTGTGATAGTCCGATCGCAATAAGTAATACACCAAATTAAAGGTATTGCTAAAACTAAAAGGATTGCATACCAAGACCTCAAGAAAATCAATTGGTTTGGGAGAGAGAGCGGTGAAAGTGTAAAAGTGAAAATTTAGAAAATTGGATCTTTTGGGGCCGGTGGGGATAATTGGCCCCTCGCACTACGTTAGTTGTATTCCTATTGAAAATGCGCTTAATATGAACGAAAAAAAATTTGCGGGGGCCTAGTCGAAATGAAAATTTAATTCTGTTTGTCAATTTGTCTGTGTGTCCCAAAACATGTTTTTAAAGTCCTGAAAATTTGATATGATGTTTAACAGCTCGATATAAGAAACTTTAGTTCTACCACTTTTGGAAAAACCGCTAGTTTAAAAGTTATTAGGAAACGAAAATAGCCACTTTTGAAAGCTTAGAACAACTAACACTTCCTGAGCATTGAATTTTGTGCGTGGGTGTCCAAACTGTATTTTAGTGTCATAGAATCAGTTAATTTGCATTTAACAGTTCCATATAGGAATCTTTTGTTCTACGACTTTCTACACTACTAAAGCTACAGACATGTGCTATACCTCGTTTAAAAGGTATTTTAAAATACTTTTTTAATAAATTCGTTTAAATACAAGATTTTTAAAATTATGATTGACCAATTTAAATTTAAATGTATATATTAGCTCCTGTGAGAACAAAAGTAAACAAACAAAAACTTCTGATATCAAATAAAAACACCTCTTAACGAGGTAAAAAAAAAACTAGTGACGATCGCACCTATCATACAAAAGTTCTGATAATAACATTTGTGACGAAAAATTATTACATTCGTCATTACATACACTTTCTAAAATTTTCTCATTCGGCACGCTGCAATAAAAAAGTTTGGAATAGTTTATAAAAAAAACGTCGCATGTAGGTCTACTCTCTCACTCTTATCGGATCCTTATGGAATTCATGTTTTCTCATCGTTTACTAGTCCTTTAACAATTTTAAATGATTAAAAGTTAACTTTTAAGTGTTTTGACAATTTCTGAATGACAAAAAGTAAAAAGTCATTTTTTAATCTATTAAAAACTTACAATTATTTATATTATATTTAATTTATTTAATAAAAATAAAAAATTATAAAATTTAATACATTTTTTATAAAAAAACTAAAAATATTTAAAAATGTTTAATAAATTACACAATACAAAAAAATAATAATAAAAAAATTTTAAAATTATTGTTTTTTAAATAGACGGTTAAATAAATAAATAAGTAAAGGATGAGAAAACATGAATTCCATAAGTATCCGATAAGAGTGTGAGAGTAGACCTACATTGTGGGGAACCCGTTAAAAAATTTTGTAAACTCTTAATTTGTTTTTATTTTTAAAGAAGAGGTTTTAGAGGAAATAATGCAAAAGACACGAAGTCAATTGGATTACTACAACCGGAGTGTTGGGGCGGCGGCTTGATCGTAGAAGCGCTGATGAGTCCCAGGAAAAGCGGATGAATTTTCGCGCAGAAACGAAAAACACGATGGAAAAACTTCGGGGTTTTGCGCGACGTGCGGCTGTTTATTTGACACTTGAAAATAGAACTAACTACATGGAGCTTAGAGCGTAGAGTCGCGGGAGAGTTGGAGAGGGAGAGCGAAGGGCAGTGCGAGCGAGCGAGATGTGGAGATCTGGAGAAAACTGCCGCTCGACACTGCCTGCCGAAATTAAACGCCCTTTTGGCGTGAACATTCTCCCCCCCCCTTGCGAGGACCACCGTAGCAAAACATCAGGAGAAGTTTCTGCAGGATAGCGGGAGCGATCGTCCAAGTGTAGAAGAGTGTGGTGGTCCTTTCCACACTTCTGGCAGCAATTCCCACTGCGGCACGAGTCCTGGAAATGATCGTGGGCCAAACAATTAAAGCAGTACTTATGTTTATGTACTTCATGGATCCTTTTCTGGGCGCCAAGTCGTAGAAAACGGTGACATTTCCGTAGCGGATGGATTTTTTGGCAGACTCGGCATTGGTAGGATTTAATACCTCGGGAACGTCTGTCATCCAAGGCGGGATATGGAACCCAATAATCGGAAGAATTATCTGTAGGATAGACCCTTGTAATCGGGTCGGGATCGGAAATTCGGTTAATCCCATGAACGTTGGAAACACGCGCTGAGAAAGACGAAATTCTGTGTGGGATTGAGGCTGACACTGGCCCTGGAGGTTTGGATGGAATCGAAGTAATTGTAGAATTGTTGCTTGGATGCAACAGCGTATGATGCCGACTTTGGCAAGTAAAGCAACTGTGAGCGCTAATGCAATCCTGCAATTTATGGCTGCTTGCAAAACAATTGGAACATAACTGCTTATCTTGGATGTAGGCTGAACGATCATTTACCCGCATTTGGAGAAAGCGTGGACATATACGCACGGGGTGTTTTTCTTTTAAACACAGATCGCAGCCTTTGGGTATTGGAAGTACTCTCGTGGTGAAGGACTTTATATTTGGAAGTTCTGCTAATCGAGCTGGGACTTTGGACGGAACTTGGAGTGAACTAGCAGACTGGATGCTATCGACGGCCTCTAGTGTTCGGTGGCGCTCAGTCAAAAAAGAATCTAGCTCTAGCCAAGTGGGAATTATGGCTTTATTTTGAATGGATTGCTCCCATAATGAGAGCGTGAGCTTTGGTAGCTTTGTGGAGCAAATGTAGACTAGAATAGGGTCCCAATTCTCAATTTGAATGCCGGATAGTTCTAAGGCAATTAAACATCCTTGAATCGTGTGTTGAAGTTCCTTTAAGGCTGCCCCAGACTCTTGTGCCATGGATTGCACATTGAACAATGTTTTTAGGTGGCTGTTCACCTGAAATCGCTTGTTTTCGAAACGCTCAGTTAGACTTGTCCAAGCTGAACGGAAGCCATCATTGGTGAGTGGGGACTTGGAAACTATAGAATGAGCTTCGCCACTAGTTTTGGCATTTAAATGGTACAGCTTTTCAACAGGCGTCAGACTCGGATTGTCTATATAGATCGCCGTGAAAAGGTCCCGGAAAGTCGGCCAGCGAAGATAATCGCCTGAGAAAATCTCCGTATCGATCGGAGGAAGCTGACAGCCAAACGAAATGTAGTCTTGGGGAGACGATGCTGGAGGTTGAGATGATTTGGGGGAGCCCTGTTGTATTTGCTCGAGGATCTGAGCAGCAAATCTTTCGTATATGGAATACGTTTCGTTGTATTTCGCCTTCAGGATGGATTTGGTGTCTGCGGCGCTGTCACCCGCAGCCACAATGCACTCGGAGCATGTGTCATATGCATCATTCACCTTTTGCCATAAGGAACTGACATGCTCGCGACGGATTTTAGATGCGGATAACGTTGGTGTGGGTGCACCCGGAAAGTTTAAAGTGGCTTCAAAATGGCTCAGAGTGTCAGCTGTGACAATAAATTTATTAAGGGCGGTTTTTGCTTGAGAAGCCATTACGGACAGGAGTTTAAAATTTATTGCGAAATCGTTTACACGGAAATTATTGCGAATTGGAATTTAGGAACCAATTGAAAGTCCGTAGGGATATACGGTCACACTGTATTGTGTGGAGGAAACTGTATGGCGATTTGAAATAATTTCGAAAATAAGTATTTAAGTGTATGCACAAAATAAATAATTATTAAATTATGCAAAGGGAAAATATGGTCACACTGGTGCACGGATAGGAAAAAAAATATTAATTGTTTAACAATATTTAAATTCGGATTTATGGTCGTTTGTTTTTGTAATAATTATTGTAAGCCCTTGACCCACTGTGCGCTGCCGAATACTTGGAGAGTACGTAGCTGTGTGTATGTATGTATGTGGCTAGCTAACAGCTGGATATTGTAAGTCGCCAATTGCGGGAGTTCTGGAGACTTTTTGCGAATAGCGGAACAGCTTTGAAATGCAAAATATGTTTGCTGGATTTTATTGAAACAATTAGCTCAAAAATGTATGTATATCAGGGGTGCTCAAAACCGCCTTATGGCAGTGCAGTTACAAACACAATTAAAAGAAAAACACACGCACGCGAGTAACAAGTCACACACAGACATGAAAAAGACAACAACACTTTGCATTGTGAGTTGAGGAGAAAAAAAAAAGTTCAATGGAATTTGTTGTTGGCTTGGCTCTCTCTTATCTATTACGGATAGCGACAAAGAGGACTCGGCGTGTGCATAGGCAAGCATTGCGAGTGCACTGCCGTATGCTTAGTGCTATTACAAAAACAATTGTGCTCGTGTGCCATAGGACTGAGCACCCCTGATGTAGATGAAGTGGACTGTATTTTGGAATGTTAATGTAAAAATATATGCACGCAGCAGGAAACACAGTAAAATCACAAAAGCTGCCAATTTCGGCGGATCACTTTGATTTTGAAATATTCACTGTGGCTGGACTATATATTTTTTACACACGGAAAAAATTTAGTTTATTGACCACGAAAATATGTTTAGAAAAATATGTTTGTGTCATTAGGGTCTTGGATTTGATTTATAAATGCAGAGTAGTATAAGTAAACTGTATTAGAATATTTATGTGAATACCCTTCAGTTCTGGCGTCCCATGTCGGGGACAATTCCTTAGGCCAAACGCTCGGCCGCTGTCGACGTCAGCAGAGCAGTCGGCGCAGCGTGTACCTGAAAGAAAGAGAGGCTGATATTTATATATTGCGCTCTCTTTCCTTGTCTTATAATTTGCCTGCACTCGACGCTAGCAGTGACAAATTTCGGCCGGTCCGTCATTCTCTTTTTCGCCTTACAGTTATGTTCAGTTAGCAACCAAAATTTGGCCGGTAAAATTTGTGTGACGCAGCGAAATGTGTATGCCATTTTATTTTTCAATTGGTCCATAATAATTTTTAAATAATAAAATATTAAAAGTTGTATCTCCACAAAAACTATTTGTGCTTTTACTCAATAGAAAGGGTATACATAGAAGCATTGGCACGCGGCAAAAGTGATGATGAATCAAAAGAAAACGGGAAAGCAAAATCATGACTGGCTGTATTTTTTGACTGTCAATCGAAGAGAACAACGTGCTTAAATTTGTGCGTAGACAATTTGTAATTGGCGATTTAAAAAATTGTACAAGTGTTTACCAATAGTATTAAAAGTTAGGTAAGTGGCATTTTAATTCATTTACATATATGCAGTTGATATTAATTAAAATAACCGGTAGGTTTATGTCCGGTTTGCTATTGTTTCTGGGTAGAAAAATTCTTGCAATATGTACATTGGGGTGGACTTAAAAAAAAAACTAATTTTTTTTTACTTTTTCTTTCTTTTATGGATTAAGGATACAAAAAAGTCATATATGAAGGGGTGAGAGCATGGCTTTAGAAATTTCATATAAAATAAGTCCACCCTAATGTACATACATACACACATTTCCCGTGGCCAGCGCTAAAAATGCTTAGGATCTCGCTGCGGTCTCTACTTGATTTAAAAAGGTAAATATAAAAATATACAAGTAAAACATAGTTTTAAAACATATGTCTGTCTTTAATTTTTTCAGGATCCTTCGTCAAATATTCACGCGGACAAATTCATGAGGACGGCAATCTTACATAAAAATCAAAAACAAAAAAAACAAGGGGTATTATTTATAATTAATTGTACGAAAATGTAAGTAAAACAATTGAACACAAAATACAATTTATAAAATGAAAGAGCCAATAAAAATTACAAATAAATTTGCATGTTTCTTATTTCATATAATGCAAGGAAAGAATTTTTTGTACATGAAATTGCTGATGACATTTTTAAAAAGTCATCCATGAAATCACCTATGACACAAGGTGACACAATGATGAATTTTCCTAAGTGACAACCCATTGGACAAATTCTGAATGACCCTCGTGAAATCATAAGGGACATGTCACCGGTTGGTGACATCTCATAAGGGACATGTCACCGGTTGGTGACATCTCAAAGGACAATTTCGTATAAGGCCCTTGGTATATCCCCGGGGACTTCGAATAAATTTCCTTTGAATTGTACTAAAGGAAAAAGCGGAACTCCCATACAATTTTCTCTATGTGGCATCCTCGGTTCGTCCTGAGGTACAAATGACATGTCCTCGGGCTTTCCTTTGGTGATTACTGAGGGAAAAGTGACATCTGGAACTGAAGGGTATGTACGCGCAGCAGGAACACAGTAAAAAAATGCAGAGTGCAATTTTTGCGGAACAATTTAAAAAATAGGAAACTTTTACTGCGGCTGGGTTATATTTTTACACACACTTGGAGTTTTTAGGAATATTTTTATTTATAATTGAAATAATTTGGCACTATGGACTTGCAACTTTGCACGAAATGGAAAAAATGCCGCACAAACAAAAGGAATGGAATAATATATTAAATGCCGTTGCGTCGGATAAAAATCGCTTTTCGATTTAGACAAGAAATCATACAACAAATTGAACGAAATGGGGTTCGATCAACTGGCTGTATGACCGGCAAATAATAACAATTGGAAATGGAACTTAGCTGAAGCGGTTCAAGCCACCGTAGGCGCTGGAGATAATCTTCGGAAAAATGGAAGTCCGGTAGAAGGATCAAATGTTGGGGCGGCGGCTTGATCGTAGAAGCGCTGATGAGTCCCAGGAAAAGCGGATGAATTTCCGCGCAGAAATTGTAACGAAAAACACGATGGAAAAACTTCGGGGTTTTGCGCGACGTGCGGCTGTTTATTTGACACTTGAAAATAGAACTAACTACATGGAGCTTAACTTAGCGGCTCCAGAGCGGAGCGTAGAGTCGCGGGAGAGTTGGAGAGGGAGAGCGAAGGGCAGTGCGAGCGAGCGAGATGTGGAGATCTGGAGAAAACTGCCGCTCGACACTGCCTGCCGAAATTAAACGCCCTTTTGGCGTGAACACGGAGATTCAGATTTTCAATGAGAGAATACTTTTTCAAAAATTCACGTTTTTTGGCAAACTCAAAAAGGTCTAAGGTTAGGTTAGGTTAGGTTAACCCGGATGGTCCTCACGGGGCCACGCATAGGCCAATATGGCCCTTAGTTGTCCGGTTGATGCGCATGAACCTTGAGATAACTTAAGAGGTTTTTATGTCCATAAGGATCGAGGTGTTTTTGGTGAAGGCAAGTAGTTTTCCTGGTTCCCTGCTGGAGGCGTCTCCTAGTAATGCCAGTACTGGGGCACCGAGGTATCTTCTTTTTGCTCTAGAGAGAGCCGGTCAGTTGCAGATAAGATGTTCCAGGGTTTCCATAGCCCCCGATTCATCACATTTCCTGCAGGCGCGGCTGTTGAATATTCCGAGTGTGGTTGCGTGTGATGTGGCCAGACAGTGGCCTGGAAGGATTCCCACTAACAGTCTGCAGTCTTTCCGTGGTAGACGCAGTACAAACTGGCTGAGTTTTTCGTTGCGCTCTTTGCACATAGTTCTTGAGATTCGGCAGGTCTTGGTATTCCTCCACCTGTCGTTCGCCAGCTCTACGCTTTCCTTTGCAAGAACGTCAGCTGTCTCGTTGCCATCGATGCTCTGGTGACTGGGAACCCAATAGATCCGCACTGACTTTGTCGTGCTAGGGTTGTCTAATGCCTCCCTGCTCGCCATCACATTTTTGGAACTGACTGTTGACGCCTGCATGGATCTTATCGCCGCTTGGCTGTCCACGAACAAGTTGACCACATCGTGTGGTCGATTTATATTTTGAGCCACTTCAGCAGCTTTCCTTATGGCGAAGACTTCCGCCTGGAACAAGCTGCAGTCATTGGGTAGCTTAAAGGACAGCCTTATTTCAGGGTCCGTACAGTATAAGCCCGCTCCTACTGCTCCTTCCATCTTGGAGACGTCCGTGTATATATTGAGGTGTTGAGTCTGGTCCCGACCCGTTTCCCAGTCATCTGGGCCCATGAACAAGGTTGTTTTAACCTCCGGGCACGTTCTGGGGGTCATATGGTCCGCTTTGACCGCATTGATACTGAGTCCCACCTTTTCCGCCCACTCACATATCTCCCTGAGTGTTGAATGCTCCGGATATATCTACGAATACTCCAAGCGCTTATTCCCTAATGTGTAGGGCTCTCTCAACGGTTGCTACTAGCGAGTGTAGTGCCATTTCCACAGATTTCCCCTTGGTGTAGGCGTGCTGGTTGGATGACATGAGCCTCCCTACATCATTCCTGATGTGTTGATCCAGCAGCTTTTCCAGTGTCTTGAGTATGAAAGAGGTGAGGCTTATCGGCCTGTAATCCTTGGGGCTCGCGTGACTGCACTTTCCCGCTTTTGGGAGGAAGACAATCCGAGAGGTCCTCCATTGGATTGGGATATAGCCCGTGCTTAGACATGCAGAGTATATTTCATATAGCCATGGGGTGATCCTTTCCTTGGTCGCCTGTAACTTGGCTGGAAATATTCTATCTAGTCCTGGTGCCTTGTAGCCCGCAAAGGAGTCTATGGCCCAGTTGATTTTCGTAGATGTTATTAGATCGTTTGGGGGGCGTTCTTCGCCAGTTGCTATGTCTTGGTGCGTGCTGGCGTCTTAGACATCCGTGCATCCTGGGAAGTGCGATTGCATAAGTGCTGTTAGGGCCTCTTCACTGCCCTCAGTCCACTGTCCGTCGTCGCGTTTTAGCTGACTCTGTATAGTAGGATGCTTTGAAAGCAGCTTCCGGAGTCTAGTTGTTTTCGGGACATTCTCGATGCTGGAGCAGAAGTTTCTCCACGAGCTTCTCTGCGCCCTGCGTGTTTCCTTCTTGTAATCCCTTAGTAGGATTTTGTATTCCTCGTTAATGATCTCATCGTCTGCCTTTTGGCGATTTTGAAGAATTCTCGGAGGTTATGTCTTTGGAGTGTAAGTTCCCGATTCCACCATGGTGGCCAGGTCTTCTTCCTTGTTCTTGAAGTCGAGCATGATGCGTGATACGCATCCAGTAATTCCTTGGACAGGGTCTCTAGGAACCTTTCTATGTCTCTCTCGGATTTTACTTCGCCTGGGCTCGTCACGAGTTTCGAGGCCACTGTCCTTGTAAACTTTTCCCAGTTCGTGTTCCGGGGGTTTCTATAGACAGCTACCTTTGGAGTGCTTTTAAAATCATATCTGAGTTGAATATACCTATGGTCCGAAAAAGATGGCGTTTTTAGGACCCTCCATTCGGAGACCGAAGTACTCTGTCCCTTTACAAGTGTTATATCTAGCACGTTTGACGAGGTGGGACCTACGAAGGTGTGCTCCTCCCCCACGTTTGCTATATATAGATTAGTAGATAGAATAAAGTCTAAGAGTGATTCACCTCTGTCGTTGATGTCTGAGCTTCCCCACACGCTGTGGTGTGCATTGGCATCTGCACCAGTGAGGAGTTGGTCATCCTTCGAGCCTAGCTCCACCAAGCTGCTCAGATCGTCTGGTGGTGCCGATCTGTCGTGTGCCATGAAGCAGGAGGCTACTAAGAGGCGCTGCTCCTCGCTTTCTAGCATCACCGCAGTCAAGTCGTCAGAGCTGTAATGAGGCATAAGGTTAGCATGGATACCCTTCCGCACAAGTATGGCGCTTCTTTTTCTGCTTACCGTTGGTGAGTAGAATGTATTGTAGTTTGAGTCCGGCCACGATATTGCCCGAGGCAATCCATGGCTCTTGAACCAAGGCTATGTCGACGGGTCCTTGTTCATTCATCCATTTGTGCAAAGAGAGACTCGATCAGTCGCGCATGGACGATCTTCCAGCGCGCCTCCGAAATCTTCCGATTTTCGTCGTTCCTGTCAATGAGTGCCACGATCAGGTGTCGGTTGACTACATCACTGATTTTAGCCCTCTTGTTGGGCTTGTGTGAGGCTTTGGGTGGCGGAGGGCCTGTCTCCTTGGGCCCGCGTTTCCGCTTGCTCACCGGAATGTCCTTGGCGGCACTCTCGTGTGAGCGTTGCCTTTTGTTGGCAAGCATCTCCGGCAAATCCGCCTGTCGACGCCATCGCGGGTTTGCTTGCGAAATGCAGCCTTCCTTCCTCAATCCTTTGCTCTGCCCAGGATAGCTTTTCCTTCTCCTCCTGGGAAAGGTCCGCTTTGTCCTTGAGCCGGCTTTTGATCTTCAGTGCTGCCTTGTACTGCGCCTTGGCCTTGGTTCGACCGCTGGCGACACGCAGAAAGGATTGCTCCTCTTCGTGCCCGCCGATGGTAGCAGTCGTACTTCCCATCGACGTTTGGGCTGAAACCCCAGCCCTGATTTCCTCCTTATCTCCGTCCATACTGGTTTGTTTTTCCGGGGAACCACCCACTTGCGTTTTATGCCTACCGCCAGGCACCTCCAACCATGGCTACTGATTCAAGGGGGTTGAACCAGTTTGCTGCCCCGGGCAGGACAAGCGACTATGCATTACCCTGCTCGGGGTAATGCAGTGACCAAGAAAAGGTGTTCGGTTTGTAAAATAACCGCCCAAATGCAAGTAAATCTAAATTTAATATTTTTGTAAGTTCATAAGAATGATCTGCAAGGGTATATAAACTTTTTGTTTTTAGAATAAATTGCATGCACACATTTTTCATTGCATTTTTATTGTTGGAAAGGTGGCAGAGTGAAGTAAAAGAGTACAGGGTTGCCCATATTCGACGGACCCATGTTTTTTTTTTTTTAAATCAAAGAAAAAAATAAAAATTTGGCGGTTGGCATTCTTAATCGTTTAATTTGTTCCAAGTAGATTTGTTTACATCAATTTTTGAATATGATATCTTTCAAATGGCCGCCTCTGGCGTTGATGGCGTATTGTGCCCTTTTTGCAGCATTTTCCATCGATTTCGCCAACATTTCGGCCGGAATAGTGGCTATTTCTTCACGAATGTTGTCCTTGAGCTCTTCTAGGGTCCTTGGCTTGTTAACGTAAACCTTTGACTTCAAATATCCCCACAAGAAGAAGTCAGGCGGCGTCAAATCGGGCGAACGCGGTGGCCAGTCCACCGCCACGTTGAGTTTTCACAATTGACTTGTTCTGTTGAATGTAAATTTCAACTATTTCAGAGCGCTCGCGTGGCGTGTATTGTTCCATGGTAAAAATCTGCTTGAACTGACGCTTCAAACGCGGTATGTCATTAAGCGATCTGGCATCTCTGTCAAAAGTTATGGCGTTACTAACCCGTATTCGTGTAAAAATATGTAAGAGGTAGAAGGAATCGTTTCGACCTTGTAAAGTATATGCAATTCTCTGCTGTCGCATGCGACGTTCGTACGCTTTGCAGTAGAAAACAACAATCTTCTTCTACTTATTTTCTTTCGGCACTAGGCTCAAATTAAAGGTCTTAGGTTAGGTGAGCATGGTATGATCTTAGAAAAGATCCATTTCCCTAGCTCATGGGTTATTGGGTTTCTCGAACCATTTGGTTCTTTTCAGAAAACAAAGGAGTTTGGGTATGCTGGTGCCTTGTATGGCTGCATGGTTTGGAAGCGTGTAGCTAACTAGTGTTTGAAAACGTTTGAGGTTGTGTGCTGGGCAGAAGCACAGGAGGTGTTCAATATTCTCTTCTTCTTCTATCTGCTTACAGCTCCGACAGTAGTCGTAGCTGCTGAGTCCTAGCCTGCGCGCGTGTGTCCCTAAAAGACAGTGGCCCGTGAGGAAATTAATTAAGGCGGAAATGTCTGCCCTGTTACATTGAAAGAGGGGCATGCCCACCGTGTCCTTATCGCGAATGATATCGGTGGTTGTCCCTTGTCTTGCTAGTTCGTCCGCTATGCAGTTGCCTTCAATGTTATGTCCAGGCACCCAAATGAGGCTGATTCTGAGATGAGTGGCCATCTCGTTCAGAGATTGGCGGCATTCAGAGGTAGTAACTAAGTTAGTTGAGTAGGAGTCGAGGGCCCTGAGGGATGCTTGACTGTCCGAAAAGATGAAGATGTCTGTGTTGCAGTGATTTTTTTGTATCCAGGTAAGACATGTCCTTCTGGATTGCCATCACTTCCGCTTGGAAGACACTACAGTGATCTGGTAGTCGAAAAGATACTTTTGTGTCTAGTTCAGGCGAGAAAACTCCCCCTCCTGTTTGCAAGTTAAGCTTGGAGCCATCCGTGTATATATTGACGGCGTTCTCGATCTGGTGAGGGAGGTGGTCCCATTCTGTGCGGGTGGGTATGAGAACCTTGTATCTTTTTTTGAAGTTGACTATGGGTGGGACGTAGTCTGTTCTGTGTGGTATATAACGCTGGTTTGTAAGTATAATGGAGTGATTTGGAGAGCCTGTTGACCAGGCCGACGCTTCGCGAAGCCTCAGCGCCGTTGCTGATGCCCAGCCTTTGGCAAGCAGGTCTAGAGGTTCTAGATCAAGAATTGTATTCAATGCTTCAGTGGCGGTTGTGCGAAGCGCCCCACTTATGCAGAGTTCTGCGCTTCTTTGGATCTTGTGTAGATTCTTTAGGTTGCAATTCTTTTCTAGGGCCACCAGACGATGATTCCATAGAGAGGAATAGGTCTGACTATTGCAGTGTATAGTAGAGACCTGCACGATACGATGCCGATGCCGATTCCACGAGTAAAAGTAATCAAGTTGGCGATGCCACGATTATTTTTTGTAATCAAGTAATCGTGTCAAACGATGCCGAGTATACTCGGCATCGTAGAATCGTACGAGTAGCATCGTAGCATCGCCAACAAATTTCAAATTTGACATTTAAAAATAAATTTCAATAAAATTTCCTCTTCTTCTAAAGAATTCGCGGGTACATTTTTTTTAGAATTCGTGAATAGAAAAACCTAGTTAAAGACAACAAATCCATACGTGTTTTGGACATGGTCCTTTATTGATTCTTCTTCTTTCAAAGAATTCGCGGTCTCATTTTGTTTAAGATTTCGTGTATGTCGGGTTCAAAGACGGTAAAACATAAAAAAAAATTTTCTTGTTCCAAAGAATTTGCGGTCTCATATTGTCAAAGAGTTAATCTATGGTCCTAAGTAGATAGGACTAATCTTGGGTATATTGGTTCCTCTTGTTCTGACAAAAATATTGCTTGATTTTGATTAATAAAAAAACACGAGTCAGATATGAGTAAAACGATGCCGATGCCTACGATTCTACGATGCCACGATTCCAGATTTGACAGTTGGAATCGGCATCGCCGAGTAGTAATCGAGTATATTTTTATACCCTTGTAGAGGGTATTATAATTTCAGTCAGATGTTTGCAACGCAGTGAAGGAGACGTTTCCTATACGTATATATATTCTTGATCAGCACCAATAGCCGAGTCTATCTAGCCATGTCCGTCTGTCCGTCTGTCCGTCTGTCCGTCTGTCCGTTTCTATGCGAACTAGTCTCTCAGTTTTAAAGCTATCGCGATGAAACTATCTCGAAGGTCTTCTTTCTATTGCAGGTAGTACATATGTCGGAGCCAGCCGGATCGGACCACTATATCTTAAGGCTCCCAAACAAATATAAGAAAATTCATTGTAACTTTGTAGGAAGTAGGCGTTTTGATTCTTGACTACTTAAAAACAAAATTCAAATAAATCGAAACGCTGAATCTGGAATCCCTGGAACTGCACCGAGTGAGTATTCTTTTATCTACAAGGGTATATAAGCTTCGGCTGGCCGAAGGTAGCTTCCTTTCTTGTTACTTATACTAGTGTATAGCCAGTGAACTATTACGGGAGAGAAGCCCCACTTTCTCCCTATAGCTTTTATACAAGCAAAAAGTGCTATGGCCGCTTTTCGTGTGCTTAAAGGAGTTAATTGCCCATTTGATGCGTTCAGGATTTGAAATGTTGTCTATGCTCTGCTCGTCGAGGTTCTCCACTAAATGCAGGTCCTCTACTGCTTGCGTGTTATTAGGGAAGTGGGTGTCTAGCAGGAGTTCGAAAGTTTCCTGGCTGTTTCCCGTCCAAGTGTCTTCATTGGTTTTTAGGTATCCAACGGTTGCTGGAGATTTTGCTAAGATTCTTCGGAGCCTGGAAGCCGCCGCTGTAGATTCTATGCCACTGCAGAAGTTGGCTCATTCTCTTCGCTTTGATATTCTAATTTCCTTTTTGTAAAGGCTTAGCTTCGTATGGTACGTTTTCCAAGAAGCCTCGCTGTTGCTATTGTGAGAGTCAGTATATGTTCACACATGAACATGGCTTTGTTTGTAATATTGATTTGCCTCGCACTGTAAGTTTAAAAATACCAATTGTAATCTGTAAACCAAAATATCAGTGCATGAGTTCAAATGCTATCAACGCTTTTTTAAGTTGAGCAACGCCAATGCAGCGTTCCAAAAATATGTCTAATAACGCTTATCTATTTATATTCTAATGCGCCCCTTTCCCCGACGCATTGGTCCATACTATTGTACTCCGCTGTACTCTATATAAGCTAGTGTTTTACAAAATAAAAATCAGTTTGAATTATCAACTCAACAAATGTGGATTTCTTTCTTTTGGGATTGAACATCTTTACATTTTGGTCCTTCGAGCTAAACTTTGTAGTCATCCCCCACCAGTGGTAAGAGGCTCAGAGTTGTAGCTGGCACCTTAAAGTCTGATTTGTTGCGAGCGCACGATCAGCTACTGGCTGCAAAAATAAAATAAAATAAAAACTTGTGTCTTCCCCCACCAGTGGTAAGAGACCAAGTAAATAATAAATAACACAAGTTTAACTTGTTAAATAAAATAAGCCAAACGGGCAAGTTTTCTAAAATCATTCTCGGGTTTGTTGCGTGACGGTGGCGTTACCAAGGCCAAAAACATTGGTAAATCGTTTTTAAAATTAAAAAATAAAAAGAGAAAGTGTTCGGCGTGACGAAAAGTGTTTAAAAAAAAAAACAAAAAACATAAATGCAGTGATACACAAAACCAATTCAAACCGAACTTTAAAATTCTTGTAAAATATAAAAACGAAAAACAAGGCCCACGAACAACACCGAAGCAGTAACAACAATCATTTTTAAGAACAACAAACGACATCGAGGCGGCAACAAACAACAAACGACATCGAGGCAACTATCTACATCAGAGCAGTGATAAAGAAGAAGACGACGAAAAGAAGAACTACGTCATCTACGACAACATCACAGCGGCATCTACATAAGCGAGCTTAACGGAGAACATCACCAACTGAAGCAGCAGATAAGATAGTTTTTAAATTTTTTCACATTTAATATCAATTACATATACACTTTATTTACAAAATCCAATTTATATTCACATATATATATATAAATATATATTATATACATATTTTTTGATATACATATTTTATACATAAATTTTTAAAATCATGTTGTCCGAAACAATTTTAAAATTCTTAGAGGCTCAGGCAAGCCTAACAAAAGAGGTTAGAGGTATTGAAGCTGGTCAATTAACCAGTGACGCAATCCTCAAAGTTGATAAAATAAAAGCAAAATTCACCGCAAACCACACCAATTTGTTAAAACTAGGAGTAGTCAATCATGATTACTTTAACGAAAAAATGTTCGATGAGATTTGTAAAGTAATTGAAACTCTTAAAAATAAATTTAGCAACATGAAAGCTATTTCTGGAACCCAAGCTGAAACTAAGAAAACTGAAACAGACCCAGTAAAGTTGGCAGAGGTGTTCGATAAAAATGTCGAACAATTAAGGGATTATTTGGAGGAAACCCATCAGGAGCTCAGTCAGGCTAGCAGGGAAATTTGCAGCCTTAGAGCTAAGAAAATAGAATTTTTATGGAGTAGAACTGATAATAAAATAAAAGAATTCTACAAACTCTATGAGAATAATTTATCTTTCGACGAAAGTGTCGAAGATTTAGAATTTGACGTCAAAAACATTTTGGACATCCTGCAAGAAAGGATGAATGATTCCGAAGCGAAAACGGAAGGCAATTGTGGGGTTATGGTAAAGGAAAGAACTGATAACCTTCCTGTGTTAGCAAAAATAAAAGTTCCCACCTTCTCCGGAGAAGGCAAAGAGTGGGACTTATTTTCGGAATTATTTAAAGAAAAAATTTTCAATAGAGATGATCTGAGCACATCTCTAAAATTTAACTACTTACAAACCGCTCTCAAAGGCGAAGCAAGGAGTATGGTCGCTCACTTGCTAATCGGTTCTGCCGAAAATTATAATGCCGCTTGGGAACTATTAACCAAGCGGTATGAAAACAAGAGACAAATATTCTCTGATCAGCTGAATCGGTTGATCGATTTGCCAATGCTAGACAACGATTCAGCTAAACAAGTTAAACTGTTTATTGACTCAATAAATGAATCGATTCATTTAATGAAGTCAAAAGCAAGTTTAAATGAAGATGTTGATGTGATCTTCGCGCACATCATCATTCGAAAATTTAATAAAGAAGAGTTACAATTATATGAAACGCATATAAAGAAAACTAAGGAAATCCAATTACTAGACGACGTGATGGACTTCTTAGAACAACGTTATAGTTCTCTTGCCTCATAAAATGGTGAGGAAAAGAAGCCTTTTAAAAGAATGGTAAATACCTCTGTAAAAGAAGGCTGTCTACTCTGTAAAATGATTGGCCACTTTGTGTCAAATTGCTATAAATTTAAGGGAATGAGTCCGGTGGAAAGAGGGGAATTTATAAAAAAAACAGCGCTTGTGCAATAGGTGCCTTAAGCATTCTTCATTTAAAAAGTGTAACTCTGAATATTTATGTTCAGTTTGCAAAAAACCACATCATACAATGCTCCATGTCCCAACAGATAAAAGGGAGAAAGTAAACACTTGTGTCACAAAAGAACAAGCGTTTCTAGCCACAGCCCTAATTAAAGTCAAGTCAAAAAATGGTGGCTATGAAAGCCTTAGAGCATTAGTTGATAGTGGGTCGCAGTGCACTATTATATCAGAAGAAGCTGCACAAATATTAAATTTAACAAGAAAAAAGAGTTTCACTGAGGTTAGTGGAGTCTCTGACACTTGTATCTCAAAACATAAAGTAAATTTAAGTATAAAAATGCGCGATAATAAAAAAGATTCTCTTAGCATTGAAGCCATCATTCTTCCCAAACTAATGAAGGCTTTGCCAAACCAAACATTAAATATTGATAAATCTAAGTGGACGAAATATACGTTGGCGGACCCTCACTTTAATAAACCAAATAGGGTAGATCTTATTATAGGAGTGGATTTATATCCCCATATAGTCAAAAACGGAGTAGTTAAAATAGACGGACTACTAGGTCAAAATACGGAATTCGGGTGGATTGTATCCGGGTGCACCAAATCAAAAGGTGAAAAATTAATTGTGGCTACTACTGTGGAAGTAGAAAACTTAGACCGGTTTTGGGAAATGGAAAATGAAAATAATGATATTGAGGAAGAAATTTGTGAAAAACATTTCTTAGAGACCACTAAAATAGATGAAAATGGGAGATATGTGGTAAAAATTCCATTTAAAAATGAAAAAGAATTCGGAGACTCCAAAGCGCAGGCCATAGCGCGATTTTATAATTTGGAAAGAAAATTAAATAAAAATATAAAACTTAAAGAAAGTTACATTAAATTCATGCATGAATATATAAACTTGGGCGACATGATAGAGTCCAAGAAAGAAGGAAAATATTACAACAAAATTAAGGGTAGTTTTCGATGCCTCAGCGAAAACTACAAACAATAAAAGTCTAAATGACATTATGTGGGTTGGACCAAGAGTCCAAAAATATATATTTGATATCATTGTCAAATGGCATAAATGGCCATTTGTAATATCGGCGGACATTGAGAAAATGTACCGGCAAATAAACATTGATGAAGAAGATCAACAATATTTGCACATTATTTGGAGAGATTCCCCAAATAAAAAATTAAAAGATTACAAATTAACAACCGTTACATACGGAACAGCCAGCACCCTATTTAGCCACAAGAGTGCTTGCTGAAATTTCGAATAGATGCGAAAATCTTTCGATTAAGAAAATTATCAGAAATGATTTTTATATGGATGACCTAATGACAGGTGCTAAATCCATAAGAGAAGCCAAAGATCACGTTGAAGATATAACCTTTGAATTAGAAAAGGTGGGTCTCAACTTAAGAAAATGGATCTCGAATGTCTCAGAAATTGTGGAAGCTTTGGAAAGCAAAGAAGAAAATAAAATATTAGAGATTCGAGAAAATGAATCCATTAAAACTCTGGGGCTTCAATGGGAACCAATTAAAGATGAATTTAAATTTAATTTTAATTGTGAACACGTCGCTAATATTAATAAACGAATAGGTTTATCAACATTAGCAAAAATTTATGACCCCTAGGCTGGTTGTCTCCAGTAACCATAGTAGGAAAATTATTCATGCAGAAGCTATGGTTGACAGAGCAAAAATGGGATCAGAACTTGTCAGACCCAGATGCCAACGAATGGAAAGCCTTTAAAGAGAACTTAACTTCTCTTGAAGGTATTAGAATCCCCAGGTGGGTTAAATCCCAGGAAAATATGCCAGTACAAATTCATGGATTCTCTGATGCGTCCGAAAAAGCGTACGCAGCCGTAGTATATGCCAAAGTGGGATCCTCCTCTATGATTATAGCTAGCAAGAGCAAGGTTAATCCGAATAAAAATAGAAAAACCATCCCTAAATTAGAGCTATGTGCTGCACATCTTCTATCAAAACTAATAGATAGAGTTAGGACAGCAATTGGAGGGGAAGCAAAGGCATATGGATGGAGTGATTCAACGATCACACTAGCGTGGATTCGAAATGGGAATAATAAAGACAAATTTATTCGACGGCGAACTGACGAAATAAGAACTTTTAAGAACATTGATTGGAGACACGTTAGATCAGAAGACAATCCAGCAGACGTAGCGTCAAGGGGAATAACATCAGAAAAATTGTTAGAATGTGCAATTTGGTGGAACGGACCTCAATGGTTGGCCAAAAAAGAAAGATACTGGCCGAAAGAGTATAATTGTCAGTACCGCCTTAACAGGGAAATCAAGCCAGTTAATATTATCATTAATAGAAAGATACTTCTGTATGCAAAAATTAGAAAGAAATATTGCATATACCTTAAGATTTATTGAGGTAAAGTTAAAAAAGAAATCGTTTCCCACATATTTGACAGTGAATGAATTAAAATTGGCAAGAATTTTAATTATAAAACAGCAACAGGAAAGTCAATTTAGTTCAGAAATAAATTGCTTAAGGCACCAACAGGATATTGGAACTAAAAGCAAAATATTAGGATTAAATCAATTTTTAGATAAAGATGGATTATTAAGAGTTGGAGGTAGATTACAGAACTCCAGCGCAGAATTTTCGATAAAACATCCCTTAATTTTAGATAAGTGTCATTTAACCATATTAATAATCAGAAATGCACATAGGGAAACATTGCACGGCGGAATTAACCTTATGCGAAATTATATTCAAAGAAAATTTTGGATATTCGGATTAAGGAACAGCCTAAAGCATTATCTAAAACAATGTGTTAAATGTGCAAGATACAGACAAATTACAGCTGAACAAATCATGGGAAATTTACCAAAGCATAGAGTTACTATGGCTCACCCGTTTCTGAATACTGGAGTGGACTATGCTGGCCCATATCATATAAGATGCTCAAAAAATCGAGGCCAGAAATCTTATAAGGGTTACATTGCTGTATTTGTATGTATGGCGACCAAGGCTATCCATTTAGAAGTTGTAAGTGACTTGACTTCAGATGCCTTTTTAGCTGCACTAAGAAGATTCTTTTCCAGAAGAGGAAAATGTGCTAAAATATTTTCAGATAATGGGACAAATTTCGTGGGAGCCGCCAGAAAATTGGATGAAGATCTACAGAAGGCACTCAACGAAAATATTAAAATAATTCCAACATTAGAAAACGAACAAATTGAATGGCATTTTATTTCCCCGGCAGGACCTCACTTTGGAGGTATTTGGGAAGCTGGGGTGAAATCTGTTAAATACCACCTAAAAAGAATAATTGGGGATAATAATCTAACTTATGAAGAGATGGCAACTCTATTATGCCAAGTTGAAGCGGTATTAAATTCAAGACCATTATATACTACTAATACTGACATTGACGATTGGGAAGTTTTGACCCCAGGTCACTTCCTGATAGGAAGGCCCACATTAGGACCTATTGAGACCATTTCCGAGGAAAGAATTGGAAATTTAGATAGATGGAAATTAATTCAGAAAATGAAAAGAGAATTTTGGATTAAATGGAAGAATGATTATTTAAACACTCTTCAACAAAGGAATAAATGGAAATTAGGAATGCCAAACCTTAATAAAGGTCAAATTGTATTACTAAAAGATGAAAATTGCCATCCCGCTAGATGGCCCTTGGGAAAAGTAGAAGAAATGACTCATTTTACAGGTAATATACTGCTCTTTAACTTTCTTATACACAGCATTTCAGTCATTAGTTTAGAAGCCACACCTCGTCAAAGTTAAAAAATTTGAAAAAAATGCAAAAGTTTTGGAATAAATGGCTTCGTTAAAAATACACGCAAAAAAACCGAAATTAGTTTTATAACTTATTCTGGTAGATGGTACTTTGACAAAAAAAACAAGCTAATGATCATTAGAATCCACCAGAAAATGAATTTTATATCGATTTTTTAAGTTGGGCAAAACGGATATTACAGCCCTGTTAGAGCCCTGTCAGAGACCTGTTGTCTCAGTTAACAGCTGTAAACGGCCAAAAAATCATGGTTGTCCCAAACTTAAAATATTCATATAAAATTCATTTTCTGGTGGATTCTAATGATCATTAGCTTGTTTTTTTTTGTCAAAGTACCATCTACCAGAATACGTTATAAAACTAATTTCGGTTTTTTTGCGTGTATTTTTTACGAAGCCATTTATGCCAAAACTTTTGCACTTTTTTCAAATTTTTTAACTTTGACGAGGTGTGGCTTCTAAACTAATGACTGAAACTCAATGCTGTGTATAAGAAAGTTAAAGAGCAGTATATTACCTGTAAAATGAGTCATCGATGACCTCAGTCGGTTTACCAGAACTCGAGATAAAAAATAAAAAAGGGCCAAAAACGTTTTTTACACTTAAAAAAAAAATGACACCATACAAAAAATTATAAGTGTCCATTTCTTAATTAGGGAGATGTACTTTACCGGAAAATTAAGGTTGCCTTCGATTAGGGTGAGGTCGATTTTATTTTGTAAACTAGTGATACATAAGGGAAAAGACGACCGAGTCAGAGTAGTAAAAGTAAAACTACAAGATGGTTCAATTTTAAGACCTATTACAAAAGTTTGTCCTCTAACTGGAATTGAGGCTGAAGAGAACGAATCACCTATCTCGGTCAAGCAGACTAAGGGTAAGGGTACTCGCTGTAGCCCTAGAATCCATAAACTTGGATTAATGGCGATAATGTTAATGCTAATGTTATTTTGCCAGGTGTCTAATGCAAGTTCACCTACGCAAGGGAATCAAAAATGGTCAATCAAGAAATTACACGAGAATAATTCCATTTACTTAGATCCAATGGGAGACGTCGAAGTCATAGCCTCATCTTGGGATCTAATTGTATATTATAACATGGATCCATATTTCGACATGATAAGAAAGGGAAAACTGTTGAATGGAAAAATGAGAGTGGTGTATGACAAGCTTCATGGGTTTGAAGATCAATGTAATACTGTTCTTGATAATACTCAACGACAGATTACAGATTTAGAAGAGAACAATAAACTGTTTATGACTCAGGATAGGAAAAGATATAAGCGAGCTCCATTTGAGTTTATGGGCTCTCTCTATCACATACTTTTTGGTATAATGGACGCTGAAGATAGGGAAAACTTAGAGGGTAATATGAAGAACCTCTTAGATAACCAGCAAAATACTGCAGAATTGGTTAAAAAGCAAACCTCTGTAGTAGAATCTACAATAAATATCCTGAAAAGAAGTACGGATGATATAAACTCAAATTTTCGAAGTATGACTACGCGAATAGAAAACATAACAGAAGTTTTGAAAGAAAGTTACTATGTCTATAAAGAGTCAATTAACTTCTTTATGGTAACAAAACAATTAACTTCTTTAATTGAGGAATGTGAAAAGATTCAAGCAGGTGTAATAAGCTTACTCATAGATATAAACCATGGTAGATTGAATCCAAATATTTTAAAGCCAATGCAATTAAAAAATGAAATTTCCAGAATTAAGGATGCATTACTAGAAACCTTAGTACTTACAGGTAAAAAAACAGGAACTGAGTTAAAGGAAATTTACACATTATTAACAGCTAAAGGAATTTTTGTGGATAATAAGTTAATTTTGAATGTCAAAATTCCCTTATTTGGTAGACACCCTTCCCATCTTTTTAGAGTAATATGCCAGTCAAAATGAACAATGAGGTTATTATTGCAGACTTAAATTCTAAGTATTTAGTTTACAATTTTGAAATAGACTCCTATCATCTAATGTCGGAAGCTACCTTAAATAGGTGTCAAAAATGGAAAGCTAATAACGTAATATGTGAAGGTAATTGGCCTTGGAGTAGCGCTAATGACAATACTTGCGAAATAACTCCCTTTAAACCAAATAGTACCTCTAATTGTATTTATAAAAAAATTACTCAGATCAATTCTTACTGGGTTGAGTTGCAAAAGAAAGGTAGTTGGCTATTTAAGGTTCCAGAAATAACTAAAGCTAGAATTCAATGTAATAATTTACCGCAAGAATTAATAGACCTGCCAGAGCAAGGAATTTTAACGATTGTGTCTGTTTGCACTATAAGAACAGACGACAAAATATTAATAGCTCATCATAGTATTCAGTCAGAAGCTTATGAGCCAATATCAGTTTCATATGTAAGTAATATAAGTACGATTCCAAGTATTGTTTGGAATCCATTAACATTACCGATTATTGACCACAATAAAGAGTTAGCTAAACTAAAGAATGAATTAAAAGAAATAAGAGAAAATCACTATGAATTAAAAGGACTAAATTTTCATCACCTGTCAGGTCATGCGGCATTAATCGTAGGTTTAGCAATTATATTAATTTTAATTATTTATATGATAAGACGAATAAATGTAGCAAGACGAATGCAGGCCATAATTCTTCCTGGCCCCTTGCAGAATGTTCACACATGAACATGGCTTTGTTTGTAATATTGATTTGCCTCGCACTGTAAGTTTAAAAATACCAATTGTAATCTGTAAACCAAAATATCAGTGCATGAGTTCAAATGCTATCAACGCTATTTTAAGTTGAGCAACGCCAATGCAGCGTTCCAAAAATATGTCTAATAACGCTTATCTATTTATATTCTAATGCGCCCCTTTCCCCGACGCATTGGTCCATACTATTGTACTCCGCTGTACTCTATATAAGCTAGTGTTTTACAAAATAAAAATCAGTTGCCTAAGTATTTGCTAAGACATGCCAGCTAAGTCATTCACCCCAAATGCAACCCTGCTATTAGCAAGGATCCGATCCTCACACCAAAATACCCGAAAATACTATACTTAGGGATTTTGGGATTTTATGCATACGATGTCCACTCTAGAAGCCATGATTTCCGCATCTTTTATATCAGCGTCTCTCGTGACCAGTTCGTTCGCTCCGGAAAATTACTTAATTCGATCGCATCCAGTCATCGGCGAGTGAATTTCCTGCTAATCTGTGCATATTTCATCCTATTATTGTTCCTATTCTTGTTGGTGAGTTAATTTCTCCGAAATATTGTCGTTTTCTGACTGGAATTCCCCAGAACACAGAAACCACCGTGCGATTTCTAAGAATTGCGACAGTTTGCGAGCCCTCCCGCTGCGCTGCAGCGGTAACATTTTTTGTACATCAGTGCCACGCGAACGCCAGCCCGCCAGCCCGCAACAGCGTAAGGCCAATCTGCATCAGCGCGACGCCTGGATTTAACATTTCATCAGTGCCTACGTTTGGGCCGTATTTCATCATCGCCACGCCTGAATGTACATCGAGTGTGTTCGTTACACTATATTTAGCTCTGTTAAAATGACTTCTGCAGTCGTTTTTAAGGGCCGCCAGGATAGTGTTCCACCAAGGCGGTTTGTGTTTTGTTTTGACTGTTCTGCTTGGGCAGGCCTTTTTAATGGCCTCACCACAGATGTCAGTGAAAGTATTGATTAGGTTTTCTGATTCATGACTGTCGAGTACGTGAGTCGGTGGAGTATTTAGGTTTCTATCGAGGAGTTTTTTGTAGTACCCCCAGTTAGTGCGTCTTAGATTTCTTATGCCCTCGGCGGGAGGGCATTCTAGAGATATTGTAAATTCTACATATCGGTGGTCGGAGAAGGAGTATTCGGCTCCCACTTTCCACTCTTCAAGATGGTTGAGTAGGGTATCAGATATCAGGGTAATGTCTAAGACTTCCTTCCTATTTCTAGTGATGAAAGTAGGGTCATTACCTTTGTTGCAGATGAATAAGTTGGATTGAAGGAGATAGTCATAAAGTAACTCACCCCTTTCGTTCGTATTTGTACTTCCCCATTGTGTGTGGTGTGAGTTGGCGTCTCCACTAGAGTTGGGCGCGTGTCGTGTTATTTTTCGACACGAAACACGCACGACACGACGTATTCGCCGTGGAGACCCAAAATATAATATGATGGACGTTGATGCACTACGAGCAGTACAAACAAGTGGCCCAACGATACCAAGCACGTGCTTGTTACGCGCGGGACCCTTTATCAATTAGGGCAAAAATGCGAGTTCGCGAGGAAAAGACATGAAACCAAATACTACAAATACTACAACTAAGATTGAAGCAAATGAGATAAAATTTTAGTTTTTAATACGGGGATAGATGTTGAAGTGCAAATTAAATGATAAAGATTGTTATAATTTTTACATAGAACGCGAAAAGGCTCATGCAGAGTAAAATTTGATGTACATCGAGGCAAATTAAGAGGGTAATAATTTCGTGTTAGTCTAACGGGAACATTAAAAGTTAAACGGTTTACCAGTTCTACGGAATCAATATCACCTCTTATAAGATTTTGCATAAAAATAGTACCAAGCATTATTCTACGGTTTTCAAGTGTAGGTAAATTAAGCAATAGTAATCTACTCTGGTAGGAAGGTAGCCTTACGTTTTGATCCCAGTTCAAACTACGAAGGGCAAAAAGAAGAAATTTTTTTTGCACCGACTCAATACGGTCGATGTGCACTTGATATTGTGGACTCCAAACTGAAGAACAATATTCCAAAATAGGACGGACAAGGGAGGTAAATAATAATCTGGTTGTATAAGGGTCATCAAATTCCTTTGACCAACGCTTTATAAACCCAAAAACACTCATAGCTTTATTGACAGTGGCCATTATGTGGCAATCAAATTTAAGTTTTGGGTCGAGAAGAACACCTAAATCGTTAATTGAATATATACGGTCGAGTGGTGTATTTTGAAGAGAATAACTAAAAAACGTAGGAGTGCCCCTATAAAAAGTCATAACGTTGCATTTAAGGCAGTTGAGATTTAAAAGGTTGTACTCACACCATCCCTGAAAACAATCAATATCTGACTGTAACTTGAAACCGGACCCTACATCTTTATATGATAAACAAAGCTTAACATCGTCAGCGTACATTAGTACACGAGAATGAGCTACGATAGAGGGAAGATCGTTAATAAACAAAGTAAACAGCAAAGGGCCTAAATGACTACCTTGAGGAACTCCAGATGTCACGTTGATCATTTTAGAAACAGCGCTCTTAAATATAACCCTCTGAGTCCTACCATTCAAGTAACTTGAAATCCAAGTTAATAGATTACATGGGAACCCAAGCTGATCTAAATTGAATAAAAGGAGAGAGTGGTTAACAGAGTCAAAGGCCTTACTAAAATCTGTATATATAACGTCAGTCTGCATGTTATTCTTATATCCATTTATTACAATAGATGATAGTTCAAGAAGGTTGGTGGTGGTCGATCTTCGCTTAACAAAACCATGCTGACACGGTGATATTAGCGAGGAACATAAATGCTGCAAATGAGAAGTAATAATACATTCAAATGCTTTAGTAATTGCCGACAATTTAGAAATGCCTCTATAATTCTGGGCATCCGCCTTCGCACCCTTTTTGTGGAGTGGAATAATGAAAGAGTCCTTCCAGATAGTTGGAAAAACTGATGATGAAATAGACAAATGAAAAAGTTTAAGAATCGGTTTACAAATGGTTGAAGCACAAAACTTAAGCACACTCCCAGGGAGTCCATCAGGACCGGGAGAATACGTTGGCGTTGTTGTTGCTAAATCCTTTAAAAGAGAACTTTCGGTAATTACAGGGGTAAAAATACAATTAGCCCTATTTAAGTGGTTAGGGTAGGTAGGGTTTGACCAAGCAGCCGAACTATAAGTAGTTTGGAAGAACTCGGCAAATAAATCCGCAATTTCAGAATCCGACGATGCCTCTTTTGAGTTTAAACGTACCGATGAAGGCAATGCCGAAGACTTGCGCTTGGCATTAACGAAGTTATAAAACTGCTTCGGATCATTTGAAAACTCAAATTTACATCGATTTAAATACATGGAATAGCAATGACTGTTGAGAACATTAAAATCTGAACGAGCCACAACATATTTCGCAAAATCAGATGGCTTTCCCGTTTTTTTATACTTTTTATAAGTGTTGGATTTAAGATTTTTAAGTCTTTGAAGCTCATTGTTAAACCAAGGAGGCCTGTTTAGCTTCGGAGGAAGACTGTCAGGCACGCATTCGTCAAAAAAAGTGTTTAAAACGCTATAGAAAAGTTCAATTGCACTGTCAATATCCATGCAATTGTACAAATCAGTCCAATTATATTGAGAAATCATGTAGTTTAGTTTATTATAGTCACATTTACGAAAGCATCTCCTTTTAGTTTGAGGAACTAAAGGAGAAAGGGTATCAGTACAGGGGAGGCCAATTGTCAATTCCAAAGTTGGATGATATTGGTCTTCAGGTACAACAAGTGCGTCAATTCTAGCTACAGTGACTTCATGCGGATCTAAAACAAAGATCTAATTGTCTATTTAATGAATTTCGTATAAAGCTTACTTGCTGTAACGATAATTCTAAAAGGCCATCCACAAAATCATGGGCGGATAAAGGAGTAGCGACAAGTGAGTCAGTGGAAAGAGACCAAGAGATATTTGGGAGATTAAAGTCACCCAAAACAATCAAAAGGTCTCTGTTGGAAAGAAAGGATAGAACAGATTTTATAGCAGATAGATGGTGCTCATAAATTTTTAAATCAGAGCCAGGAGGAATATAAGAGCAGGTTAAAAAAATAGATAAGGATTGAATGGAAACTTTGACACTAACAAATTCAATATCGTTAGGGATATGAATGTTAAGCCTCTCCGATGTTAAACTAGAGGTAACGGCAATCAGAACACCACCCCCCCTACGCGGGGAGCGATCGGTCCTGTAGGTGTTAAAGTTCATTGACAAAACTTCAGAGTCAGATATCTTTGGTTTCAGCCAAGTCTCCGTAAAAGCCAAAATATCTTCAGTAAATGCAGAGGAGTCAGCATAAAGCTTTGGTAGCTTCATATTTAGTCCTCTAACATTTTGATAAGCCAAAAATAAACCTGTTAGTTTTTTGGCACAGTGGAAGGCCTATTATTAGGCACAGTGGAAAGTTGATTATTAGGCACAGTGGGTGGCCTGTTATTTGTTCTCGGTTTATTGGGAACAAATTCTTTTATTACCAAATCATCATTAAGCCAAAAGCTTTCAGAAAGTAGTACATTAAACACATCAGGCGGAGCAAATATTTTAAAAGAAGATATCCTACGGGCGTACGAAAATCGGAATTGTTCAACTTCAATGTCCTCGGATGGGAATTTTTCACGTATGAATTCCATAACATCCTCAGATTTGGTATCCGGGGTAAATCTAGAAACAAACAATTGCTTCCTATGTGGAACAACTGAAAGTTTCTTACGCCCCCCAGCAGCAGTCTGAACCTCACTCGGCTGGGACCCAGAAGCGGTACCTACTGTATCTACGGTCAGCACCGACTTCTGTGGCTCAGGTAGGCATCCAGAAACAGGGTCATCTCCGGAACTGGCTGTTACCATAGGCACAGGTGGCTCGCTTACCCTGCTTTTTAGGAATGCCTTGATGTATTGAGAGTAGGTCCTACCGAAAATAATAAAGGTTGGTCCAATTATATAGGCCACGTAATTGAAAATGTCGGCAAACATCGGTTTTTTGTATTCTTAGCTATACCGCGGAACCTGTAGGTGATGGAAAATAATTTTGTATGGGACTTTTTCTCAGGAGCACCCAAATATCATGGAAAACTTGAAATGGTTCGTGGAAATTTCACAAAGTTTAATTTTGTGTTCCTGTGTAATTTCTTATTATTAAATTGGTCGCAAACTGAGTTGAACCCGTCATTGAGCTGTGTGAAATCTCGTGAAAGGTTCAATAGTCCGTCTCGAGTCTGCCTCATAAAGCTGCTCATTTCGACTGTCATTTCCTTGCAGGACTCACATGCCCACATGAGACCGGTACGCATTTCAATGAAATCTTTAACTCTGCCAGTAAATCCTGCACATTTGACGTGCATGACCGAATCGCAGAGCCAGCAGATAATAAAAGAATCTTTGGTTGACATCGGAAGAGCACAACTTTTCTTTATACAGATAAGGGCCATTTTATAGGAAAAAAAGATTATTCAAAGAAATAGAAAATAAAATGTGGAAAATATACCTCGAGTAAATTTGGCACTGGGATCAAATTCCAAAACCGCAAAAAACACAAAACACAAAAGTATAAGAGCGCGAGATCGCGAATTAAGTCGAGAGCAAGAGAGCGCGACAGAAAAAGTGTTCAATCGACTGAGCGTGGCTTGTGGGGCACCAACAACAAAACGAACGAACAGTTACAATGTAAAGCAAGAGAGAGAGAGACTATGAGAAAAGCACCCAAGAGTCTACAAGAAATTTGGCAGGTTCCGAGAGAGCGAAATTACAGTTATAATAGAGCGGAATAGAGAGAGAGAAAAAGTGAGAGAATACAAGAGCAAATTTAGAGAGTGCAAAAATAATACCAACAAAGCCAAGATATTAAACAAATCTAATGGAAATTATTAAAACAACTAAAACCACATACCCGTTAAACAGGGAGATCTATTTAAAACACTAACGCGATTGTTAGGCAAACTTTGTTAGTAAGCTAAACACAAAACACTTGCGAGAAAATCACAAAAATAAATAAGCTTATACAAAATGATGCCAGGAGCAAAGTTTGGGAAACTTTTAAGTTAGTGGAGTGTGATGCAAACAAGTTGGACTTTGCTTGCTGCAATAAATGCAAGGCAGTGTTTGCCTAGTCTGGAAAAACGGGAACTGGCGGCCTCAATCGACATAAATGTGGAATGGAGAACCTATGCGCCAACTTAATATGACAGATTTTTCCAAGAAAAAAGTACCACAAAAAGTTTTGGATGATCTCGCTCTAAAGCAATTGAGATTGAGACTGACAATGGAGCGAACATTGTATCAGCTTTTAGTAAATTTAAAAGATTGTCCTTCTCATGCCATAACATTAATTTAGTTATTATGAAATTTTTGAGAAAACCAAAGTTTTTAAAGTTTCTGAACTTATAGAGGCTTCAAAAAATCTTGTTAAGTACTTTAAGCACTCCGAACTCAACAACAGATTAAGTAAGTCAATTAAACAGGAAAGTTAAGTCATTATTACTCGAAAAGAACGAGCTAAAGCGAATAAATGACTTAGACTTCGACATAATGGAAGAACTTTTACACTTTTTAAAGCTTTTTAAGGAATGTTCGGAAAAATTCAGTTCTGAAAAACAACCCACTATCCACATCTATGTTCTGTGGGTTAGTAAATTAATTAAACATTGTAAATCAAATATAAAGGACTCCTTTGCCATATCGCAACTTAAAAGAAATACTTTGCAGTCACTAGAAAAACGCCTTAGCCCAAATGATATTCATTATTTAGGACTCTTCCAAAACCCACCGTTTAAGGAGCTTGGTTTTCTTAGTGCTGAACTAAAGGATCATGTCTTATCACTTGTTAAAATTATGTTACGTAACCGACATGGGAGCTGCTACGAGTGTTTTAAGAACGGCATCACTGAAACTAGTGAGTTTGAGGAGTGTAAAGATGAAAACCTAAAAAAAATTTAGCTTGACAAAAATGAAGTTGATTTCGAAATAGAAAATTATTTTCAAAGCTCAAAAGACTGTGAAAACGATATATTAAATTATTGGAGAAATGCCAATCATCTAAAGTTATTGCAAAAACTTGCAAGGAATATTTTAAGCATCCCAGTTAGCTCTGAAACAAGTGAGATGGTAATCTCTACATCGGGGAACATAATTACCGAAAGAAGGACTCGGCTGTTAAGCTCTAATGTAGAAAAACTTTTATTTTAAATAAAAACATGTAACAAAAATATCCAACTGTTTAATAACCAAAAAAAAATCTATATTAAAATAAAAAAAATTTATAAAATATATATTTTTATTTCGTGCGTGTTCGTGTCGTGTCGTGTTTTAAAATTATTTAATTGTTTCGTGTTCGTGCTTGCTGGCAACTCGAGTTTCGTGTTCGTGCTGTGTCGTGTTGAGAAATGTTGACACGCGCCCATCTCTAGTCTCCACCCAGGATGAGTTCCTTAGATGAGTGCGTGTGTATGAGTTGTTGTGTTATGATGTTTGGTAATGGCCCCTCTTGGTCATGAGCCAGGTAAAACGATGATATGGTGTGATAAGTGTGTGAGTTTAGCTCCAGCCTGACCGTGGTAAGGTCGCTCTCGCTAAACTGTGGGATTAGAAATGTGTTAAAGTGTGTTTTAGTGAGAATGCAGGTCCTAGGTTTACCCTTACCTTTAATGTGAAAAAGCTTGTATGTGTGGGTTGATAAGCAGATGTTGTCTCCAACAATCCATGGCTCTTGGATGAGGACTATGTCTATTTTGCCCGTTTCCAGACGGGTGAGGAGGGCAGCAGATGCTGCCTTGCTGTGGTGCAGATTAATCTGTACACACAAAAAAAAAACTTGGTAAAATCAACTGTAATAATTGTCAAACAGGCCCCAACCAGCAAAATTGTCAATTCTACTAAGTAAATAGTCATTTCACAACAACAAAATACACACAATTAGCAAAGACACAAACCCAAAGCAAAAACAAAATACACGTAACTATTTTAATAGTTACGTAACTATCTTTGTTGGTCAATTTTACCAAGCAAATTTTTTTGTGTGTAGATACTGCACCATTTTGCGGGCTGGGCTCGGGCTGGGTACCCTCAACTTCCTCCACAATGTCCTAAAGCACACTGCGCCACAATCGGTCCGTGTCGTGGGTGCTCAACTGCTTTAGAGTCTCGGTGAGCTCCGAATCAGTCGACACGTACCCTGTGTGGAGGTCCCCCTTGTGCTCCATCTCGTCGTCGCTCGGGGGTTCGTAGGACGCACATGCAGCCAGATTGTCTGCCGCTAGTTTGTCCGTGCCGTATATGCGGAGTTGCACCTTGTCGAAATCGTAGTTGACTCGGTTATGTGATGCTGCCAGGGGTTCCAGGCATGCCTGGTTGAGAAGAATCACCACGTTCATGGTGACGCGTTCAGTCTTCTTAACCTTTACCACCTTCCAACCTTCTGTTGGGAGCTTGGGGTTGAGCCTTGCCAAGAGGCTAAGAATAGCCTCTGGCTCACAGGGTTCAGACGGCAACCACACCCTCGCCCTTGGTCTGGACGGGATATCCGCTGCCTCGCAGACGGCTAGCTTGGCCCCGGGGTAGACCTCGCCAACTTTGGTAATGGCGGCCTTGTAGAGCGCTGCCGATCTCTCGTCCTCACAGGCGATCAACTTTACGTTGCCCTGGTATCACCCTGCATCTGTGCAGTCAGGTGGTGGTCCTGGGTTTTCGTCCAGCACTTTCAAGGCCACCGTCGCAAGTGCCCGCCTAACTTGACCCGACTGGTTCCTTGGGATCCTACAGCCTTCATCGTTCTGGTCGATGACGCCGATGATCTTCCGATCCTTCACCACTTCGGCAAAGTATCTAGACCACGTGCCGCGGCTGGTTGTCTTGGCCTTCTTGCTCGCTGGTTGCGCCACCTCGATCGACCTCTCCCGCTTGTTGCTGTCGCTTGGTATCTTTGCGGGGTCGAAGTCTGGAATTACTGCCTTTGCCCAGGCTATGTCCTCCTGGATCTTTTGGTAGTCCTCCTTGGAAGCCTGATCCTCCCGTATGGGGTTGGTGGCCAGACGTTTTAAGATGCGGTTTGCCTTCTGATTTGGTGTCCGCCTGAACTCCTTGGCCCTGGTACTTATCACAAGGTCAGTCTTTGCACCTCCCTCCGATTGGTTTGGCTGGTGAGCTGCCCAGCGTTGGTGGGTGTTTTCGGTTGGCCCTTGCGGTTCGTGGGGGCTGCCTGGTCCGCAGGCCTTGGCTGGTGTCGATGTTGCATAAGTAGGGGCTTTCGGTACGGTACCCTTGCTTACTTGGTCGTCATTGGTGGTGACTTCCGACTTTTTAAGAGTGTCGGACTCTACGTTTGCTTTTTTAATTATCTTTGAATTCTCCATACTAGTTCCCACAAGCTGCGCAGAAAGGACAGGTCCACCCGGGCAGAGATCCGCTATACCCGGGTAAGGCTAGTTAGAACAGGCGGTCGCCTCTTGCCTGAGCCCACCGTTAGAGACTGAGTTATTTGTTGACTCGGGCTCCCAGCCAGATTGACTTTCGACACGGTTCGAGTGACACCTTAGTCCAGCCCGGGGTGAGATGAGTGTTGGGGGAATAGGGAAGAGGTAGGCTTATGTGTGGGGAGTGGGTTTGTGTGAGCTATTTGTCGGAGGCGGCAGCACAAGCGCGACGTCGGCACTGCTACGGCGCAGATACCCGCTGACTGTCCGGGGCTACTTATTTGCGCTTCTTATTGGGGCCTAACGGTGGCTGGGCCGTGCCAACATCCACGCTTATTCTTAGCTACCCTGGATAAAACCAGGGCGTTCGCTATCCGCAACCTGCGACCCGTTCGGTAGCCTTCAGCTCGGCGCCCTCCAAGCCATCCCACTAGCTTATTGGCTGAAGGTCTTGATTAGCACTAAAATATGTGCTAGGGCTGACTTTGGAACATTTTTCGTTTTCAAGATATATAAAAAAAACAAAGACTTTCGCACGCGACACCAATAGAAGTGACTTTTTTGACTTCCTGCTTAACTTTCGATTGTAACGAAACGTGAAAGAATATTTTAATGCAGTTAATTTTATAGTTTTCCTTGTTCTTTCTTCTTTAAAATGTATTCGGTTTGATTATCGAAGTGACTGTCACACGCTACATGTTGCACGCGACAGATTTTTCCGTCATTTTCTTAGGTGGCTTTTCTGAAACCTTAACGTCAAAAAAACCGTTTCAAGCCATTTTAAAAAATACCAAAAAAAGACTTTTTTGTCTATATAACAGTTATTGCCTTGGAAAATTATCCAAGGATACTTAAATTACTTAGCTTAGTTGAGGATCCATTTATCTAGAATCAAATATCAGTGCAAAATCATATAGAAATATGTTTTTTTCAAGTTTAACGCTTTTCTCTGAATCTCAGATTTTAGATCTCAGAAAGTACAAAAGCTAGAAAGTTGGGATTACCAAGCAAGTTTGTTTCAGCCGAAAGCCACGCCCTTTTAACGTCCACAATCGTTTCAAACGACTTTAAAAAGTGTGTAGCGCTCACATCTTTAATGATTTCGCAAAAGTATAAATGAAATTTTTTGTTTTGTCGTCTCCCTCACTAACTGGTATTTGTCGGAGTACGCAACTAAAGCGTTCTCTTTTGTTATACCCGTTACTCGTAGAGTAAAAGGGTATATTGTATTCGTGCAAAAGTATGTAACAGCTAGAAGGAAGCGTTTCCGACCCCATAAAGTATATATATTCTTGATCAGGGTCAATAGCCGAGTCGATATAGCCATGTCCGTCTGTCCGTCTGTCCTTCTGTCTGTCTGTCTGTCTGTCCGTTTGAACGCTGAGATCTCGGAAACTATAAAAGCTAGAAGATTGACATTTTGCATGCAGATTCTAGGAGTTCCTACGCAGCGCAAGTTTGTTTCAAAAGGGTGCCACGCCCCCTCTAACGCCCTCAATCACTTATATACACACAAAAAAATTTGCTTGGTAAAATTGACCAACAAAGATAGTTACGTAACTATTAAAATAGTTACGTGTATTTTGGTCTTGCTTTGGGTGTGTGTCTTTGCTAATTGTGAGTATTTTGTTTTTGTGGAATAACTATTTACTTAGTAGAATTGACAGTTTTGCTGGTTGGGGCCTGTTTGACAATTATTACAGTTGATTTTACCAAGTTTTTTTTTGTGTGTACGATTTTAAAAATTTCAATATTTCGAAAAAGTAAAAATGCAGTTTTATTGTGTTTATCAATACCTTTCGAAATGTAGAAGAAATTTTTTAAATCGGACCATTCGTTAAAAAGTTACGGCGGATCAAAGTTTTTATCTCCATCTCCTTCGCACTCCCTTTAGCTAAGTAACGGGTATCTGATAGTCGGAGCACCCGACTATAGCGTTCTCTCTTGTTTTCTTTGAAGCCGTTTCCCCAATTCTTATATTCAATTTCAAAAGACCTTGTCAAAGCCGTAGCTGATCTCATTTGGAAAAAACCTTGAAAAGTATCACTATTTTATTTACCTTATTTTTAAAAACCTTTTATTTCCTTTACGATTTTGAGATTTTTTTTAGTTTTAACTAATACAACTCTGAGAATAACTTAATATTTTTAATTTTTATATAAAACTCAAGTATTAACTGTTATTTTTCACGGGGGATTTTCCAAAATTAAGTTCAATTTTTTTGAGTATACTTACATATGTGCCTATTTACGGCATTGTTCGGCTCAATCATAAAAGCAATTATTTGAGGCTTAGAAAGGGACACATGTATATGACATTTACGGGGATTTGCTTGGATAAGATGGCAAGGCCACTTCGCATTTAATCGTTAAATATTCTTCAGCTTTAAAAAATTAATTTCTAAGTTGGTAACAAAAATTACCGTAAATGAATAGTATAATCGGCCGTGAAATTTTACATTTTAAATACCCACTTTAAAGTTTTCTAAGGCTGTGCCAGTTAGAAATTTAATTTGTGTTTCCCTTTCAAAACATTGATATTATCGAATCGATATTGTCAAAACATCGGAAATATCAGAGACCTAAAATAACTGTTATTGAACATTTTTCTTTAAAAAAAATCATGCACATTGAAGAGTCATACATTTTTTTTAAATACATCACTATTTTTATTAGCCATTGTAGTTCATTTTTTTAATTTGGTTTAATTTGAAAATATTCAGTCTTTGAGGCATAAACTCCAGTTTTAAAGATACAAATCTAAAATTTTTGTTATATACTTTAAAGGCTAAGATGTAATTTCGGTTTTTGTTGCTTTTTGAATCGGACCACATCTTCATCCTACGCCCACGCCGCATATATACATTTGAAGGAAAGGATTTAAAGAAAATGTAATTTGTGTTGGTAACTGTAATACAATTTCTGTTTTTGTTAAATTTTGAATTGGACCATGTCTCCATCAACCGCCCACGCCGCATATTTACTTTTAAAGGCAAGGATCTAAAAAAATTTATTTGTAAATAAATATTTCATATTCAACGCCTTTCGCAATGCGACATCAGTATAAGTGAGGCATTTGCTACCAGGTTTGCCACTTGGCGTGTCCTTTTCCAAAATGTAAATTGTTAAGTTCGATGATAGTCACTGGGAATGATTTTACTTAAACCGGTCCATTATTCTGTGACAATTTTGCAAATTTCGAGTATAGAGGGCAAAAAACTGCATAAGTTTCTTTTTATTTATTGTCTGCTGACTATCGCTTAATTCGATTTAGTTCACAGTTAGCAAAACAAATTCCATCACAGCGGATTGTTGCCGGTTGTTGTCGATCCAAACATTAAGCAATGTGTAGTGACAGAACTCGAATGCAATATGTAGGTTTTACGTACAACGTGCAAAAGGTATTGATAGGGTTCGATTAACAATTGCTTGGTTTATTACTTCCAATATTTACCTTGCCTATACTCCCCTATACTCACAAGTTACAGACCACAGAAAGCAAATAAAATGTCTTATTTATCATCTAAAAACTATGCAACAACACATTGAACAAATGGACAAAAAAGCACATATAATAAACATTCAGTGTTTATAACACCAGTTTACAAAAAAAAATCTATGGAATATACCATGAATGAAACCTTTGTTTTCCGGTAAGGTACGTCTTCCTGATTAAGAAAATGGCACTTAAAATTTTTTTTATAGATAAAATTTTGGTTTTAAGTGTAAAAAACGTTTTTGACACTTTTTTAATTTCTAATTTGAGTTGTGGTTAAACGATTTCAACCATAAATGACTCATTTTACAGGTAATAGAATGCTCTCCAACTTTCTTATACACTGTAATTGCGATATTTTTTTAAAGACTTTTAATTTTTCGGCTGCGGTTGACATACTCAGAGAATTGCCCATATAAAGATGGATAACGCCATACGATTTTTTGCACACGATTTTTTGGTGTTGGCTTTTCAACTGGCCTTTTGCTCTCTTGCCCAAAAGCCAGCGAGAGAGCGCTCTAGAGCCAGCCGCTCTGTTGTACGCATACAGCGACTGCCGACGACTGTATGAGTGCACATGTATTCACAAGCATTTCCTGGCTGCAGCGCGCTGGCTTAATATACTCTTTATTTTAAAATTAATGTAATTTAAATGTAATGCCTTTTATGATAATTATTCGAATTTAGTATATTTTTTAGTAATGACCAAATATATGTACGTATATAAAGATCCCTAATTTATTTCATACATTACTTGAAGTTGGAATAATTGTCATTAGGGTATTCGGCGTGCGACGTGTAAACGATTCTCAGGAGCCTCAGAAATATTGTGATTGAACAGGTTGTGTTGGAACAGTCACGGTCCCAGAGGGTTTCCACTTATTTCGAGCTCTGGTTCACAGCATACAGATAGCTGAAATCTTTATTTAAATTCAAAATGAGTTCACAATCAATCAAATTAAAATATTTTAGCTTACACTTGTGGTTTGCCGCTCTTTCACTTCCAATAGCGTCACTTCTTATTCTTACATTCTCAAGTTTTTCAATACTAGAATCTAGATATGACACTGACTAACAGTGTTGAACAACTAAACAATGTTATCGACCAAGCAGTGTTGAATAACTTTACAGTGAATTTAAATTAACAGATTTTGAAGTCAAATAACTCAACTTTTGAAGATGGACCGTTAGCGCGCGGCTACATTCTTATAAGCCTCGCAACATTTCCCACCTCGTGATTCTTCTGCGTGACTGCGCTGAGTATCACCAATCCTCATAATGTCCAATTTAGCCAGTTTGACTGCAGGGCGAGTAACAAATCCTCCGGGTGTACGCACAACACCGCTACATCCACGACGATCCCTTTTGTCCAGGTGTTTCGCTTGCTTGTTTCATCAACGACAAGAACCACGTCGTTCACGGAAATTGGAGCTGGGTTCGGCTGAAACCATTTTGTACGTCTCGTCAGGGTGGGTAGATACTCTCGAATCCATATTTTCCAGAAACAATCTGCCAGTTGACCAGCAATGCGGAAATGCTTGGCTAAGCCTAATCCGTTAAGGTGCATTCGACATTAGCCAACGCAGCGCGCAATACTTCCTCGCGCAGTCCGGCGTTCGACAAAATTTCCGTCAGGATCGACCATACGCACCATACGCTCCCAGCAGCCGCCCATATCAGGCGATCCCGGAGGAATAAAACTAAACGACAACTCCGAATACTTCCTTTCCACTGCTATCAACGTCAGCATACGCTCGATCTCTTGCGCGAGTACTCTACTGGCTCCCCGAAAATTCGTTCCATTGTCGGATAGCAACTTAAGGGGCACACCTCTGCGAGCAGTAAACAGATGAGTCCGTAGAGAGACACAGTACCAGTTCTAATTAAACAGCGCGAACTGTTAGACAGGTAAATAAATCTCCCCATCTCTTCTCGCGACGCCTTCCTACATCAATCGGTCCAAAGTAGTCTACTCCCTTAAACGTAAATGGCAGTGTATACGGCGATAGACGTTCCTTTGGCAAAATTCCCATCATCGGTGGACTGGGTTGTGCTCGCCTGATGCAGCAAACGGGGCAGTTTTTGATGATTTCCTTCACAAGGGCTCTCAGGCCTGGTATCCAATAGTTTTGACGTTGACATGCATGCAGATGATGGTACTTCCGGTGGTGACACTCTACTATAAGGTATGCAATCCTGTGGTGATGCGAAAGTATAACAGGACGCTTAACACTAACTTCTACATTTTCGATAGCATCGATTCGACCCTGCATGCGAAGCACTCCGTTTGGGTCCAGGTACGGTGAGCATTTATAATGCTTTTCCAGTTTGGCATCGATTTTCCTTAAGGCATCGAATTTCGTCAAAAAATTCTTCCTCTTGACATGTCCTTATGAAAATTGTGTCCATTTCCACATCACGCTTAAGCATCAGCAATCTCTCCAGCTCAGGTCCGTGCGGTTTCACAGGAAGAAGGCGTAGAAAGTCTAACACTCTTTTTTGAACGCACGCAGACGCTTCAGTTTGCTGAAACGTAATGGATCCGGCATAACAGATGCCAGCGGCGAGACCTGTTTCTTACTTTCCTCTTTGTGGTACAACACTTGAGTCTCTCTGGCTTTAGATATTTCTTTTCCGAGTGGCCACTCCGACTCATCCTGCAACAGATAATTCGGTCCTGAAAACCATCGTATTGAACTATTTACCTCAACACCTTTTGACCATTTTGTACCATCATCCGCTACATTTAGTTCCGAGGGTACCCAGCGCCATTCACCAACTTCGGAACCTTCAAGAATTTCTCCGACACGCAAAGCTACGAATTGCGGGTACTTGCGAGCGTCGGATTTTATCCAGAACAGAACATCTTGAGCATCAGTCCAGAATAGGCGTTTCTCAACTTCGGTTGATAGCTCAGACTCCAAACACTTGGCCAAGCGCAATCCCAAAACCGCTGCCATTAATTCCATTCGTGGTACTGCGTATATCGCCTGATACCGATATAAGGCGTTCTCTGAAGCGCAACAGCACTCCCATCAAGGACACCAACATATGTGGTCCTTTTAAAAGCGTGTCGTTTAGTGATACGAACTTGCGCTGCCGCGTTTGTTACCGTGAATATAGGAAGATACCAAGAGCGTGGATTTTTAGACAACTCCCATTTTTCAAGTTTGCGAATGTATCTCTTCTCCTCGTAGTGCTGCATGGTATTGTATCTTTTAACATTTTTGCTTCAAGGCACTTGAGCTTTTTGAGAGCCATGGGGTACGAATCGGGCATATTGACTTTGTCGTATTTCCACTACTTTGTAGTTGCCTCCATTATCTTTAGCGCATGTTCGTCTTCCTTAGATCGCAACGGTTTTTTAGGAATGTTCACGCCGAATGATTCCAAGGGGAAAAACGCCTTCATAGTTTCGTCAAGTTTGCGCGTACCGCAAACTGTAGTGCAGTGGCAGATATGCAATACACGAGGCGGCGTGTCATTTTCCGGTCCTTGGCGGCCATACACAGCCCATCCTAATTTACATCGAACAGCAATAAGATCATCATCTTCAGCTTGACGTAACTCCAGCGGCACACTGATCTTAATGTTGTCCAGGCCGATGATAATTTGCGCTTTGGCATCTTTGTATGTTGAGATCGGAACCGTACTCAAATGCCGACGTTCCTTGAGTGTCTGATCATCGTGGAAGATCCAAGTTGCTTACGGTGCGCACTCCCTTAAGTACATGTCTTACTTCCGGTTAACCCTCAGCGGAAACACAGGCGCTGACGATCTTCGATTTTGACTCGCTTTGGGTCACGTCGCTAGTCCACTTTAGGCAAAGCTGCTCCTCTGGCCCGTCAAGCCCTAGTTCATCGGCTAACGATCGTTCTATTAGAGTGCATGATGCTCCTTCGTCGATTAGAGCATAAACGTCTATGCTACGGGAATTATTGTATAATGTCACTGGTATATAACGGAACAGAGCCTTCGTTGTTGATCTCTCATGGAAGAAAACCGTAAACTCGCTGGTCTCTGATCCCCCGGTTTTTGCAGGACTCTCCTCCTTGTCATTGCGATTCTCGCTCTTAATTTCAGTATTCGGGTAGTGCAGCAGCACGTTGTGCGGTAACTTACATCCATCGATATTGCAAACTTTCTTTACTCTGCAGTTACGGACAAGATGCTTTCCAAAACGTCGCTTGGTCGCTTGGATTTAATGAATTCCACTCTCGACTTGGTGGACATGGATAAGAATCCTTTGCAATTTGCCAGACCATGGTCGCAGCCACATTCTGGACAAGGATTTTCTTCTGTGACGTGTGCCTTCGACTCGCCGACGTCATTGTTTTCCAGAATTTCGTGCACTAGCAGGCACTCCTTTGAATCCCTTCCACTTTTATCCCTCTCTGTTGAGTGACATTCAACCATCGTTGCGCACATCGCTATACCAAAAAGCCACTTGTCGAACGTGGTCAAATAGGCGGCACCAGATGCTAAGCGATGTCTGCCCCAATCCAGCTTAAGATCACTCGGCAGCTTAGCGAGCAAATCATTCAGCAGAGAAGAATCATTAAGGTATTCCTGTAGTCCAACTGACATCATTGTGGCGCAATAATTCAGGACTGCCAGTGTTGTTGGGTTTAATGGGCGGCTCTTCTTTTAGCTTCCGTTGCAAGCTAGCATGCACTATATCTGAACGCCCATACAACATCCTAAGCGTTCCAATAGCATAAGGTACCATATCTGGGATCATGAGCTTTCCCCGGACGGCTTCCAGCGCAGATCCTTTCAGACACTTCTGGAGCCTGATCAGATTCTCTTCGTTGATAAATCCACATCTCTCGGTTGATTGTTCATAATTGCTTATAAATAAAAGCCACTCTTCGGGTTTTCCGGTGAAAACTGGCAGGTCTCGTGATATGACCTGACGCGATGCAACTTGAGCTGGTGTTAATGTGAATCCCGATGATCCTACGTGTGGGAGCTGTGTGCCGGCAAACTGTGGCATATGTCTTCCTGCTCCAACGTTACCAGCATTGAGTCCAGCATTATAAGCGGCATTTGGCTGTGGTACAAAACCAAGTCCACTACTTGGCGGAACGAACGCACCATTTTGATGTACAAACATTGGTACATTGTTTGGTGGCGGCCCGCATTGCGCTGCGGTATTTGTTGGTGTGAACTGCCCTGCGTTGTTTTTCTGAAGATTCGCATAAAAAAATGCGTTTGGTATAAATTCTGGCCCCGCCCTCCTATCAGCATAAGGAGGCGTGACCCTTTGCGCATTCATGTTGCACGTGTTCACTTGCTGTATGAACTGCTGCCCTGCCCAATTCTGCGAAGCGTCGTAACCGGCATGATTAAACGTGACCGGTGTGCTCGCATTCTCAAGCGACACAAACTGATTCGAGTGAATCACAGTTTGTCTGGATACATTCTCGTCCTCAAAACCTCTGAATGGCCCAGTAAAATTGCATCCTGCGTTTCCAACTGAACCTGCTCCATATCCCGCGGCGTGTGAATACTGTTCACCAGAACCGCGTTGCAATTCGCACTTGTGACGTCACTCTTTGCACACGAATTTGGCTCTCTATGATCACAATCGTGTATACTCTGACCTCACTCTCTTACACCCTTGGTAAAAGAATGCTTTCTAAAAAGCACGTGCACCCTTGGCACCGAGTTTTCCAGATGGCAAAGTATTTCAGAATGTTGGGACACTCACGGTCCCAGAGGGTTTTCACTTATTTCGAGCTCTGGTTCACAGCATACAGATAGCTGAAATCTTTATTTAAATTCAAAATGAGTTCACAATCAATCAAATTTTAGCTTACACTTGTGGTTTGCCGCTTTTTCACTTCCAATAGCGTCACTTCTTATTCTTACATTCTCAAGTTTTCCAATACTAGAATCTAAATATGACACTGACTAACAGTGTTGAACAACTAAACAATGTTATCGACCAAGCAGTGTTGAATAAATTTACAGTTAATTTAAATTAACAGATTTTGAATTCATCAAATAACTCAACTTTTGAAACTTGACCGTTAGCGCGCGGCTACATTCTTATTAGCCTCGCAACAGGTTGAATATTTGTATATTTATTGTGTTTTAAATATATGGATTTAAAAATATGTATTTTTATATTATACGTATTATAATGACATTATATAAAATTATATTATTATAAACTATTTTAATTATTAAGCAAACAAAAAAACACAAAGGGGAAACAAAAAGGTTTGCGCGCTTTTATTTCCAAACAGAAGCGCGCGCTGATCAAATCAAATTTAAATCGTTAAACCAAATTTCATTTTCATACATAAAATGTTCTTGTATAATATTTAAATTTACTTCTAATAATAAGTATAAATACATGTATATGTATATTAACTATAGTGCACTAAAAAACCTGTTTTTGGTGCAAAAACTCAAGTTTAAAAGATATTATATTGAAATTTTTTTTGGGCATTATTGGTAATTAAACAAAATTTTGAATATTGTTTTTTTTTTTAAATTTGTCCCCGTATAGGTAGTTAAAAAATGTTTTTTTATTAAGTTGTTAAAAATTGTTGATTGTAATTGTAATTGTTAAAAATTACACATGCCAACAGGCTTTCCACCATTTTATTTCGATAAATACGGCTTTTCTAAGCATAATTTGCCACTACGCCTTTACTCCATCAGCTCTGGTGTTTCCGGTATCTTTAATTTAAGAAAATCTTCATTTTTCTACGTCCTTTGGGATATATCTTCAAGAGTGGTCAACCAATTTTGTTACTCTTTTCGGAATTAAATAGTTACACGTCTCTTCTGTATGATTCTTTTTGAAAATGTAATCTAACGTAACCACAAGAGAAGGTGGGAGCATTCAAAGTTTGAAAGTCACAGCAAAATTTAAAAATCTTAATTTGGAACAGCGTTTATAAATTAAATAAAAATATTTTCTTCTACAATGCTTTTTTGACCCAAAGATACCTTATGTCCTTAATTTATAAGCCACTCACCAAGTTTTTGTGAATTGTTTTGGATTTTTTAAAATTAATTTTCTTACTTCCTTATTAGTGACGATTCAGAAAACTGCGCCTGTTTGTGTCTATGTTCTGATGCACTTTCTGCTAAGGAGTCAACAGGAACATGTATCTTTCAATTATGATGTGGCTTCATAGGGAACCAAAAGTAATTAGTCCTATAACATTAATATAAAAGCAAACATTTAAGCTAATTTACATTAACAAATACCTTTGCAAGGAATTTCCATTTTCAGATTTATGAAAGTCTTCTTTCACACCACACAATTAACAAGCAAAGTAAGCTATTTATACCCGTTACTCGTAGAGTAAAAGGGTATATTAGATTCGTGCAAAAGTATGTAACAGGTAGAAGGAAGCGTTTCCGACCCTATAAACTATATATATTCTTGATCGGGATCACTAGCCGAGTCGATCTAGCCATGTCCGTCTGTCCGTCTGTCTGTCCGTCTGTCTGTCTGTCTGTCTGTCTGTCTGTCTGTCTGTCTGTCTGACTGTCTGTCTGTCTGTCTGTATGAACGCTGAGATCTCGGAAACTATAAAAGCTAGAAGATTGACATTTTGCATGCAGATTCTAGGAGTTCCTACGCAGCGCTAGTTTGTTTCAAAAGGGTGCCACGCCCCCTCTAACGCCCACAATCGCTTATATACGATTTTAAAAATTTCAATATTTTGGAAAAGTAAAAATGCAGTTTTATTGTGTTTATCAATACCTATCGAAATGTAGAGGAAATTTTTTAAATCGGACCATTCGTTAAAAAGTTACGGCGGATCAAAGTTTTTCTCCATCTCTTTCGCACTCCCTTTAGCTGAGTAACGGGTATCTGATAGTCGGGGCACCCGACTATAGCGTTCTCTCTTGTTTTTTTCTGCATTTTTCGACGCTGCTAGGTCTCTCTATCAGTCAACTTTGTTACAGTGGCAAAACTACAGATTTGCCACCAAAAATTTTTGGAAGGCGGATTTTTTCAAATGAAGATGGCTAAAATCGATTAGTATGGTTCATTCATAAAAATAAATTATGAAAATAAATAGGTTTAAGCACCAAAATAGGGGTTTTTACCCATAGTGCAGTGTGCCACTTAAGTCTTCATACACCAGTCTATTTTGACTTAATTGGCAAATTGCTCCCTTATTGAAGGACATTAAAAAAAACTGAATATGCCATGTTGTTCGATTCCCTTTTGTTAACAATAATCAACAAAAATAATTGCTTTTCCATTTAATTAACATACAAAATAACGAAAAACTAAAAAAAGTCGACATTTTGGGACCACAAAAGTCATCATACCACTATGGCCTGACGCTCCCCTCAAAACTCTGTTTTGTATGGGAATTTTTTTTAATAATGATATATTTTAATGATTTTTTTTCTTGCCCAAAGTACATGAAAAATCTAACAAAATGAGGTACACTCAGCGTCATATCTCTGCGTACAGGCGTAGACGTGATACAAAATAGTTCTGCTTTTTGTAGTAGATAGTCCCAGCAAATACCTTCATATTATATATTTTAGAAAATTTGTATCTTCTTTGGTACTCTTATAATTCGTGTTTCCCCAAAACCTTTTAAAATAACATGCTTTCAAAAGTTTGCGTACAGCTGGAGATAGTTGCATTTATTGGTAAGTTAATGGTCCGATTTGATTTGCATTGTCAAGGTAGGCAAAGATGCAATTGTCAAACGATTTGTCAATGCTTTTTTAATTATGGACGGCAAAGGAAAGCAAATACAAGACTCCGAAAGGAAAATCGAAAATTGCATTTGGAAGGGAAAAGCTTAAGAGATATTGGAATCTTAGGTCGCGCACACTCCTCAGTGCAGAGAGTCATAAATAATTATATTTCGACCGGTTCTATTCTTCCCAAACTCCGAGAAGGCCGGCCATGTTGATTGACAAAAAAGGAAACAAGAAAGGAAGCTACCTTCGGCCAGCCGAAGCTTATATACCCTTGCAGATAAAGTAATACTCACTCGGTGCAGTTCCAGGGATTCCAGATTCAGCGTTTCTATTTTTGAATATTGTTTTTAAGTAGTCAAGAACTAAAACGCCTACTTCCTACAAAGTAACAATGAATTTTCTTATATATGTTTGAATATTTCTATGGGAGCCTTAAGATATAGTGGTCCGATCCGGCTCGCTCCGACATATGTACTACCTGCAATAGAAAGAAGACTTTCGGGAAAGTTTCATCGCGATAGCTTTAAAACTGAGAGACTAGTTCGCATAGAAACGGACAGACGGACAGACGGACAGACGGACATGGCTAGATAGACTCGGCTATTGGAGCTGATCAAGAATATATATACTTTATGTGGTCGGAAACGTCTCCTTCACTGCGTTGCAAACATCTGACTGAAATTATAATACCCTCTACAAGGGTATAAAAAGGAAAGTAATATTTATGGTTCAAAACAATCCGAAATTGACTTCCCGAGAAGTGCAGCAAGAGGTGGAAAGTCGGTTTTCTAAAACCGTTTCGTACTCGACTATCCGGAGGATTATAAAAAAATCCGGATACATGAGCTGCGTGGCCAGAAAGAAGCCCTGTATTTCCAAAACGAATCGAGAGAATCGAATTCAATTTGCAAAGGACCACATTTCCAAGCCTCCAGAGTTCTGGAAGTCCGTAATTTTTTCAGATGAAAGCAAGTTTTGCATATTTGGAATAAAAGGGAAAAAATCTGGCGCAAGAGCGGGGAAGCCCTCGAAAAGCAGAATTTACTCCCAACTGTGAAACATGGAGGAGGTGTAATAATGATATGGGGTTTTATGGCAGCTAACAGCGTTGGAAATCTACACTTCATCGATGGTATTATGGACCATAAGATATATATCCAACTGTTAAAGGATAATTTGATCCAAAGCGCAACCAAGCTGGGGCTACGGAACGAGTTTATCTTTTAACAAGAAAACGATCCCAAGCATACAGCTCAAAATGTCAAGCTCTGGTTGCTGTATAACGTGAAAAATCAACTCAAAACACCGCCACAGTCTCCAGACTTGAACCCCATCGAGGACCTGTGGAATTTATTGGAACTCAGGATCAGGCAGCACTCAATTACATCGAAGGCAATGCTTAAAACCATATTGCAGCAGGAATGGGACCAAATAGCCGAAGCTGAGACTGAGAAGTTGGTTAATTCAAGATATAAGAGTCAAGACGCCAGGCCAAGGCTGAGACTGCAACGGTAAGATCTGCAGGACACAGAGATTGGAGTGGAGACGAGTGCAGGACAGGAGCAGAGTCGAGAGAAGGACGAGCTACCGGCAAGGTGA